>NC_092728.1:27786382-28115827 GCF_047496885.1 Scyliorhinus torazame | reverse complement strand
TGCTTCCACCACATCCTCCGGTAGCGAGTTCCAGGCACCCATTACCCTCTGCGTAAAAAACTTGCCTCGTACATCTAGTCTAAACCTTGCCCCTCTCACCTTAAACCTATGCCACCTAGTAATTGACCCCTCTACCCCGGGGAAAAGCCTCTGACTATCCACTCTGTCTATGCCCCTCATAATTTTGTAGACTTCTATCAGGTCGTCCCTCAACCTCCTTCGTTCCAGTGAGAACATACCGAGTTTATTCAACCGCTCCTCATAGCTAATGCCCTCCATACCAGGCAACATTCTGGTAAATCTCTTCTGCACCCTCTCTAAAGCCTCCACATCCTTCTGGTAGTGTGGCGACCATAATTGAACACTATACTCCAAGGGTGGCCTAACTATGGTTCTATACAGCTGCAACATGACTTGCCAATTCTTATACTCAATGCCCCGCCCAATGAAGGCAAGCATGCCGTATGCCTTCTTGACTACCTTCTCCACCTGTGTTGCCCCTTTCAGTGACCTGTGGACCGGTACTCCTAGATATCTTTGACTTTCAATACTCTTGAGGGTTCTACCATTCACTGTATATTCCCTACCTGCATTAGACCTTCCAAAATGCATTACCTCACATTTGTCCGGATGAAACTCCATCTGCCATCTCTCCGCCCATGTCTCCAAACAATCTAAATCCTGCTGTATCCTCTGACAGTCCTCATCGCTTTCCGCAATTCCACCAACCTTTGTGTCGTCTGCAAACTTACTAATCAGACCAGTTACATTTTCCTCCAAATCATTTATATATACTACAAACAGCAAAGGTCTCAGCACTGATCCCTGTGGAACACCACTGGTCACAGCCCTCCAATTAGAAAAGCATCCTTCCATTGCTACTCTCTGCCTTCTATGACCTAGCCAGTTCTGTATCCACCTTGCCAGCTCAACCCTGATCCCGTGTGACTTCACCTTTTGTACTAGTCTACCATGAGGGACCTTGTCAAAGGCCTAACTGAAGTCCATATAGACAACATCCACTGCCCGACCTCCATCAATCATCTTTGTGACCTCCTCGAAAAACTCGATCAAGTTAGTGAGACACGAACTCCCCTTCACAAAACCATGCTGCCTCTCACTAATACGTCCATTTGCTTCCAAATGGGAGTAGATCCTGTCTCGAAGAATTCTCTCCGGTAATTTCACTACCACTGAAGTAAGGCTCACCGGTCTGTAGATCCCTGGATTATCCTTGCTACCCTTCTTAAACAGAGGAACAACATTTGCTGTTTAGCACATTCATTCCAGGACCACTCTCATCCTTGTCCACCAGTACCTTAAAACTTACTGAATTGTGGTCACTGTTACCGAAATGCTCCCCATCTGAAACATCTACCACCTGGCCGGGCTCATTCCCCAATACCAGGTCCAGTACCGCCCCTTCCCTAGTTGGACTGTCTACATATCGTTTTAAGAAGCCCTCCTGGATGCTCCTTACAAACTCCGCCCCGGCTAAGCCCCTGGCACTAAGTGAGTCACTGTCAATATTGGGGAAGTTGAAGTCTCCCATCACCACAATCCTGTTGTTTTAACTCTATTCCAAAACCTGTCTACCGATCTCCTCCTCTATCTCCCGCTGGCTGTTGGGAGGCCTATAGTAAACCCCCAACATTGTGACTGCACCCTTCTGATTCCTGATCTCTACCCATATAGCCTCACTGCCACCTGAGGTGTCCTCCCGCAGTACAGCTGTGATATTCTCCCTAACCAGTCGCGCAACTCCTCCTCCCCTTTTACATCCCCTTCTATCCCGCCTGAAACATCTAAATACTGGAAGGTTTAGCTGCCAATCCTGCCCTTCCCTCAACCAGGTCTCTGTAATGGTAACAACATCATAGTTCCAAGTACTAATCCAAGCTCTACCTTCATCTGCCTTACCCGTAATGCTTCTTGCATTAAAACATATGCACTTCAGGCCACCAGACCCGCTGTGTTCAGCAACTTCTCCCTGTCTGGTCTGCCTCAGAGCCCCACTGTCCCTATTCCCTAGTTCTCCCTCAATGCTCTCACCTTCTGACCTATTGCTCCCGTGCCCACCCCCCCTGCCATACTAGTTTAAACCGTCCCGTGTGACACTAGCAAACCCGCGGCAAGGATTTTTATGCCTCTCCGGTTTAGATGCAACCCGTCCTTCTTATATAGGTCACACCTGCCCCGGAAGAGCTCCCAGTGGTCCAGATTACGGAAACCCTCCCTCCTACACCAGCTGTTTAGCCACGTGTTTAGCTGCTCTATCTTCCTATTTCTAGCCTCACTGGCACGTGGCACAGGGAGTAATCCCGAGATTACAACCCTGGATGTCCTGTCTTTTAACTTTCTGCCTAGCTCCCTGAACTCCTGCTGCAGGACCTCATGCCCCTTCCTGCCTATTTCGTTAGTACCAATATGTACAACGACCTCTGCCTGTTTTCCCTCCCCCTTCAGGATGCCCTCTACCCGTTCGGAGACATCCTGGACCCTGGCACCAGGGAGGCAACATACCATCCTGGAGTCTCTTTCACGTCCACAGAAGCGCTTATCTGTGCCCCTGACTATAGAGTCCCCTATTACTATTGATCTTCTGCGCTTTGACCCTCCCTTCTGAACATCAGAGCCAGCCGTGGTGCCACTGCTCTGGCTGCTGCTGTTTTCCCCTGATAGGCTATCCCCCCCCCCAACAGTATCCAAAGAGGTATACCTGTTCGAGAGGGGGACAAACACAAGGCATTCCTGCACTGACTGCCTGCCCTTTCTGGTGGTCACCCATTTCTCTGCCTGCACCTTGGGTGTGGCCATATTTATATAACTGCGATATATGTCGCTTTCCGCCACCTGCATGCTCCTAAGTGCATCCAATTGCTGCTCCAACCGAACCATGCGGTCTGTGAGGAGCTCCAGTTGGGTGCACTTTCTGCGGATGAAGCCATCCGGGACGCTGGAAGCCTCCCGCACCTGCCACATCTCACAGTCAGAGCACTGCATCCCTCTAACTGACATTGCGTCAATAAATTAAAATTAAAAGTTTTTTTATTTTTATTTATATATTTTTTTAATTTTTTCAAAGTTACTGTTAACTATCTGTTTCCTAGCACTAGATTTCTAATATAAATGCGAAAGCTAAATATAGTACTCTCCGATCTCTGGCTTAGATACCCCTCTAAATTATAATTAAGTAAGTATGTTTGGTTAGTTACCAATGCTTAATTTTTTTAATTAAGTGTAGATTCCCAACCAGCCACTCAGGTCACAGCTTTTCTGTGATGTCACTTCAGTTTCCCCCCGACACACTCAATTCGAAAAAGGTATAAAAGTAAAAATGAGTAAAAATGACTTACTTACCTTCTTACCTTCTGAGTGTCTTAGACAGTTTAGTCGGGCAGCATGGTCGGCACGGGCTTGGAGGGCCGAAGGGCCTGTTCCTGTGCTGTACATTTCATTGTTCTTTGTTGTTGGGAGATTAACAGAGAGATTGGGGGATAGAGAGAGAGAGTTATAATTTGGGAATCTGTGAGAGGAGCGTGGGGTTAGGGGGGGGAGAGAAACCGAACGGGATAGGGAAAAGTGGTTGATAGAAGTGTTAAGTTTAATGCTAATATTCACCGTATGAACAACCCCAATCCGAGGGTGAGCAGGTAGCGTGTGTCTGTGTGGGGTGGGGGGGGGGGGAGCTTGGGCACTGAATGGAAGGGGATTTGGAGGATGATTTGGAGGCCGATGGTCAGTGTTGGTGTAGTTTTTACAGTAAGTCAGAAACACAACTAGAGTTAGGAGTTAAACACAATGGGAGAGATACAGCCGCTGGAATAGAAGGAGGTTTGGTGCATTTAGACCATAAGACATAGGAGCGGAAGTAAGGCCATTCGGCCCATCGAGTCCACTCCGCCATTCAATCATGGCTGATTTCAACTCCATTTCCCCGCTCTCCCTCCATAGCCCTTAATTCCTCGAGAAATCAAGAATTTATCAACTTCTGTCTTAAAGACACTCAACGTCCACCGAGGACTTCCACCGCCCTCTGTGGCAATGAATTCCACAGACCCACCACTCTCTGGTTGAAGAAATTTCTCCTCATCTCTGTTCTAAAGTGACTCCCTTTTATTCTAAGGCTGTGCCCCCGGGTCCTAGTCTCCCCTGCTAATGGAAACAACTTCCCTACGTCCACCCTATCTAAGCCATTCATTATCTTGTAAGTTTCTATTAGATCTCCCCTCAACCTCCTAAACTCCAATGAATATAATCCCAGGATCCTCAGACGTTCATCGTATGTTAGGCCTACCATTCCTGGGATCATCCGTGTGAATCTCCGCTGGACTCGCTCCAGTGCCAGTATGTCCTTCCTGAGGTGTGGGGCCCAAAATTGCTCACAGTATTCTAAATGGGGCCTAACTAATGCTTTATAAAGCTTCAGAAGTACATCCCTGCTTTTATATTCCAAGCCTCTTGGGATGAATGACAACATTGCATTTGCTTTCTTAATTACGGACTCAACCTGAACGTTCACCTTTAGAGAATCCTGGACTAGGACTCACAAGACCCTTTTCACTCCAGCATTATGAATTTTGTCACCGTTTAGAAAATAGTCCATGCCTCTATTCTTTTTTCCAAAGTGCAAGACCTCGCACATGCCCACGTTGAATTTCATCAGCCATTTCTTGGACCACTCTCCTAAACTGTCTAAATCTTTCTGCAGCCTCCCATACTCCTCCATACTACCTGCCCCTCCACCTATGTATCATCGGCAAACTTAGCCAGAATGCCCCTAGTCCCGTCATCTAGATCGTTAATATATAAAGAGAACAGCTGTGGTCCCAACACTGAACCCTGCGGGACACCACTCGTCACCGGTTGCCATTCCGAAAAAGAACCTTTTATCCCAACTCATGCCTTCTGCCTGACAGCCGATCGTCAATCCATGTTAGTACCTTGCCTCGAAGACCATGGGCCCTTATTTTACTCAGCAGTCTCCCGTGAGGCACCTTATCAAAGGCCTTTTGGAAGTCAAGATAGATAACATCCATTGGCTCTCCTTGGTCTAACCTATTTGTTATCTCTTCAAAGAACTCTAAAAGGTTTGTCAGGCACGGCCCCCCCTTACTAAAGCCAAGCTGACATGTCCTAATCTGACCCTTCACTTCCAAGAATTTAGAAATCTCATCCTTAACAATGGATTCTAGAATCTTGCCAACAACCGAGGTTAGGCTAATTGGCCTATAATTTTCCATCTTTTTCCTAGTTCCCTTCTTGAACAGGGGGGGTTACAACAGCGATTTTCCAATCCTCTGGGACATTCCCGGACTCCAGTGACTTTTGAAAGATCATAACTAACGCCTCCACTATTTCTTCAGCTATCTCCTTTAGAACTCTAGGATGTAATCCATCTGGGCCCGGAGATTTCTCAATTTTTAGACCTCTTAGTTTCTCTAGCACTTTCTCCTTTGTGATGGCTACCATATTCAACTCTGCCCCCTGACTCTCCGGAATTGGTGGGATATTACTCATGTCTTCTACTGTGAAGACTGACGCAAAGTACTTATTTAGTTCCTCAGCTATTTCCTTGTCTCCCATCACAAAATTACCAGCGTCATTTTGGAGCGGCCCAATGTCAACTTTTGCCTCCCGTTTGTTTTTAATGTATTTAAAGAAACTTTTACTATCATTCCTAATGTTACTGGCTAGCCTACCTTCATATTTGATCCTCTCTTTCCTTATTTCTCTCTGTGTTATCCTCTGTTTGTTTTTGTAGCCTTCCCAATCTTCTGACTTCCCACTACTCTTTGCCACATTATAGGCTTTCTCTTTTGCTTTGATGCATTCCCTAACTTCCTTTGTCAGCCATGGCTGACTAATCCCCCCCCTCTGATAACCTTTCTTTTCTTTGGGATGAACCTCTGCACTGTGTCCTCAATTACTCCCAGAAACTCCTGCCATTGCTGATCTGCTGTCTTTCCCACTAGGCTCTGCTCCCAGTCGATTTTCGTCAGTTCCTCCCTCATGCCCCTGTAGTTACCTTTATTTAACTGTAACACCTTTACATCTGATTCTACCTTCTTTCTTTCAAATTGGAGATTGAATTCTACCATATTATGATCACTGCCTCCTCAGTGCTCCCTTACTTTAAGATCTTTAATCAAGTCTGGTCATTACATAACACTAAGTCCAGAATGGCCTGTTCCCTCGTGGACTCCATCACAAGCTGTTCCAAAAATCCCTCCTGTAAACATTCAATGAATTCCCTTTCCTTGGGTCCACTGGCAGCATTATTTACACAGTCCACCTGCATATTGAAGTCCCCCATGATCACTGTGACCTTGCCTTTCTGACATGCACTTTCTATTTCGTGGTGCATTTTGTGCCCCCGGTCCTGACCACTGTTAGGAGGCCTGTGCATAACTCCCATTATGGGTTTTTTTGCCTTTGTGGTTCCTCAACTCTACCCACACAGACTCCACATCATCTGACCCTATGTCATTTAGTGCTATTGATTTAATTTCATTCCTAATTAACAAGGCAACCCCGCACCCTCTGCCCACCTCCCTGTCTTATCGATAGGTTGTGAATCCCTGGATGTTTAAATGCCAGTCCTGAACCCCCTGTAACCATGTCTCTGTGACGCCTACCACATCACACCAGCCAGTCACAATCTGGGCCACAAGCTCATCTACCTTGTTCCGTACACTGCGCGCATTTAAATATAGCACCTTTAATTCTCTATTGACCGTCCCTTTTTGTTTTCTTAGTGTGGTGGACCTTGGTTTACTGAGCCTTTCCATACACTGTGTCATATTTTGTGGGATGGGGACTATCGTAACCTCTCCTGAGTTTTGTCTTTTCGTGCTTTTTTGTATTCCAAAGCAGCTACGCTTCCCACTGATCACTTCACCTCTTGTTTCCCTGACTTTCCCATCCCCCCCCCCCCCCCCCAATCTTTAGTTTAAAGTCCTATTGACCACCCTATTTATTCTTTTCGCCAGAACACTGGTCCCAGCTCGGTTCAGGTGGAGGCCATCCCAACGGTATAGGTCCCCCCTGTCCCAAAACTGATGCCAGTGTCCCATGAAAAGGAACCCCTCTTTCCCACACCACTCTTTCAGCCACGTGTTAACTTCCCTTATTCTTCCCTCCCTATGCCAATTTGCACGTGGCTCGGGCAGTAATCCGGAGATTATGACCCTTGAGGACCTGTTTTTTAATTTGAATCCTAGCTCTTTATAATCTCTAAACAGGTCCTCTTTCCTAGACTTGCCTATGTTGTTGGTACCGACATGGACCACAACAACTGGATCCTCCCCCTCCCTCTCCAGTATCCTTTCAAGCCGGTCAGAGATGTCCCGCACCCTAGCACCGGGCAGGCAACATACCATGCGGGACTCTTTATCCTGCTCACAAAGGATACTATCTATCCCCCTGATAATAGAATCCCCTACAACTACAACTTGCCTATTCACTCCCTCCCCTTGAATGGCCTGCTGGACCATGGTGACTTGGTCAGCTGACTCATCCTTCCTGCAGCCCTGTTCGCCATCCACACAGGGATCAAGTGCCTCATACCTGTTGGACAGAGTCAAGGGCTGAGGCTCCTGAGTTCCTGACTGCTGGTTTCCTTTACCTGCCTGACTTGCAGTCACACCCTGCTGTCCCTGGCCACTGGCGGGATTTAAACTACTTACTCTGACAGGTGTGACTGCCTCCTGAAACACAGTGTCCAGGTAAGTCTCCCCCTCCCGGATGTGCCTCAGTGTTTGAAGCTCAGACTCCAGCTCCTCAACTCTGAGCCGGAGCTCTTCGAGCAGCCAACACTTACTGCAGATGTGGTCGCTGCAGCTCGCAATGGGATCTGCCAGTTCCCACATCAAGCAGCTCAAGCACATCGCCTGACCAGCCATCACTAATTAATTAATTAGTTTAATTTAAGTTTATGAGTTCAGCTGTGTTTTTTTTTAAATTTGTGGCAGATTAGCTATCAACCACTCAGATCACAGCTTCTCTCTGACGTCACTTTTGGGAAACAAACTGGAAAACAGGAAGTTTCCGTTAGGTTTTATACTCACAGAGACTGCTCCTCCTCCTCCGAACGGCTCCCGAAATTAGGCCCGAAGAAAGAGAGAGAACAAAACAGTAGGGAAAAAGCACCTTCTCCCACTCTTCACCGAATTACCTCACTGCACCAAATTACCAAATTCTCACTCGGTCTGTATCTCTCTCACTCAGGCTGTGTGTCCTTGACCTGCGCAATGCTTACTAATGTGCGCTTTCTGTCTGTCTTTTATACAGACTTTAGGATGACTCACACTAAAACTTCAAAGAGAAGAAAACAATGTGTACCTTTGTGCCCCTTAACAGGCCTCAGGTGACTGCCAGATAACTGCCTCTCAGCAATTAGGGTGGGGGCAGCTTCAGCCAATCAGACACTAATCTACACTGCACTTTTAACTGAAAAACAGCAAAATTAGATTTATTCAGTGACCAAGCTCTGGGGTAATATCTCCCCCCCACCCCCCCCCCCCCCACCCCCACACCCCCATCACCGCCCAACACAAGCCCACAAGCCCACTCCAGTGGATGCTTCGACCTGTTGAACACATCTTAACACTGGGACAGTGACGAAACATTTGCCATGGGGCTGTTGAGAGCCAGGGGAATTAGCTCATTCAACATTAATGTTTAAAATGGGTACCGTTTCCAAATACAACAAGGCGGGTATTCTATTAGGTGGTGTGAGCGCAGAAAGGTAGAGGGTTCTCAGTTTAGAATGAGCAGCGAATGGAGAGTGGGGAGCTCTTTGCCCGGAGAGAGGAGGATTAGTCAGTGTAACAGCTGAATACAGGAAGGTGGATCAGTCAGTTTAATGGCTTTTCACAGGCAGAGGGTGAATGCTTAAGTGGTAAGGCTGTTCGCAGGGAGGGTGAACCCGGCTTACTCACTCTTCCAACTTCTACGAACACCCACGAACAGACTCAAAAACTGCTTCTTCCCCGCTGTTACCAGACTCCGAAACGACCCTCTTATGGATTGACCTCGTTAACACTACACCCCTATGTGCTTCATCCGATGCCGATGCTTACGTAGTTACATTGTGTACCTTGTGTTGCCCTATATATGTTTTCTTTTATTTCCTTTCCTTTCATGTACTTAAGGATCTGTTGAGCTGCTCACAGAAAAATACCTTTCACTGTACCTCGGCACACGTGACAATGAACAAATCCAATTCAATCCAGTCAGTGTCAGGGCGATTCATAGTGAAGGTGAATTAGTAAGCGTAAGAGCTGTTCGCAGGAAGCAGATTAATTCAGAGAACGAGCTGTTGAAAATGAGGGTGAAGTTGCCCGGGGACATAAGAACATTAAAACTACGAGCAGGAGTACGTAATTCAGTCACTCCAATCTTCCGACTAAAATGGAAAACCTCACACTCACCCATTTTAAACTCCGTCTGCCAAATTTTGTTCCACTCACCTGACCCATCTATAACCATTTCGACATTGCACGTTATTATCCGACCTATTTTAGTGCCGCAGGCAATTTAGCTATCGTACCTTTTATCTCGACTTATACATCATTAATACACATTCTAAATAATTGCGGCCCTCGTACCGAACACTGTGCCACCTCACTAGTTACATCTTGGCAACCAGAGAATTGCCTATTTTTCTGACATTCTGCTTTCTGACGGTTATCTATCCAAGATAATGAGTTACCCTTAGTCCCATTCGGTCTTACCTTGTATATTAATCTTTTGTGTGGCTCCTTCTCAAATGCCACCTGGGTGTCTAGATACACTACATCGATATGATCCCATTATCCATTTCTCTTGTTACATCTTTAAACAACTCTAACGTTTTACATTCCAGAGCTCCATTTATTACTTCCTTCTATGGATTCTAACATTTTCCCAATGGTAGATAGTAAACAAACTGGTGTATAGTTTCATAATTTCTGACTGCCTCCCTTTTTGAATAGTGGCGGTGGTGAGCATTTCCAATCCACTGGAACCTTTCCCGCATCCAGAGCATTATCTCCGATGTCACTTCCTTTAATACCCTAGGATGTAACCCCCATGGGGGATTCAGGGTGATTTAGCAGTTTGGATCAGAAATTGGCTGGCTGGAAGAAGACAAAGGATGGTGGTTGGTGGGAAATGTTCAGACTGCAGTCCAGTTACTAGTGGTGTACCACAAGGATCTGTTTTGGGGCCACTGCTGTTTGTTATTTTTATAAATGACCTGGAGGAGGGCGTAGAAGGATGGGTGAGTAAATTTGCAGATGACACTAAACTCTGTGGAGTTGTGTGCAGTGTGGGAGGATGATACAAGTTTCAATGGGAGATAGATAAGCTGCAGCGCTGGGCTGAGAGGTGGCAAATGGAATTTAATGCAGGAAAGTGTGCGGTGATTCATTTTGGAAGGAATAACAGGAAGAGAGTACTGGGCAAATGGTAAGATTCTTGGCAGTGTGGATGAGCAGAGAGATCTCGGTGTCCATGTACATAGATCCCTTAAAGTTGCCACCTAGGTTGAGAGGGTTGTTAAGAAGGCGTATGGTGTGTTAGCTTTTATTGGTAGAGGGATTGAGTTTCGGAGCCATGAGGTCATGTTGCAGATATACAAAACTCTGGTGCGGCCTCATATGGAGTATTGCGTTCAATTCTGGTCGCCGCATTATGGAAAGGATGTGAAAGCAATGGAAAGGGTGCAGAGGCAATTTACCAGAATGTTGCCTGGTATGGAGGGAAGATCTTATGAGGAAAGGCTGAGGGACTTGAGGCTGTTTTCGTTAGAGAGAAGAAGGTTAAGAGGTGACTTAAGGTTAAGAGGCATACAAGATGATCAGAGGATTGGATAGGGTGGACAGTGAGAGCCTTTTTTCCTCGGATGGTGATGTCTAGCACGAGGGGACATAGCTTTAAATTGAGGGGAGATAAACATAAGATCGAAGGCAGAGGTAGGTTCTTTACTCAGAGAGTAGTAAGGGCGTGGAATGCCCTCCCTGCAACAGTAGTGGACTCCCCAACACTAATGGCATTCAAATGGTCATTGGATAGACATATGGACGATATGGGAATAGTGTAGAGGGGCTTTAGAGTGGTTTCACAGTCGGCGAAACATCGAGGGCCGAAGGGCCTGTACTGTGCTGTAATGTTCTATATTCTATGTTCTATATGAATAGTTTAAAATGAATATCAATAACGATCCACCATGAGGACGATACCACAGCCTCGCAGGTGCACCCACATGAGAACTAACATCCTCAGGCATCTTGCAAATCACGATAATTTACAAATGTGCCGTTTACACCTGCAGGTCAAAGTAGGCCAGGGGCGTCATTCTCCGCCGGCGAGAGTCTCCGTTTTGCCGGTGCCCGGAGGTTTCTCGACGGTGTGGGGCTGCCCCACAATGGGAAACCCCATTGACCGGCCGGTGTAACGGAGCATCCCGCCGGCGGGTCAGGGCAGAAATGTGGCGCGGCGGGATGGAGAGTTTCGCTCCATATGTTTCAATCATACGTTACACACAAGTGAGTCCGGTATATCATGGCCGGCACATGCCAAACCGAATGTGGTTCTTAGACAGAGCAGCGTTGGCTTTACAAAGCCAACTCTTGGCCAACTCTGCTCCCAGGTCTTGGAAAATAAGGACTGTGTGACCTTCCCAGGTACATTAACCGTGGCCATGTATGGATCATCTCCGTGTCGAGATATTGATGTAGCCTCACAATAATTACACATGGTGGTTCTCCTGCTATCGCCGTCCACCCCATCCGCCAATGAGCACGATCTGTTTGGGTAGGACGGTCGAAGACTCCATTTCCTCTCAGATTCACAAACATTTTTGCCATTAATCACTTGTCATTCGTTGCATCGCTGCCTACAGGTTGATCCAAGGTCATTAAATGCTACCTACGTGAGCGGTTCTGCTGGTCACTTGCCTTCGTCCGCATTTTGTTCTGCGCTCCGCCATTACCAGACAACCCGCCTCTGTAGAGGAAGTCCGATTATCGTGGTTCTTCGTGATCCTTCAGCCGACTGGATCGTCTCCAGCAACTTCAGAATCTGCTCTACTCTCTCCAGGGTAATTATGTCGGCTCCAGAGCTCTCTCAAGTTCCTCTGAGGCCGCCAATCTCTTCTTCCTGAATTCAGCTGTGACACATTCGGTCAACTGCTCTGTCGACCACTGTGTGAGTGGCGAAGGCGCAAGACCCTCCTCCTTTTTTTTCTTTTGCAGCGCCTCGTGTAATCTCTTGCCCTGGACAACTCGATTTTCAATTAACCTCTTGAACCTCTCCCGCTGATGGCGAAGGACGGTTGCCGTAATCCGAGCCAATTTTGTATCTGCAGCGTTCCTGAGAATCTGGCAAAAAGGCCTAAAAAAACGTCTTCGGGGACGAGCCTGAGCGGCCACCTACTCTTTGGCGGCCACTGAAGTCACTACCTTAGCTCGTTTTATGGTCTTTTCGTAATCCTTTCTTTAGGTTTGAAAGTTTCCCAATCTTATACCAGCCTTTGAAATATTGTAAACCTGAGTCTTTATCTTTTTATTTTCCTTAACCTCCTTGCTTTGCCATGGATGTTATTTATACACCAATTTCCATCTTTATTTTTTCTCTGCAGCATCTTTTAGGTGGGAATAATTTAATATCTCTAAACAACTGCCATTTCTGGACACATTGTTCTCCACTATTCTCTCCACATTATGGAAAGACGTTTTATTGCAAACGGAAACAATCGATATCCCAGCCTCGTATCCCATTTAGCGGAAATCATCCATAATTCAAAGCAATCGTGCAACGACTCGCAGTGTGGGTCATACACAATAAACAAGTTCAGGATATACACTTTCGTCCCAAATTCAATCCTTGCAAGAACTCAAAAGGATTATTACCATTCAACTCTATTAAACGCATTTAAAAGCAGTTCGTAAAACATTCAGTTCCACCGGGGTGGAGAGAGGACATCAGTTAACATACAGTGTACATCGACCGAGAATTGTCGACCCTTCACAGAGCATTGCTGGGCATCCAATATCATGTCTGAGAGGGAGGGCTCCGGCCACAGTATCATCACCTTTACTATTAACTTGGCATCCGTATTTTACTGTAAAATAGAGTGGTACGACTCACGCTCTGTTGGGCTCTTGTTTTTATTTAGGATCAAGGAAATTGAGGTCTTCGCGAGTGTAAATAGCAATGAACCCTGGTGCAATGAGCCATTAAATATATATACAATTAGATATACCAGTTGTTCCTCAAGCTCCCTATAAATCTCAATGAGGAAGCTATAAGGGCCGCGAGCTTTACCCATCTGCATCAACCCAAAGCATTTCATAATTTCCTCTAGGCCCAACGGGGATTCCAACACTTCACGGCTCTTCCCCCTCCTTGGCGGGGAAAAATAATCTATGCAAAATATCAGTCTTGACCAAAATTTCTGCTCGGGGCTCTGATGTATAGAAATTAAGGTCAAATGTTTCAAAAACAACATTGACCGATGGCGGAACGGAAAGCAGGCTGCCATTTAAGTAACGTACCTGTACATCTCCCGGAAAGCGGCCTGTCTTCTCAGTTTAGAGGCGACTGGCCTTCTCCCTCGTTCATAAAATACACCCGTTAACGTCGCAGCTACCCTCCTTTGACAATTCAAATTGTTGTTGCACATTTTTACTACATGCTTAAAACTCCAGTTATGGAGCGAGTTGTACACCTCAAGAATGGAGTTCACCAGCCTCTGCCACTCAGTCGTTACTGCCCTTAACAAGTTCAGTTTGTAGGAAGTGATCCTGTCCTGATAACCAGTTTAAGTGCTCGTACAGTGAAAAAGGTGACATAGACTTCCTGTATTCAATTTCGTATATGCCGCAATGTGTTTACTAAATATCTTGTCCGCTCGAATTCCCGTATCCAATCTCCTTGCAGGCGCTGGGATGGACCTGGTTGGAGTATCACATCAATTGAATATGATGCAAGGTTTGAAATAACGATCACCGTCTGCAATAAATGCAGTAGAGAAGTGTTGAATATCAATAATTATTCCAGGAGCAAACATGGAACAGATGGGAGAACAAAGAAAAACATTAATTACTTATATGAAAAGGAGCGTTAGCGGTCATTACCATCGCAATCTGCCCCTCTCCACACCGCCCCATTTGTCTCATGAAACAGAATAAAGCCCTGGACACCCGTGATGGAGACAGATTTGGTACTGAAGAGATCCAGTGCTGGGTTCCAGGACACAGTTTAAGTCACCATCCAAAATCAGCTGTTGCGAATCCAAATTGGTGATGGAGGCCAGAAGCGTATCAATAAAATCCCCATTGTCACCGCTTGGAGCATAAACATTAGCAGAACTATCTGACGTTCCCGTGATGGAACAGCAGAAAATGCAATGTTTACTGTTGGGGGGGGGGGGGGGTGGTCAGGGAAGATCTTCATGACAGAAAACTGAAACCTTTTATTGATTAATATTGCCACTCCTCCGGGCCGAGCCATGGAGGGCAAAATCTAGCCATCCAGCCATCCCTTTCGCAATGTTATCTTGTCTTTGACTCTCAAGTGAGTCACTTGAAAAAATACCACCTCGGCATTTATACTCATAAGGTGAGAAAATTACGTCAAAGTACCGATTGTGCCACTAATCCCCCTGACATTCGAAGTAGAATTGAGTCCTCCCAAATGCACCTTTCTTGACAGGCACGCTTTTTGTTTTGTTACGCTACACATCATGACGGAGGTACCACCGGCCGAGTTGTTGATGGGTCGCCTCCTCTGCACTCATCTGAATTTGGTCATCCCAGATTTTGTAGGGAAGGTCCGCCATGGGCAGACAGAATCGAAGCAGATGCAGGCTGGCATACACCGTTGCGGACATTCGTCGCTGATGATATTTTGCACGTTCGGAATTTCTGCGATTGAGTCACGTGGATCCCGGGCGTCATGTGGCCTGTCTCCGCTGCAACCTTGTCGAGCTGCCAGAACATGTTTCAGAAACCCCGATCCGGAGCCCTCTACCACCATCATTGCCCCCCCCCCCCCCCCCACCTCACTGATTCAGCTTCCACCACTGTCCCTCTGATCGAAGATGCTGAGACGCTAGTCAAGTTGTCGCTCAGTTCTGATTCAGAAGCAGACATGGATATTTTGCCTCCAGCAGAGTCAGCAATATCAGATCCCGCAACCGAGCCAGCATCGTCAGGGCCGCAGAGGCACTCCTCGCTTATATGCCGTTCCCCAGTCAGGTATTCATCTCCAGGTACCACAATGACAATGCATGAAATCAATTTCCAAGCCAAGAAGCCGGTGGTCCTTGGTGTCAGTCAACAACCATGGACATCACTTGGCGGGGGTCGGGGCGTTATAACTCCCAAGGTAGTCAAGCAATAAGGAGGATGCCATTGCTCATGACCTTCACATAATGTAAACTTCGCTAGTGGTAGGTTATGGCCTTCCCATTATAAGGGAGCCCCCAATCGTGAAAAAACCCTGAACTGGATGCAGGTCGAAGAGGGAGACTCTTCTGGAAGTGGATAGTTTTATTGTACGACTAGTAAACACTTCCGGGAGCAGAGTGGAGCGGACCTGCGCGGGACACTGTGCTGCAGGTCGAACAGCTGGAATAATTGAGAAAATAAAACTGTAAAGTGACGTCGCAGGAGAATATGACCTGATTGGCTGAAAGGCAGACTGGGCTAAAGTTGAATATTTGTTGAGTTACTAATTTCAATTTGATTCAAACTATTATTTTTTTGTTGATTTGAATTACTTTTTTTTTAATTGACTTATATTACTATTTTTAAGATGATTTGAATTACTATTTCTTAGATTTTGAATCTCACTTAAATAAATATTTTGGGTTGATTTAAATTACTATTTTTAAGTTGCTTTAAAAAACGTTTTACATTTTAATTCAATAACTTTTAAATTTCAATTAGATAACTATTTAACTTGTTGTAAGATCAAGCAAGATAAATACTCAGGGATAAAGCTAATTAAATAGTACACGGGTATTGGATTTAATCTGACACAAAAACATCTTAAGTTTAATTTTACAGGTTTAATTTAAAGGAGAAATTCATGGCAGGACATCTCCCAGGCTTGGTCTGCTCCTCTTGCTCCATGTGGCAGTCTGGGGACAGTTTAGTCCCCAGGGTCAGCATGTGTGCAGGAAGTGTCTCCAGTTACAGCTCCTGGAAGATCGAGTTTCAAAGCTGGAGCGGCGGCTGAAGACACTGTGGAGCATCCGCAAGTCAGGGAGCATCGTGGATCTCACATATAGAGAGGTGATCACACCGCAGGCTCAGGCTCCGGAAGGCAGGAAGGGAATGGGTGACCGCCAAACAGAGCAAGAGAGCGAGGCAGGTGGTGCGGGAATCTCCTGTGGCCATTTCCCAGCAGAACAGATCTACCGCTTTGGATAATGTTGAGGGGAATGGACTCTCAGGGGAAAACAGCAACAGCCAAACTTGTGGCACCACGGTTGGTTCTGCTGCAGAGGGGAGGGGTGATAAGTGTGACATTGCAATAGTTATAGGGGATTCAATTGTAAGGAGAATAGCCAGGTGAAAGAGACATCAGTTCCTGGAGCAGGCCACAGGCTGCAGGTTTGCTGGAAGAGGTGAGTGCATATTTAAAAGAGACTTCAGTTCCTGGAGCAGGCCACAGGCTGCAGGGTTAATGGGACAGGTAAGTGCATATTTAAAAGAGACTTCAGTTCCTGGAGCAGGCCACAGGCTGCAGGGCTGCTGGGAGAGGTGAGTGCATATTTAAAAGAGACTTCAGTTCCTGGAGCAGGCCACAGGCTGCAGGGTTGCTGGGAGAGGTGAGTGCAATTTAAAAGAGACCTCAGTTCCTGGAGCAGGCCACAGGCTGCAGGGTTGCTGGGAGAGGTGAGTGCATATTTAAATGAGGCTTCAATTCCTGGAGCAGGCCACAGGCTGCAGGGTTGCTGGGAGAGGTGAGTGCGTATTTAAAAGAGACTTCGGTACCTGGAGCAGGCCACAGGCTGCAGGGTTGCTGGGAGAGTTGAGTGCATATTTAAAAGGGACTTCAGTTCCTGGAGCAGGCACAGGCTGCAGGGTTGCTGGGAGAGGTGAGTGCATATTTAAAAGAGACTTCGGTTCCTGGAGCAGGCCACAGGCTGCAGGGTTGATGGGAGAGGTGAGTGCGTATTTAAAAGAGTCTTCGATTCCTGGAGCAGGCCACAGGCTGCAGGGTTGCTGGGTGAGGTGAGTCCATATTTAAAAGTGCTTAGTTTACAGGTCGAGTGGCAGTTGGAGAGTCCAGTTCCTGGAGCGGGCCTATTGGCTCATTGGAAATCAGGCAAGGTAGAGAAGGTGTGGCAGGAGTGCCTTTCGACAGGCAGTGCTGATTGGAACAGAGTGCATCTGAGTTTAGGTGAGTGACTGAGTGCTGATTGGAACAGAGTGCATCTCAGTTTAGGTGAGTGACTGAGTTCTGATTGGAACAGAGTGCATCTGAGTTTAGGTGAGCGACTGAGTTCGGGTGAGTGGCGAGTGAGGGCTGTGTTTTTCTTGGTGTTCGGGTTTATCCTTGATGTTCTATTTTTTAAAAAATTATTTAAATTAATTAACTAGTTGAATATGGCTGGACAGGTGATGTGCTGTTGCTGTATGATGATGGAACTGGTGGATCCCATTGAGACCGTCAGTGACCATATCTGCAGCAAGTGTTGGCTGCTCGAGGAACTTCGGCTCAGAATTGATGAGCTGGAGACCGAGCTGCACACACTGCGGCACATCAGGGAAGGGGAAAATTACCTGGACGCTTTGTTTCAGGAGGCAGTCACACCCGGTAGAGTAAGTACTGTTAATTCGGTCAGTGGTCAGGGACAGAGTGGTGTGACTGCAAGGGAGGCAGGTAGGGGGGTCCTGAGTTTAGGAGTTTAGGAGCCTTGTCCAACAGGTATGAGGTACTTGCTCCCTGTGGATGAGGAAGAGGGCTGTAGGGAGGATGTGTTGACTGACCACTGCACCGTGGTAAAGGACGCCATTCAAGAGGGGGGAGCAAAAAGACAAGTGGTAGTTGTAGGGGATTCTATAATTAGGGGATTGATGGCATCCTTTGTAAGCCAGATTGTGAGTCCCGCATGGTATGTTGCCTGCCCGGTGCCAGGGTGAGGGACATCTCTGATCGGCTTGAAAGGATTTTGGAGAGGGAGGGGGAGTATCTAGTTGTTGTGGTCCACGTTGGGACTAACAACTAGGAAAGAGGACCTGTTTGGGGATTATCAAACACTAGGGACTAAATTAAAGAAAAGGTCCTCTGAGTTCAGGTGAGTGACTGAGTTTGGGTGAGTGGCGAGTGAGGGCTGTGTTTTTGTTGGTGTTCGGGTTTATCCTTGAGGTTCTATTTTTTTTTTAAATTATTTAAATTAATTAACTAGTATAATCTCTGGATTACTATCCGAGCCTACGTGCCAATTGGCATAGGGTTGAGAAAATTAGGGAAGTTAACACGTGGCTAAAGGAGTGGTGCGGGAAAGAGGGATTCCATTTCATGGGGCATTGGCATCAGTACTGGGGCAGGAGGGACCTGTACCGTCGGGATGGTCTTCACATGAACCATTCTGGGACCAGTGTTCCAGCGAATAGGATAAATAGGTTGGTCACAAGGACTTTAAACTAGCAAGTTGGGGGGGAGGGAAGGGTAAAGCTATGGACAGTATAATGGTTAATGGAGATCAAGGCAGCAGGTTACGTGACAGGTTATTATGTAGAGATATGGGTTCAAAGACAAGGAAAATTAGGAGAAAGGGTAAGAGGAAAAATAATTTGCGAAAAGTTACTGATCAAGGTGTCAGGAATCATAACAAAGACATAAAAACAGCATAAGTGTACTTTACCTGAATGCTCGTAGTATACGGAATAAGGTGAATGATTTGATGACGCAAATCATCGTGAATGACGATGATTTAGTGGCCATTACTGAAACATGGTTAAAAGATGGTCACAACTGGGAGTTAAATATCCATGGGAATCAGACTATACGAAAGGATAGAATGGGCGGTGAGGGCGGTGGTGTAGCTTTGTTGTTTAAGGATGGCATCCGGGCAATAGTAAGGGATGATATTGGTGCTATGGAGGACAAGGTTGAATCAATTTGGGTGGAAATCAGGAATAGTAAGGCGAAAAGGTCACTGATAGGAGTAGTCTATAGGCCACCAAATAGTAACAGGATGGTCGGGCAGGCAATTAGCAAAGAAATAACGGATGCATGTAGAAATGGTACAGCGGTTATCATGGGAGATTTTAATCTGCATGTCGATTGGTTTAACCAGGTTGGTAAAGGCAGCGTTGAGGAGGAGTTTAAAGAATGTGTCCGGGATAATATCCTGGAACTGTATGTCATGGAACCTACAAGGGAACAAGCGGTCCTAGATCTGGTCATCTGTAATGAGGCAGGATTGATTAATGATCTCATAGTTCGGGATCCTCTTGGAAGGAGCGACCACAATATGGTGGAATTTAAAATACAGTTGGAGGATGAAAAGGTAAAATCAAACACTAGTGTTTTGCGCTTAAACAAAGGCGATTACAATGGGATGAGAGACGAACTAGCTAAGGTAGACTGGGAGCAAAGACTTCAGGGTGAAGCAGTTGAGGAACAGTGGAGAACCTTCCGAGCGATCTTTCACAGTGTTCAGGAAAGGTTCATACCGACAAAAAAGAAAGACGGTAGAAAGGGGAAAAATCGACCGTGGATATCTAAGGAGGTGAGGGAGAGTATCAAATTGAAGAAAAAAACATACAAAGTGGCATAAATTAGTGAGAGACTAGAGGGCTGGGAACTCTTTAGGGGACAACAGAAAGCTACTAAAAAAGCTATAAAGAAGAGTAAGGTAGACTATGAAAGTAAACTTGCTCAGAACATAAAAGCAGATAGTAAAAGCTTCTACAAATATATAAGACAAAAAAGAGTGGCTAAGGTAAATATTGGTCCTTTGGAAGATGAGAAGGGAGATTTAATAATAGGAGACGTGAAATGGCTGGGGAGCTGAACAGGACTTTTGGGTCAGTATTCACAGTGGAAGACACAAATAACATGCCAGTGACTGATGGAAATAAAGATATGATAGGTGAGGACCTTGAGATGATTGTAATCACTAACGAGGCAGTATTGGGCAAGCTAATGGGGCTAAAGGTAGACAAGTGTCCTGGCCCTGATGGGATGCATCCCAGAGTGTTAAAAGAGATGGCTAGGGAAATTGTAAACGCACTAGTGATAATTTATCAAAATTCACTAGACTCTGGGGTGGTCCCAGAGGATTGGAAAGGAGCAAACGTGACACCACTATTTAAAAAAGGAGCTCGGCAGAAAGCAGTAATTATAGGCCGGTAAGCTTAACTTCGGTTGTAGGGAAAATGCTGGAATCTATCATTAAGGAGGAAATAGCGGGGCACCTGGAGGGAAATTGTCCCATTGGGCAGACGCAGCATGGGTTCAAAAAGGGTAGCTCGTGTCTGACTAATTTGGTGGAATTTTTTGAGGACGTTACCAGTGCAGTAGATACCAGGGAGCCAATGGATGTGGTATATCTGGATTTCCAGAAAGCTTTTGACAAGGTGCCACACAAAAGGTTGCTGCATAAACTAAAGATGCATGGCATTGAGGGTAAAGTGGTAGCATGGGTAGAGGATTGGTTAACTAACAGAAAGCAGAGAGTGGGGATAAATGGGTGTTTCTCAGGTTGGCAACCTGTAACAAGTGGGGTCGCTCAAGGATCTGTGTTGGGCCCGCAGTTGTTCACAATTTACATCGATGATTTGGAGTTGGGGACCAAGTGCAATGTGGCAAAGTTTGCAGACGACACTAAGATGAGTGGTAAAGCAAAAACTGCAGAGGATACCGGAAGTCTGCAGAAGGATTTGGATAGGTTAGGTGAATGGGCTAGGGTCTGGCAGATGGAATTCAATGTTGCCAAGTGTGAGGCTATCCATTTTGGGAGGAATAACAGCAGAATGGATTATTATTTAAACGGTAAGATGTTAAAACATGCTGCTGTGCAGAGGGACCTGGGTGTGCTGGTGCACGAGTCGCAAACAGTTGGTGTGCAGGTGCAACAGGTGATTGAGAAGGCTAATCGAGTTTTGTCTTTCATTGCTAGAGGGATGGATTTCAAGACTAGGGAGGTTATGCTGCAATTGTATAAGGTGTTGGTGAGGCCACATCTGGAGTATTGTGTTCAGTTTTGGTCTCCTTACCTGAGAAAGGACATGTTGGCACTGGAGGGAGTGCAGAGGAGATTCACTAGATTGATCCCAGAGTTGAGGGGATTAGATTATGACGAGAGGTTGAGTAGACTGGGACTGTACTCAGTGGAGTTTAGAAGGATGTGGGGGGGTCTTATTGAAACATATAAAATTATGAAGGGAATAGATAGGATAGATGCGGGCAGGTTGTTTCCACCGGTCGGGGAAAGCGAGGGGGCATAGCGTCAAAATAAGGGGAAGTAGATTTAGGACCGAGTTTAGGAGGAACTTCTTCACCCAAAGGGTTGTGAATCTCTGGAAGTCCGTGCCCAGTGAAGCAGTTGAGGCTCCTTGTTTAAACGTTTGTAAGAAAAAGATAAATACCTGTCTAAAGAATAAAGGGATTCGGGGATATGGTGTACGGGCCGGAGAGTGGAGCTGGGTCCACAAAGATCAGCCATGATCTCATTGAATGGCGGAGCAGGCTCGAGGGGCCAGATGGCCTACTCCTGTTCCTAGTTCTTATGTTCTTATGTTCCTGTGGCCACAAACGAGACTCCAGTATGGTATATTGCCTCCCTGGTGCTAGTTCAAGGATCTTTCGTAGCGGGTACAGGACATTCTGGAGGGGGGGGGGGGTGAACAGCCAATAGTCGTGGTACACATCGGTACAAACGACATAGGTTAAAAAAAAAGGGACGAGGTCCTAAAAGCAGAAGACAGGGAGCTAGGAAGGAAGGTAAGAAATCTGACCTCGAAGGTAGTGATCTCAGGATTATCACCGGTGCCACGTGCTAGTCAGAGTAAAAATGATAGGATATAAAGGATGAATACGTGGCTGAAGGGATGGTGTCAGGGGGGAGGGCTTCAGATTTCTGGGGCATTGGGATCGGTTCTGGGAGAGGTGGGACCTGTACAAACTGGACGGGTTACATCTGGGCAGGACTGGAACTGATGTCCTCGGGGGGCTATTTGCTAGAGCGGTTGGGGAGTCTTTAAATTAATGTGGCATGGGGATGGGAAACAATGCCGGAAGTCGGAAGGTAGCAAAACAAGGGCAGAAACAGAAGGCAGTAGGGGGAAAGTGTAAGGCAGAGAAGCTATAGTCAAAAATTAAAAAGGGCGACAGTACAGGGTACAGTGACTGAGGGGAACTCATTGAATAGGCCCATTAATACGAAAAGGAGTAAAACTGGAAGTAAAACCAGAAAGCGATGCGGCAGGTTGTTGCATGAAGATATGGGTTCAATGACAAGGAAAATTAGGAGAAACGTTAAGAGTAAAAATAACTCAGGAGAGGTTACTGATCAAGGTGAAATGATTCAAAGCAGAGGTATAAAATCCAACATAAGTTTACTTTACGTAAATGCTTGTAGTATTCCAAATAAGGTAAATTAGTTGATGGCACAAATCATCGTGAATGACTATGATTTAGTAGCTATTACTGAAACATGGTTAAATAATGGTCACGACTGGGAGTTAAATATCCACGGTATCAAACTATTCTGAAGGGCAGAGCGGATTGTAAAGGAGGTGGTGTAGCTCTGTTATTTAAGGATGAGATTTGGGCAATAGGAAGGGATGACATCGGTGCTATGGAGGATAAGGTTAAATCCATTTGGGTGGAAACCAGAAGTAGTAAGGCGAAAAGGGTACTGATAGGAGTAGTCTCTAGGCCACAAAATAGTAAAATTTTGGTGGGGCAGGCAATAAACAAAGAAATAACTGATGCATGTAGAAATGGTACCAGCTATCATGGGGGATTTTAATCGACGTGTCGGTTGGTTTCAGCAAGTCGGTCAAGGCAGCCTTGAGCAGGAGTTTATAGAATGTATCCGTGATAGTTTCCGAGAACAGTATGTAATGGAACCTACGAGGGAACAAGCGGTCCTAGATCTAGTCCTGTGTAATAAGACAGGATTGATTCATGATCTCATAGTTAGGGATCCTCTTGGAAGCAGCGATCATAATATGGTGGAATTTAAAATACAGATGGAGGGTGAGAAGGTGAAATAAAAAACGAGTGTTTTGTGCTTAAATAAAGGAGATTACAATGGGATGAGAGAAGAGCTAGCTAAGGTAGACTGGGAGGAAAGTTGAGGTGAAACAGTTGAGGAACAGTGGAGAACCATCCAAGCGATTTTTCACAGTGCTCAGCAAAGGTTTATAGCAACAAAAAGGAAGGTTGGTAGAAAGAGGGAAAATCGACCGTGATTATCAAAGTAACTAAGGGAGAGTATCAAATTTAAGGAAAAAGCTTACAAAGTGGCAACAATTAATGGCAGATGAGAGGACTGGGAAATCCTTAGGGGGGCAACAGGAAGCTACTCAAAAAGCTATAAAGAAGAGTAAGATATATTATGAGGCTAAGCTTACTCAGAGTATAAAAACAGACAGTAAAAGCTTCTGCAAATATATAAAACAAAAAAGAGTGGCTAAGGTAAATATTGGTCCTTTAGAGGAAGAGAAGGGAGATTTAATAATGGGAGATGAGGAAATGGCTGAGAAACTGAACACGTTTGTTGAGCCGGTCTTCACAGTGGAAGACACAAATAACATGCCAGTGCCTGATGGAAATGACGCTATGACAGCTGAGGACCTTGAGATGATTGTTATCCCTAAGGAGGTAGTGATGGGCAAGCTGATGGGGCGAAAGGTAGACAAGTCTCCTGGCCCTGATGGAATGCATCCCAGAGTGCTAAAAGAGATGGCTATGGAAATTGTAAATGCACTCGTGATAATTTACCAAAATTCACTAGACTCTGGGTGGTCCCGGCGGAGTGGGAATTAGCAAACGTGACACCACTGTTTAAAAAAGGAGGTAGGCAGAAAACGGGTAAGTATAGGCCAGTTAGCTGAACTGCAGTAGTAGGGAAGATGCTGGAATCGCTCATCAAGTAAGAAATAGCGAGGCATCTGGATGGAAATTGTCCCATTTGGCAGACGCAGCATGGGTTCATAAAGGGCAGGTCGTGCCTAACTAGTTTAGTGGAATTTTCTGAGGGCATTACCAGTGCGGTAGATATCAGGGAGCCAATGGATGTGGTATATCTGGATTTCCCGAAAGCTTTTGACAAGGCGCCACACAAAAGATTGCTGCATAAGATAAAGATGCATGGCATTAAGGGTAAAGTAGTAGCATGGATAGAGGATTCGTTAGTTCATAGAAAGCATAGAGTGGGGATTAATGGGTATTCTGAGGTTGGCAAGCAGTAACTAGTGGTGTCCCTCAAGGTTCAGTGTTGGGACCACAATTGTTCACAATTTACATAGATGATTTGGAGTTGGAGACCAAGTGCAATGTGTCCAAGTTTGCAGACGACACTTAGATGAGTGGTAAATCAAAAAGTGCAGGCGATACTGGAAGTCTGCAGAGGGATTTGGATACGTTAAATGAATGGGTTATGGTCTGGCAGATGGATACAATGTTGACAAATGTGAGGTTCACCATTTTGGTAGGAATAATAGAAAAAGGGATTATTATTTAAATGCTAAAATATTAAATCATGCTTCTGTGCAGAGAGACCTGGGCGTGCTTGTGCATGAGTCGCAAAAAGTTGGTTCACAGGTGCAACAGGTGATTAAGAAGGCAAATGGAACTTTGTCCTTCATTGCTTGAGGGATGGAGTTTATGACTAGGAAGGTTATGCTGCAATTGTATAAGGTGTTAGTGTGGCCACACCTGGAGTATTGTGTTCAGTTTTGGTCTCCTTAACTGAGCAAAGACGTATTGGCGCTGGAGAGTGTGCAGAGGAGATTCACGAGGTTAATCCTAGAACTGAAAGGGGTCGGATTACGAGGAGTGGTTGAATAGACTGGGACTGAACTCGATGGAATTTAGAAGGATGCGGGGGTGGGTGGGTGGGGGGGGGGGGGGGGGCGGATCTTATAGAAACGTCTAAAAGTATGAAGGGAATAGATAGGATAAATGCGGGGAGAATGTTTCCACTGGCGGTTGAAAGCAGAACTAAGGGGCATAGCCTCAAAATAAGGGGAAGTAGATTTAGGACTGAGATTAGGAGGAATTCTTCACCCAAAGGGTTGTGAATCTATGGAATTCCTTTCCCAGTGAAGCAGTTGAGGCTCCTTCATCAAATGTTTTTAAGATAACGATAGATAGTTTTTTGAAGAATAAAGGGATTAAGGGTTATGGTGTTCGGGCCGGAAAGTGGAGCTGAGTCCACAAAAGATCAGCCATGATCTCATTGAATGACTGACCAGGCTCGACGTGCTAGGTGGCCTACTCCTGCTCATAGTTCTTATGTTCTTATGTAAACCTTGTTCATCGTTTTCGAGGTTCTTTTTCAGGCGTGTTGCTTTAGCAGATTTATCAACCGCAAAACCAACCAACAATATTAAACAGAAAAATCGGAAGACCCAGTCAGCAAACGACTCCGACCTCATGTCCCTTCGCTGCCCTGGACCACAAACACTCATACACCCACAGATGCATGGAAATCTTAACGAGGCAAACACAAAGAGCTAAAACCTACTGCGATTAAACCTTTGGGCAGCACGGTAGCACATGTGATTAGCACTGTGGCTTCACACCGCCAAGGTCCCAGGTTCGATTCCATGCTAGGTCACTGTCTGTGCAGAGTCTGCACGTTCTCCCCGTGTCTGCGTGGTTTTCCTACAGCTGCTCCGGTTTCCTCCCACAGTCCAAAGACGTGCAGGTTAGGTGGATTGGCCATGCTAAATTGCATTTATTGTCTAAAACGTTTAGGAGGGGTTAGTGGGTGGAAGCGAGGGCTAAAATGGATCTGTGCAGTATCGATGGGCCGAATGGCCTCCTTCTGCACTGCATGTTCTAACCCCAAGTTGAACAAAAACATAAAGGACATTAACTAAAAAAGCACTCCTAAAATATGCTGCCATTAATCCCTAAACACCGCTCTCGAAATTGAAATATTGGGCTAGCGGCTCCCATCCAGAGTAAAGAAAAGTGCTGATAGAAAAACATGCAAGTATGAAAACCATTAAAACATAATACTCCAACAGGGACTTGTATATTTTCGAATAGTTAAAAGGAAACCCCACATAAAACTGAACCCCAGGCCTCAGCCCAAGTTATGAAACATTCGAGGCCAACAAGAACAGGAAAATGTCAACATGAACAAGAAATCTAATCAGTCACATATCAACATGTCCATTGTCAACATCTAACAACTCCAATGAACCGGCGCCCAGCGCATGCTTCTTTAAAAAGGTATCCATGTCGCCCTGTCCATGAAGCAATTCAGCGTTTCCCTCAAAAGTCACTCTTAGCAGGGCCGGATACACGAAATCAAACCGGGCGCTGCTGTCGTACAGAGCGGTTTTGGCACATTGAACGCCACCTGCTTACTCACCAGCTCAGTGTGCCAGTTCCTGGTCGAGTGCAATGGCTTGCCCTTCCAATGTGTAGTGGTGATGCTCCTTCGCCAATTTCAGGACACGGTACATTTTTTTTAAGCTTTCAAATTTGACGATTACTATTGGCTGTAGTTTGTTGGGATGCAGTTTTCATTGGAATGTGTGTCAGCTTCCTCCACCATGCTCCCAAACATCTACTGTGAGAAATGGAAAATTTTGTAAACATTGAAAGATAAACGTTTGGCAATTTTAGTGCTAAAACCTGGTGTTAGAATAAGTTCTACTGCAGTGGTCATGTTTTAATAAGGGATTTGTGTTTCTCAGGGCCCCAGAACTGTTAGGAGCCAGAAGGTGAAATTGACCAGAGGCATATGTGTTCAGGCATGGCGAATGCACTCTGGTTTGACTGGGGAATGTCTCTTGTACTTTTGCCTGTCGATGTGATGTGTTCTTCAGCTTGGAGAGATTATGTCATTGTGGGGCTGAGAGATTCAGAGAGATGTTGTGATAGCCTTAGAGATGATTTGAGTTCTGACCTTTCTGTCACTGAGTTCACAGGACTCTCCTCGTAGAATAGATATAGTAGTAATAGTTAAAGCAGAGTAGTCTTGTCTGATCACAAGGAAGAGGCTAAAACATGCTAGTTAAACCAACTTTTGGGTCGGAATGGGTTCCAACAGGAGTACAAATCATGCTGTAAAGCAACTATTACTCTATGGCATTCCGATTTTGAGATGGATTGAGAGCTGCATGTTTATTTTGTTGCTTAATGGAGAATTGAGTAGTCGGGCTTATGGAGTTCACGCAAGCTGTTATTTTCTATGAGTAAGTTAAGAGGTTAAATTGCGTTCATAATAAGTTTCGTTTTAAAAATAGCCAATATCAATTTATTCATGGGATCAGTTCTGGAGCGAATCGTCTTTCACACCGCCTTGCAAAATAAACGATAATATTGAGGTTTCAGTCCAATATGATACTACTGCTGAGGTCTGGTCTAGGCTTTTGAAAACTCACCGCTATTCCGAGAAGTCTCCCTATACCAAAAAGGGCCGACATTCGAAATGGTGATCAGTGATTCTCACTTCCCGACTCCGATGCAAGCTTCAGTGGGTGCTATTCAGGTCAAACTATATTTTCAAGTTATCCCCCGGTATAACCCATACCTTCACCGAAGATTTCATCTACTTACCACTTAGTAGCATCGATCCTGGGTCCCGCATTGCTAAGTAAGTAAAGTAGACTCATAACCACTGTTTCAGGTTGAAACTTTTAAGTTATTTTTTATTATATATTTTTTCCCTCTTTTTAACAGATGCAATCACTGTCTTTACAGGAAGGTAAAAAGGTCTTGCTTCTGGATCCTTCTGGTTGGTTGAAGGGACCTTCAGGCCCAACTTGACAATCAATCTTCTTTAGAGACTGGTCTTCTTTAGATGTATTCGCTGGTTAGCTCGGTTGCTGTGTGCTATCTTTCCCATGTACAGAGCTGTGAGAGCTATCTCTGAGCTGACTCTGCCTACTTTTTAAAATCTAGTCTTCCTTAGCTGTATTAGCTATTTTAGCTCGGCTGCTTTGCCCTGTCTCTTTCCCATGACCGAGCTGACTGTAATCTGTCTTTGCTTCTCCCCTCTCTCCCTCTGAATTCTGGTTCTCGTTCTGGTTCTGCTTCTTTCTAACAATTACGTTTTTATGACGTTATTGTAAAGTAACTCTTATTTTCTTTGATTGTAAAAAGTATCTTTTATCTAAACCTTTTAATCCAACTCTGTATTCATTTTGACATGACTTCACCTCATTGATCTGATTACATTGTTTCCTTTGTGATGTTCAAAATGCTTTGACTTCAAGAGGTGTTACTTTTAATTCCTGTCATTTCTATAGTTTTATTTTCCAATTGTATCCTCGGTTCATAATGTTGACTTTGATTTTGGCTTTGAATTA
The DNA here is from genome assembly GCF_047496885.1 of Scyliorhinus torazame. Classification (NCBI taxonomy): domain Eukaryota; kingdom Metazoa; phylum Chordata; class Chondrichthyes; order Carcharhiniformes; family Scyliorhinidae; genus Scyliorhinus; species Scyliorhinus torazame. The sequence goes on along the minus strand of NC_092728.1, from coordinate 28,087,316 downwards.
AGTACCTCGTAGACTGATAAACCTGGTATTAGCAAATTTTCACACCTAGAATTCTCACTAAATTCAACTGAACCTCATCCATTCTTTTCCAGATCCTAACTAAGTTAGTTACTTTCAATGAAGGTGTGAGCCATTGTTTTTGGCTTCATTCAAAATCCTGTTTGTCTTGTTTGCTAAGTGTGCTTGACCAAGGATATCTGCATTTTACAATCCTTCCCTGGCAGCTGCTGTTAACCCTTTGTGGGATCTTTCCCTGTATCCTCTCATGTTTCTCTCAGACCAGATATTGCCAGACTTCCATGTTTCAAATGACACATCTTTCCATATTAGCAATTACACCCCATCTTGACATTTGAAACATAACTATATCATTTCGTCAATTATTCCCCCCCCCCCCCCATCTAATTGTACTGACTAACATTTATCCCCGATCTTTCTCATTTGTATGTACATGTTTTGTGATTTTAAATTGTGCACCGAAATCAATTCGTAAATGTATCCATATCACAGACCAGTGTTTTTTTGCCGTTCTTTCCTCAAGTCCAATTACCGTGAACCATAGCCTCAGCCGCTCAGGAAGGTAACACAATAGCTATCCGTGTTCCACTACCTCCATAGCATTTTACTTCTTTGGGGTAGCAGCACCGTAGTAGCTTCCTCATGTCCCTTAGAAACAGCACACAACTCAGTCCACTAGTAACCAAAAAGGTATTTTGTCCAACACTGGCTGTTAAGTGTAGTGTCCCATTTTTCTGTCATCCAAATTGCTTTCCGTTTCTCATTGGAATGGTAAATTATGATTTCATGTACCACCCCTTGATTCCCGTGCTTCATTAATTTAAAAGGTTCAAGTGATCTTGCTTCTATCCCTGACTTCCCACCACATTAATGTCTAATATTGCCTGAACCATGTATATCTGCCAAACCCTGGTGTACATGAGAGAATATTTTTCTGACAAACTTCCTTCAAATCCCTTTCGTCTGTTATCATTTCCCTTACAACATTTGCAATACAATATGCCGACAGTATTCACAAAACCACATCGAACTATCACTATTTCCAAATAAAATCTCCCTATTGTTAAGTACACAGTAAAAAAAATTAAGTCTTATCTTAATACATTACTCATCATCTAACCACACAAATAGACCGTGTGTTACAACTTTACATATTTGCAACTGTTATCACAATTTCAATACTAAACATAAAGTACAATATCGACACATCCTTTCGTGGCTTTGGGATCCATAGTCATGACATACTAAATATGGCGTGTAAACAACATCAATATTATTTGTGATGTTCTATGTAGTGAAATCAAGAAAACACACTAAACTGCCACTATACCACTCTATTAAAACATTCATACAGTTTAGAAATGCCGATCACGGTCCTTGAACGGCACACATATCCCCGTTATCATACATAACAGTCCCTACCAATTTACATGACATTTCTTCTTTAATAACGATTACAGCTCTTCAATTCAAGATTGTTTGCTGCATTGGTAATAATTTTCCCGCCGTGGCATCAAGCTACAACATTTCTTAAACTTTTATCATTTATCATATTGGTGTTCCTCGTCAGTCGCTGCTGTCTACCGAGACCCTTAATGACTCCATCGCGTAGTACCTACTCGTGGAGACCACAGATCATCCATCAGCTGATGTCCAATTAGAGATGTCTGACCGGAGGTTTCACTGTTCAGTAATAATTTGATATTTTGACTTGTTTCTAACCCGTAAAGTTTTACTCCGGGCTCTGTCGTTTAATTCTCTCAGATATGTAGCCAATTGTATAATTTATTCCCCCCCCCCCCCCCCCCCCCCCAATCCTGTCTAAAACATTCTTCTCTGGAATGTAGTTCTCTTCCTTCTTGTGAACTGGTTTTTCTGTTATTTTATCCATCTGAAAAATCAAATGAACATGTCGAGGGTGGAGAGGGCCCTATTCTTTAACTTGTACTTTCTATCTTCGTTTGGATTCCAGAAGTGCCCTCTCCAGAACTTCCGGATTTATTTTGCTACCATTTCTTTCTTTTTTCTTTTTGAACTGGTTTATTTTCCTTATCTTTGATATACAGCATACAATTAAAGCCCGTTAAGCCTCCTCCTCATATCATTGCCACCTCTGAGTGAGATTCGAAGAATCTCAGATTCGCCCCCTTTTGCTCACTCAGTGATCCAATCATTGAAACCTTACCCTGATACATTCCTGATATTGCTACTGCATTTACTTTAATTACTTTAGCTTGATTACGACCGGATTTTTATGAAGATAAGTTCCAAACATGACATTGTAACTTCATCATCTGCCCAATCAATGCTACTAGGTTTATATTCACTGTCTTCGCACCAATTGGGTCATGGGTTTTAATTGTGATACAATTTATTTTGCTCCGGACACCATGCTTCTCTAAGTCAACTGTATGTTTACCCAAATTCTGAACAATCTTGTCTTTGCATTTTACAGCTTCACTGATTATTTTCTCTGCAGTCTTAGTTGGTAGCTTCACCCAAACTTCCTCTGTGTTATCAATTGTTTTAATACCTTAATTTTACCTGTATCTATTTTTATTAAATCTTTTCCTGCCATCAGATTCTCTTTTCCTTATACTGCTAGTAATTGTCTTAATCTAACTTTTGATCCAAAATCTTTATTCTCTAAAACTCAATCTTCCATGTATTTAACATTCTAAACATCATTATTTTTGCTGGTGACATTCTTGTGCTCATCGGGCACTAGGACCCTGCGGAGCTATGCAGTGTCAATTTCAATGCTCAGTTTCAAAGCCTGCAAGCAGCTGACAGCTGGCCAGTACAAACTCTTTATCCGTTTATTCTAAGACTAATTTAGTTCTGAACATACTGATTTACCTCATAATACTGATCAAATTTCTGCCTGACATTTATAACTTCTAATTGATGTGAAACTCGGTTTTACAAAATACAACATTTTCTAAAAATAAAAACACCAAAGGAAATTCACAATTCCTTATTAGACATACATTCATTCATCCACTCAGATCTTGGATCTCTACTTTGTAGGATTTCACAAACCCTTATTAAACACACACTCATTTATCCACTGAGATCTTGGATCTCTATTCAGTAGGGTTTTAGTTACTCTTAACAAAAATTGAGACCCCCTCCATACTGAAAAAGTTTCACTTATGCAGGAGTTTTTTTGCCTCTGGTAATTTATTCAACTCTTGTTTCATTGCTTCAACCCTCTTGACCGTGTTTCAGAGCAAGAGGATTATTCTAATTGCCATTTTTCGGAATTCTAAGTTCTGTTCCTGGTTGTCCCTTTCAGTTGCAATCTGAAATTAAGGATAAGTACCCTTCCTGGGCCCTATCCAAGGCTGACTCAGGCACTACCTTCCTCTTTTAGTTAAGAGTCGATTGGTTATTGGTCTCTAAAGGTTCTAGGCGTCCCCTATTTCTCTAGGCTTTAACCTCACAATCTGCCTTACTCAAAGGATGATTTATATTTTGGCCTCTTTTTACCAGTAATGGATGCACGATTTTTAGTGCTGTCACCAAGATGTATTGCATACTTTTTCTCAGGGTCAGCATCTTCTAGTCTGCTGATTTTACACACCCAACCTGAGCTTCAGTCCCCTCGATCCACAGAATATCCTGACAAAAGTCAACCACACATGAATTTCCAGACTAAACTCGGCAGGTAAAGTCTGACTCACACATAGACCAGAAACTTCTAATATTCCAGCCTTTGTGCCGGTTAGAAACTTCAAATATTCCAACCGTTTCTTGGGACCTAGACACTTCTAATATTCTAGCCCCCACTCTAGCCCCCATTCTGCTCAACTAGAAACTTCTAATATTCTAGCCCCGCTTTACCTAGAAAATTCTAATATTCAAGGCTCCACGCTGGATGCCTTGGAGAAAGCAAAACAACCGGCTGGGGGTAATTAACACAGTGTTAACACGCAGGGTGCCATGTATAAAATAAAGCAACCCGCTAGGCGTAATTAACATGGTTTTAATAAAGCATTGGACGGCATGTTTTTTGAAAAATCACCACTATTCTTAAAAGTCCCCCTTTATCAAAAAGGGCCGACATTCTAAATGGTGATCAGGGATTCTCACTCCCCGACTCCGATGCAAGCTTCAGTGGGTGCTATTCAGGTCAAACTATATTTTCACGTTATCCCCCGGTGTAACCCATACCTTCACCGAAGATTTCATCTACTTACCACTGAGTAGCATCGATCCTGGGTCCCGCGTTGCTAAGTAAGTAAAGTCGACTGATAACCACTGTTTCAGGTTGAAACTTTTAAGTTATTTTTTATTATATATTTTTTCCCTCTTTTTAACAGATGCAATCGCTGTCTTTACAGGAAGGTAAAAAGATCTTGCTTCTGGATCCTTCTGGTTGGTTGAAGGGACCTTCAGGCCCACCTTGACAATCAATCTTCTTTACAGACTGGTCTTCTTTAGATGTATTCGCTGGTTCGATCGGTTGCTGTGTGCTATCTTTCCCATGTACAGAGCTGTGAGGGCTATCTCTGAGCTGACCCTTTCTACTTTTTAAAATCTAGTCTTCCTTAGATGTATTAGCTATTTTAGCTCGGCTGCTTTGCCCTGTCTCTTTCCCATGACCGAGCTGACTGTAATCTGTCTTTGCTTCTCCCCTCTCTCCCTCTGAATTCTGGTTCTCGTTCTGGTTCTGCTTCTGCCTGCTATCCCCTTTCTTCGGTTTATATTCTCTTTCTAGCAATTAAGTGGTAATGACGTTATTGTAAAGTAACTCTTATTTTCTTTGATTGTAAAAAGTATCTTTGATCTAAACCTTGTAATCCAACGAAGTATTCATTTTGACATGACTTCACCTCATTGATCTGATTTCATTGTTTCCTTTGTGATGTTCAAAATGCTTTGACTTCAAGAGGTGTTACTTTTAATTCCTGTCATTTCTATAGTTTTATTTTCCAATTGTATCCTCGGCTCATAATGTTGACTTTGATTTTGGCTTTGAATTATGTTTCTCGTAGACTGATAAACCTGGTATTGACACATTTGCACACATAGAATTCTCACCAAACTCAACTGAACCTCATCCATTCTTTTCCAGATCCTTACTAAGTTAGTTACTTTCAATGAAGGTGTGAGCCATTGTTTTTGGCTTCATTCAAAATCCTGTTTGTCTTGTTTGCTAAGTCTCCTTGACCAAGGATATCTGCAGTTTACAATTCTTCCCTGGCAGCTGCTGTTAACCCTATGTGGGATCTCTCCCTGTATCCTCTCATGTTTCTCTCAGACCAGATACTGCTAGACTTCCATGTTTCAAATGACACACCTTTCCATTTTATCAATTACAGGTGGCCCGAAAATATTGGGCGTTGGTCCTTCCATTCCGTCTGGCAGCCCCAAAGTTCGGATGTTCTGTCTCCTAGAACAAATCGCCAAATCATTCCCTCTATTCCCATCCTATTTTTGTATTTGTCAAGATGCCCCTAAAATGTCACTATCGTCCCTGCTTCCACCACCTCCTCCGGCAGCGTGCTCCAGGCACCCGCTAACCTCTGGGTAAAAAACTTGCCTCGTTCATCTCCTCTAAACCTTGCCCCTCGCACTTTAAACTTTAAACAGCCTTTGCTGTTTGTCATTTTTATCAATGACCTAGAGGAAGGCGTAGAAGGGTGGGTGAGTAAATTTGCAGACGACACTAAAGTCGGTGGTGTTGTCGACAGTGTGGAAGGATGTAGCAGGTTACAGAGGGATATAGATAAGCTGCAGAGCTGGGCTGAGAGGTGGCAAATGGAGTTTAATGTAGAGAAGAGTGAGGTGATTCACTTTGGAAGGAATAACAGGAATGCGGAATATTTGGCTAATGGTAAAGTTCTTGGAAGTGTGGATGAACAGAGGGATCTAGGTGTCCATGTACATAGATCCCTGAAAGTTGCCACCCAGGTTGATAGGGTTGTGAAGAAGGCCTATGGAGTGTTGGCCTTTATTGGTAGAGGGATTGAGTTCCGGAGTCAGGAGGTCATGTTGCAGCTGTACAAAACTCTCGTTCGGCCGCATTTGGAGTATTCCGTACAGTTCTGGTCACCGCATTATAGGAAGGACGCGGAGGCTTTGGAGCGGGTGCAGAGGAGATTTACCAGGATGTTGCCTGGTATGGAGGGAAAATCTTATGAGGAAAGGCTGATGGACTTGAGGTTGTTTTCGTTGGAGAGAAGAAGGTTAAGAGGAGACTTAGTAGAGGCATACAAAATGATCAGGGGGTTAGATAGGGTGGACAGTGAGAGCCTTCTCCCGCGGATGGAAATGGCTGGCACGTGGGGACATAGCTTTAAACTGAGGGGTAATAGATATAGGACAGAGGTCAGAGGTAGGTTCTTTACGCAAAGAGTAGTGATGCCGTGGAATGCCCTACCTGCAACAGTAGCGAATTCGCCAGCATTGAGGGCATTTAAAAGGTTATTGGATAAACATATGGATGATAATGGCATAGTGTAGGTTAGATGGCTTTTGTTTCGGTGCAACATCGTGGGCCGAAGGGCCTGTACTGCGCTGTATCGTTCTATGTTCTATGTCCCCCTAATAGTTGACCCCTCTACCCTAGGAAACAGACTCTGACTGTCCAAACTTTCTATGCCCCTCATAATGTTGTAGAGCTCCATCAGGTCACCCCTCAAACTCCGTCGTTCCAGTGAGAACAAACCGAATTTATTCACCGCTCCTCATGGCTAATGCCCTCCATACCAGGCACGATCCTGACTTGTCAATTATGTGCATACATTATCACTTCAAGGTTCTGGGTTTGTAAACGAATATAACCCCTGAAACTAAGTGAAAAGGAGTAAAAGTGCAATATCCTAGCGGTGGCTACGTCGTGCGTATTTTCCCTTACATGACTCCATCAGTTAACCACATTTCCCCGGATTCTCGGACCTTGCGTTGCACAGTGGTACACGACGACCCTCACCACCAATTCCACAAATTTCCACATTTTCTGGTGATAGACCTTCTGAATTAGATAGCGCCTTACCTTTTGTCATTAATGTTTGATTAGTTCATGTGTCCCTAAAGATATTAATCTCCTTACCTACTCTATCTTGTACACACGACTAAACTTTACCCTTATATTCAAATACTTTAAAAACCTGGCATGGTCTAATCAAGCATCCTCTGAACAGGATCTACATTCCGTTGCACCTATTCCTCTGGGCTCATATTTCTGAAACCTGAGGAAATCCGTACTTATTATCTCCAACAGACGTCTTTTTACATTGGCTGCTTGTGAATTTCTCGTTTGCCCTGACAATTTCATTCACAGACTGAAACTGATTTCGGAAGACAGGCTTTACTTTGTGCTGCAACTCAAAAATCATCTGCCATTTCTGCTGCCACTAAAAATACTAACCCTGTGCTCTTCCACATGATTTATCATTCCTGAGGGTGTATCATTGAATCCTCCAAAAATAATTGTTTCCCGAAGAGAGCGATACGTTTGGTTTATTTAAATGCAATTATTCCAATATCAGATTTATCACGTTTAATTATTATAAATTATCTCTCTCTCTCTCCCTTTTTATAACTTTAGTGTAGACAATTCATTTCTTCCAAATACGGGGCTATTTCGATTGACCAATCCACCTACCCTGCACATCTTTGGGCTGTGGAGGGTGCAACCCAAGCAACCCACGGGGAGAATGTACAAACACCACGCGGACAGTGTCCCAGAGCCGCGATCGAATCTGGGACTTCGGCCCCGTGAGACAGCAGTGCTGCCCATCTCTCTCTCTATATCTCGATATATATCGGACCTACCGTGCTCACAATGCATCGCGAGATCAAACACAATCTCGTGAGATGTTGCGGTATGAACCCCACCCATTGTGGGCTCGATCAGTTTTTAGTAAATCAGCATAATAAAGCGAGTTAGTATTTAAGGGCACAGTTTAAGATGCCAAAATCGAGAACCGCACCACGTTCTGATTGAATTGCGATCAAACAGGCCCGCTCTCATTGTCGAAATCAGGATCTCGCCTGATCGTGACGAGAAATCAAGAATCAACACTTAAGCCCAATCTTCATGTAATTAAGGGGTTCGACCCCGAGCTAACGACCTCCAGCGATCTAACCAGCTACCTCGCAAGTGGTCACGTGGGTATAGATAGTATTTTGTTTTATAAACGTGAACCTGGCGGAAGGGCTGCTTTGGGGATTCGAGGTGGTGAGTAGCAATCTTCGCTCACAGACAAAGAGACCAGGGCACTGTGGTTGCTGCCCCGTGCTCTGCGGTGTTCCTGGGGGCTCAGCCTCGGTCGGCCTCTTCGGAAGCGTGGTTGAAGAACAAAGAGGCGTAGGGGTGCATCAAATAGCCTGGGTTCGGCTCGGGGGCAATGGGGCAGATTGTTTCCTCAGTGCCTCGGGTCCGTCATGCCAATCCCCGCTCTAGAGATTCGTTTCAGTGGATGGCCCACCCCCTTCCCGCCTGCCCACCGAACACCCATCACTGTCACTGACGGCAGAAGTCACTGGCCATGTGGCTGAAGACAATTGCTAATCCGGAGTCAGCAATCATAGTTAAGCCAGCTGTTCACACATCCTAGTGGACTCTCGTGTGTTATCTTTAATGTAGCATGTGCCAGTTATTGCCGAGCATGCCAAACAGACTGTGCTGCCTGGACACGGTGCCTGAACATTGCGCGAGAGAACACCTTGGAAGCAGCGACCAGCATTGGAAAAAACAAAGGCTGAGCCCCAGTATCATGAACGTTTCCGCGGCTAGAGGGTGTGTGTGTTCCGGGGAGGAGACCATTAGGGGACCTGGATCTGGGTCTTCTTGCATCATTGGCTTTGTCTAAATAAGGGTTTGTGTAACCTACGTCATCATTCATCTGATGAATGATGTGTGCTCCGAAAGCTAGTGATTCCAAATAAGCCGGTTGGACTTTAACCTGATGTTGTAAGACACCTTATTCTATGGAGTTTCACACAGACTAAGCCCTACAAGATACCTGGACAGCAGGAATCTCTACCATCGCCGGAATCTCCACCATCGTCAGGATGCCCGAGGTCCATGGTGTAGTGGATATCACGCATGTTATCTCGCGTTCACAGGGCCGTCTGGGTGTCCCCTACATCAACAGGGTTTCCACTCTTTTTACATCCTACTCATGTGCAAACACCACATGCCGATTATGCACGTGTGCGCACACTACCCAAGGACTGTGCATGATGGCTAGATCCTGGGGAAGACGGTCATGCCCGGCCTCCTCAAGGCCACTCGAGGATGGCCACTAGGCTCCTGGTGGCTAAGGAGTATCCGCTGTGAGCTTGGTTAATAACACCAGTACGGAGGATGGTGACTGATGATGACACTCCATATAGCTCCATATAGCCAGCCGAGCTGTCATTGAGTGGTGCATCGAACTCCTCAAAATAGGTTTCCAGTGACTTGACCACTATGATGGTGGACTGCAGTCCAGCCCCCACGCCCCGGACCGTCGCCCGATTTCTCTTGGGGTGCGATGCCTCCATAATCTAGCACAGCAGCTTTACTCTGAACGCAACACATGCTCTAATTGCTCGGAGAACCTTACTAGGTACAGAAAGATACTTATTCCAAATCACCCAAAACAAGATAAATACACTGGACTCTAAAAAATGCAGCTAAAAGAATATCCATGATATATGCAAATAGTATGACAGAATAGCCAACGCATTTACCAATAGATTTCAGTTTTGGAAGATGCTTTGGGAACTCAACATTGTTCCAATGTTTAAGAATAGTGGACTGTCACGTGAGAGTACCCTTTAAGAGATGGGTGTGAGAATTTCTAAATTCTTTACCCGTCAGCCTGGCCTCAATAAAACTCGAGATGGATTTGTAGGCATAGCATTAGTTCTTTTTATTCGACTTGCAAGTCTGACTCATTTCACACAAACCCAGAACGCAACTTGCCGCCTGGGTCTCCCGAATCGAGTGATTCTGTAGAACAAAGAAATCTCTACCAACACATTCAAATGGCATCACGTTTCACACACACGATTCCCATAGGTCATCCTATACCCCTCTTGACCTGGCCATACATGCTAATTGGATCACTTCTCATCCCTCCCTCTGGCCTCCTATTACCCAGCATCCTTTTCTCCTCCTCCACTGGACACCCTCCCCCTTTCCTTGCCATTCTCTCTGAAATCCTTTGTCTGTGAACTAACAGAATTAGACCGGCCTCTATCTACATTACAGTAACTAATATCTCTAAAGTAACTATTTTATATCATATTCGTCATTCCCTCCTTTTATCATTTCATGATAACCTAGCTATTCAATCCATAGCTACGATCCCTCATTTAAAAAGATGCGTCGCTGCATTTCCAATTCCTGTTGTAACCCCCCCCCCCCCCCCCTCATCCGCTGCACCCTCGTGGATCCCAGCAGCCAAGATTCTTGGGGCGTCCATCTGTTCCAGTGCACCCCGCATTCTACCCATCACGCATTTAAGGATGGCCAGGCCCACAAAGAGGCAGCCAAGTGCCACTACTAAATACATGGCCATATTTATCAACCAGTCCTTCCAACTTCCAAATCCCCAGTTACCCCAAGAGCCATGGTTCTGCATTCCGTCCAGGTGATCCCGTATGCGATCCATAAATTTAGTGATGTTAGTGGTTAAATCTTGAACTCCCATAATACACTTCCCCTGCACTATGGCGCATGCCCCACCCTCATGGGCCAGAAGATAGTCAAGAGCATACCGGGTCTGCATTGCAAACAACTGCAGCTGAGACAATTCCTTGGTTATTGCCCCGAGGGCTCCCAAGGTTTCGTTTCCCAGGATGGTAAGGCCACAAGTAAAATAATTCCTATCGCTGACCGCCAAGGAACCCCCCACGCCTCCCAGTGTCAAGATGCTCAGAATTCCCCACCCGGCTGAGGGGCCCCGGTTGGGTGCGAGAACCTGAGTTTTTTTCCAGTTCTCGCAGAATTCAGCTGAGACTGCCCAGCGTGCTAACTGATTATGCAGCATCCAGGCCGAGGGGCAGGGGACGGTGGTAGGGACTAGAGTCCCAATATCAATTTGGCGGAGAAATGGGTGTGACAAAACATTGGTCGCTGTGCCATTAAATAAAAAGTAGTATTGTTGCTCCGTGTACAGGCTAGTATCACAATCAGTATATCGGTTGCGTAGGGATCTCCCAGTAGCCCAGTTTATCCAGCTTTCGAACGCCCATTCGGGCCACCCAGCAATGCGGAAAGCCCTAGTCCCAACAATGATATGAGAGACATTCGCCCAGCCTCAAAGGAGCTGGAGGCCGGCGTTCAATGGAATGCAGGTGGTGTTGTAACAAACGCATTTGCCAGACGCCTGGGTGATATGACACCTCCTGTCTGTACTTGTGGAGAACAGACATGTTATATTCGTTTCCGCGTCTACCAGCAAACAGCCGGACCCGTCACTGCTGAAACAATTCTCGTACGACCGGGAGTCCCTTTTGGGAGTGAAATGGCTAGGTATGTACGCCCTCCACCGTTGCAGCCTATCATACTGTGAGTGGGAATTATCCCGAGGAAGGGGAAGGCAAATAGCCGGCGGTGCTGAACCCAGATTGTAAGGAAGAGTGACTTGCTCGGGCGGTGGTTCGGAACGCTGACAATGAACCACCGTTTGGAGAGTGGCCCAAAGCGGTGAAACAGAAAATAACCTAGACACCGCTGCGGGGTTCGGGTAGCAGACAACCCGTCCCTGGCCATGCAAGCAGTGGTAAATCTGGTAGAAGGGATTCATACTACCCGGGTTTTCCTCAGTTTCGCCTCGAAATGAATTAAGTGTATCTCCTGATAACCTACGTTCTAGTTGTACTCCCCTCCTTACACGCCCCGTCCTCTCTCTAGTCCCCCTCTCTCTTTCACAACCTCTTCCTACCCTCTCCTGATGGTCTGATTTTACCTTTATGACGCCAATCTTAACACATCCAAAATTACATTTACATGTACTCCAAAAACAAGGCAATGTCCATGTAATGTTCCCTTCCCATCGCTGGGACCGGTTCAATTGCTTCATTAGTCTTGCATTATCCGTTAACCTGGTGACATTCCATGCGTCGATACCATGCCCTCGTATATGGGGGCACCGATGAACATCACCTCTGCATAAACGAAATGTCCTTGTAGTTTGGTTGAGGTTACAAATGTAGATAATTTGTCCCTTTTCCATGTCCGTCGCCGATGTCACTCCAGGCGAGGTGAGGCCGAAGATCACACAGACGGTGCGTAGCCACCCCATCATGCTCCACACCTGTAAAATACCGCTGGTGAAGGGAGGCAGGTTAATCTGTCCAAGAAAATGAGGCCCGTTATCAGAACTGAACTGAACTGGTATACCGTACCGGCGAATGATTTCCCGCATCAGAACGTTAACCACAGTAGCAGCTTTATTATCGATAGTCAGATACGCCTCAACCCATCTGCTGAACACATCCACAATGACCAAAACATATTTATAACATTGACATCTGTCTAACTCAATGTAATCCATTTGGAGTATCTCAAAGGGACCATTGGGCAACGGGGTTTGCCCCATACCACAAGGGATACCTTTGCCGGTGTTATATTGCTGACAGATTAAACACCGATTACTGATACTCTGGGCCAACCCCTGCATTTTAGGGTGCCAGCAAGTGTCCGGCAACAAATCACTAGTCCCCCAAGCACCACAATGAGTTGCAAAGTGTACCCATTCAACGACACATAAAGCCAGTACATCAGACATACAAGTCTGATGTGCTGGCGTGGTCCATAAAGAAGAAACAGAATCATATGTACAACCTAACCGTTTCCACATTTGTTTATAACTCTCAGGAGCGTCCTCCTGTAACCTTATGACGTCTTGGATGTTTGGCATTGGCTTGTCAGAGGCAGACCTATTTATTTCAGAACGTTTAGTCTGACCTAACATTTTAGGCACCATCACTTGCTGAATCTGCGCAGCTGGTCGCGCTGCACAATCTGCTTGTTCATTACCAACGTCAACTGGGGACTTACCGTTTGTATGGGCAGTGCATTTAATGACGTAATACTACGCGGGTATAAGGAGGACCTGTAGTAGGTCATTAACTAAACCCCGGTGGGATATTTGACCATATATAATCATGTCAGGTTGTTCCAACGGAATATCACTCAGATCGTCCCTTATTGTGGTAGTTTCCTGAATCAAGGCTAAACCGTCGTGGCCAGATGCGTCTTCATGGACAGGGAGACCACGAAGAAAACAGGCTGGATTGATAGTGCTACAGTGTTTAAATGTCAGACGTGGATTGTTCAAAAGGTATATCTCATACCTTTTCTGACGAGCTGCAGTAAGATGCTGAGTCTGCAGTTGCCTCAGTAGTGCGATGACCGAGTGGGAGCTCTACACCGTAATATCCTGTTGGAGAGTGAGAGCATGTAACGATTGTGCGATGGCATTGATTGAACGTAAATCCTGTACTGATCGGTACTGGTCTGGCTTGGCTGGTTTAGGCACAGCAAATATGGGGGTGTTACATTCTGATTGGCAAGGGACCAAAATACCCTGTTGCATCAGCTCTCAGATTAATTTGTCTATAGACGGGACAGATTGGGGTTTCAGGGGGTATTGCCGAATGGAAGGCAGCTTTACATGGACCTTAATTGTTACCTTAATAGGTGTAACATTTGTCTTTCCCACTTGTGATGGGTATTCCGCCCAGACCTGTGGATTGATATATTCCAAAACTTCACATCTCCGGTGATGCTGCATTCGAGTGTTAATCGTTTCAGGGACCTCAACATATTTTATGGGAGTGCCGTCTGGCGTGACTTGAAGTGCGTACTCTGTTGGATCTGAATGATCCACTGCCCTCTTTACCATAGGCCCCAGATCCTTGGCATGGTACCGGTCGTAGACCTGACATGTAATATGAGGGCTTACCGAAGCTGACTGGCCATAAATTTGGTGGTATTGTAACAAAATCGGCTATACCTTCTTTTCCCGTGACTGTGGCTGTAACCTTGACTGGCCATTCGGTCCCAATTAACAGCCGGTATTTGTCCTCCAACACCCTGTTTTGTCCGGTGCTGTCATAGGCCAGGGTAACGTGATGCAGTGAACGTTCAATGTCTAACGTCCACCACTGGGGAGTGATAGAAATATAACACTGTTGTCTCATCTTCCATGATTGAACCGTTACCCCGTCGTCTCCGCACTCTAGCTGTAGCTGGAAGATACACAGTAAATCTCGGGCCAACAAGTTACAGTCCAATCCAGTCGTCACAACAAACTGATGATCCGCAGACTTATTCTCGTAAGTGACTGTCACAGGTTCAGAAATAGGATACTCACACACCTGTCCTTGGAACGCCGACAAATGCTGGGTGTGGTCCGACAGTGGTAGTCGAAGTTCTGATTGCACTGAAGACATGGCTGCTCCAGTGTCGATTACAAATGGGTGATGTTGATCTCCTATCTGCAGAGAAATAATATGTTCCCTGTTCGATTGGAGAGTCCTTATGACTAAATTAGCTAGTCAATCCTGTGTTGGGAAAAGGGTTTGCCTGGGAGAAGTCAGTGTACCTCGTCTGTCCTCCCCTTGGTGGGGACTCCCTCCTTTGGGTCGGGTAGTGTCCTTCTGCTGCCCGTCTTTTAAAGGGGCATGCCTGTTGCCAGTGATCTGCACGGCCGCAACTAAAACATGCATTGGTCCCTCTATATCTGCCCCGTCCACTTCACCCAGTAGATCAATGGCCCCTCAGAGGGGGCGGCAGTTGTAAAGCAGTTGGTGCTTACGGTGGGCCATAAAGAGGAGCTGAGGATCCATTTGGGTGGGTTTGATATCCTCCCCCGTGTTGATCCACCCCAAAGTCACAATATTGGGGTTCCAGCTGGTAAGCCACCGTTTTCTGCTGCTGGTTGGGGTCTCATATCATCCTTTTTCATTACATACTCAGTCTGAATCTTTGTAACTGAGCCTCCTTCCTGGCCTACACCCTCCTTCCAATAAAATCTGACTGCCCTGGCCATTCGGGAAGGGTCGCTCTCTGTCCAATTCATGTTATTACATTTCACGGCAGTAGCCACGGAAGGTGGTAGGCAATGCATTAACATAGCACAACATTGAGGGGAATTCTGACCATTTTGATATGGCAAGTCGCCTGACTGCCCACGGTAGATTTCATTAAAAAGTTCCAGAAGTTCCTCTGGCTCTTCAGTCTTTTTAGGTTTGAGGTCTAAGATAGCAGAAATGTTTATGGGCTTTTGAAATGTGTTATTCAACGCATTCAGGATTTGTGTCCGTCTATCATCGTCCAATGCATGAGCTTGGTGAAGTGCGGCGTGGCTAGCATAATTCAAGTGGTTGAGGTAACTGCGGTGCTCTGCTGGGGTTAAAAGCTGCTGGACTAGGGCCCAGAGGTCCCTATAATCAGCTTGATAAACTGAGATGGTAGTTCTCAGATGATCCACGAAAGCAGCAGGAGATTTATTTCTGTCTGGGATTGCAGCTATAATAGCCATCATCTCACTGGGTCTCCAAGGGAAATAAACGTCTATCGTGCACTGGGCCGCCGCCGTCACAGCGTCAGGGTTTGCTATTTTCCTAATCGGCAACTGACTCAGAGTCTCACTAGGGGGCGCTCTAGCTGATTCCTCTGGCTCTTCCAAGACTTCAACGTCCTTCCCTGTCACAAGAGGGAGCTCCAGCTCCTCAGAACCATCCCTATCCTCTTCCTTTGTTCTCGTACTTTTTTTGTCCTACTATATCGGTCTCAAGGGATTTAGGTGGTATTCGTGATTGTTTCTGGATAGGATCAGGCCCTTCTCTCCCTGTCCGAGATCGGGTCCTAGAGCTAACTGGGCTTGTGGAACAGAGCTCCCCTTCTCTCGCAGACAGTGAAGATGGTAAAATAGGACCCACGCTATGAACCGAAGGGGCTGGAGAGGCTGGTATGATTTGAATCTGGGGAGCAGTGACTGGATATAAATTATGATGCTCTGGTTGTTCCGGAATTAGTGCAGACAATGCTACTGGTGCCGTCGGAACCCTAGCCGACCTTGTCAAAATTTTCAAAATCCTCATCCTTTGTCTCTGTCAAGGCAAGGCCAGCCATTGAACTACGTAGCCCATTGTTTTTTCCCCCACCCTCTCTTTACTTGTGCGTTGTTTTTGAATGCACACTCCTTTCTCAAGATGTCTAGCGTTTTCTTTTTTACCCTCTTCACTAATTGGAATCCCCATTTTAAGGGCATTTTCTTGCCAACTTAATAACATGATCTTATCCCTCTCATGTTGACAATATTGTCTCCATAATCCAATTAATTCTTTAGCTTTCATACTGTGGCGCTCTTTCTTTAAAAATTATTTTTTAATTTTTTAATTGCCAATGGCAATTGTTGCTACTTGGCAAAATTATTGAAACGGTTTTAACAGTGTTCTTTTAAACCTTAAAATGTTTGAAAATTCAAATTGAATTACTGCAACCTGCAAGCTTAGCTATGATCTCAACTCAGAACTAAATTTACGATTTGCTTCACACAAACTTGTCTAACTTTTACAACTTAATTAATTTTTTATCTTAGCAATTTTTCTTTTAACAAGTTTTTCTTACATTCACAAAAATGTTGGCTGCTATCAATGAGGGAGCAGTTAGCTGCGGTGATTTATACCGGAGCAAAGTCAACTGTCATCGCCAGATTTACACTTTTTAAAATGGTGTCATTGTGTTTCTTTAAGTTTCTATTAATTCACAAATAAAATGAGATAAACATTATTTCAAGTAATTAAAACTTAAGATTCTGGCAATTTCAATCAATTGCTTTCGAAAATAATAAACTTTTATCAAAGAGGTGGAGAAACCCACTGGTTTCCTTTTATTAATTCAAAACGTAACTTTGCTGGAGTTTCACTGACTCGAAGGAAAGGTATCCAATTATACCACAAGCTGCCTGTTATCTCAAGCTGCTGTTAACCCTTTGAGAGACTTCTGCTTTAACTAACATGCAGCATCCAGTTTGTTTTAAAATGTATCGTTTCTCGCCACTGCAGTCCAAGGATAACATTTTAGCTGAATCAGCTATAGATTTAAAAACACTCATTGAACGAAACCCTCTTCCTGAGGTCCCATTAGTTCTGAAAAACACTCACACATGGAATTAAACCATCTTTTTGATGTCACATTAATCTCAACACCTAACCCAAAACCGAATCAGAACTCACACATGGAATTAAACCATCTTTTTTATGTCACATTAATCCGAAAACCAAACCAAAACCGAATCATAACTCACACATGGAATTAAACCATCTTTTTGATGTCACATTAATCCCAAAACCTAACCCAAAACCGAATCATAACTCACAAGTGGAATTCAACCATCTTTTTGATGTCACATTAATCCCAAAACCTAACCCAAAACCGAATCATCAATGATGAAATCCCATCAGTTAAATTTCTAATCCCCAGACTTACCGTCGAGACGATCTTTCCGTACCAACCGTGAGTGACCAGACTAATCAGACCATAAGAAGAGGGGAAAAAAATCAATGAGCGGTCATTTTCCAGCTATACATTGTGGGCCCTTTTTCACTCTCCTTGTCCTAAATCAGTCTAATTCTGATTTCACGGTTGGTCAGAACTGTTTTGAGAAATCCCGGGTTTCCGGCACCAAATGAGAATTTCTAAATTCTTTACCCGTCAGTCTGGCCTCAATAAAACTCGAGATGGATTTGTAGGCATAGCATTAGTTATTTTTATTCGACTTGCAAGTCTGACTCGTTTCACACAAACCCAGAACGCAACTTGCCTCCTGGGTCTCCCGAATCGAGTGATTCTGTCGAACAAAGAAATCTCTACCAACACATTCAAATGGCATCAAGTTTCACATACACGATTCCCATAGGTCATCCTATACCCCTCCTGGCCTGGCCATATATCCTAATTGGCTCACTTCTCATCCCTCCCTCTGGCCTCCTATTAGCCAGCATCCTTTTCTCCTCCTCCACTGGACACCCTACCCCTTTCATTGCCATTCTCTCCGAAATCCTTTGTCTGTGAACTAACAGAATTAGACCGGCCTATATCTACATTACAGCAACTAATATCTCTAAAGTAACTATTTTATATCACATTCGTCAGGTGTTTAAGAAATGTACCTTTAAGAAATGGAGCTGCTCATGTTACTGGAGGGATGCCAGTGCGTGGGTGGAGCGGAGCTCTACTTCTGCTTTTTTACTTTCAGCTTGAGAACGCTTGCGTGTGTGTGTTTTTCAGTGAGCTGAATCTGAAGTTAAAAGTGAGCTGCACTGCTGTTGATCTCTGTCATCAAAAGACTATCTATGGGTCATTTGGGTGAACTCAGAATTGTAAAAAGATCTCAGTATTGAATATAAATCTAATGTGCTCATGTTTGAATGTTTGTTAAGTTTTTGGATGTTAAAAGTCCAGCAGACAGATTACTTAGTGTTGTGTTCTTTGGGGGTGTATCTGGTATACTGGTTGCTAAGATATTCACTGGCTATTTTAAAAAGGTTAACTTGAGTTCATAGAATAAATATTGTTTTGTTTTTTAAAAACCACTGGTCCTTGGCTGCTATACCATACCTGTAGAGTGAGCCGTGTGCTCCCCATACCACAATTTAATAAAAGTCGTGGGCCAGGTGAACTCCATGATACACTGTGGGCTTCTCTGAACCCTGACCCATAACACTTGGGGGCACGTCCGGTGTAAAAGTCTATCTATTGGATTGGCTTAGTCAACTTGAATAAAGTGAGGGGAGAGCATACTGTGGTTGCTTTTCATGTGTGGTATTGTAGTTTAAGTGGGGTGTGTGTTGTGGACAATAGCACTTTCAGAGGCTCAGAAGTTTTGGGGGGAGGAGACGGTCACACACAGTACCTTACGGACAGAGACTAAAAGCAGACTGTTAGATTTGGCAAAATCATTGCAGTTAACATTACCTGACAAAATGCGAAAAGATGAGGTAATTATGGCGTTGGTTAAGCAATTAAAGTTGCCTGAGATACAGTTTGACTCATTAGAAATTACAAAGATCCAGTTGCAGATTAAGCAACTGGAACATGAAAAAGAATTAAAGCAGCTTGAATACGAAAGAGATAGAGAGGAAAAAGAAAGAGAGAGAGGAAAAAGAAAGAGAGAGAGAGAGAGAGAGGAAAAATAAAAGGAGAGAGAAGAAAGGACAAAATAAAGAATATCCCTAGCAGAACAAAAAGAACGAGAAAGGGAGATACAGATCAGGGAAAAAGATAAAGAGAAAGAGTTTGAATTTCAGAAAATGGCCATGAAACATGGCAGGCAGTTAGAATTGGCAGACGTAAAGGGAAATGTATAGTTGGATGATAGTGATGAAGATAGTGAGAAAGAGCGTCAAAGTCGAAGACGTAGAGGGGATCTATTTAAATATGTCCAAGCATTGCCCAGGTTTGACGAGAAGGAGGTAGAAGCCTTTTTCCGTTAATTTGAGAAGGTAGCTAAACAAATGAAATGGCCACAAGAAATGTGGGTATTATTGATTCAAACAAAGCTGGTAGGTAGGCCTAGTGAAGTGGTTGCATCACTTCCGAAGGAGGTATCTGAGTCGTATGAGGAGATGAAGAAATCCATCTTAGGTGCAGATGAACTAGTGACTGAAGCTTACAAAGATTTAGAAATTTAAGGAAATAATTTGGTCAAACATACATGGTGTTTGAAGGGATCAAACAGAGTAATTTTGATCGGTGGATAAGGGCTTTGAAAATAGATCTAACGTATGAAGCCCTCAGAAAAACTACAATTTTGGAGGAGTTTAAAAATTCAATTCCTGATGTAGTGAGAATTCATGTGGAAGAGCAGAGGGTTAAAACTGCGAGGTTATCAGCAGAAATGGCAGATGATTAGAATTAGTTCATAAATCAAAGCTTGGTTTCTAACATCAGTTTCAGCCTGTGAGGGATAGAAACTGGGGAAATGAGAAATACTCAAGTGGTAAAGGTAAAGGTGATCTGATGGGAGATAATAAGGAGAGTGTACCTGAGATTTAAAAACAAATCAAGGGGGGTGGAAGAGACATTAAAAGTTTCAAATGTTTTCACTGTATTAAACTAGGCCATGTAAAGTCACGGTGTTGGCGGTTGAAGAAAAGCACTGGGAAGACTGATGTGGTAAAACAGGATAATAGAGAAGGGTTTGTTAAAGTTGTAAAGGAAAGCCCACGGGAAGCGAAGGAGGTGCGAAAGATTGTACAGCCTGATCAAGAGGTGATTGATAAGAAGGTGCCAGATCTCTTTAAAGAATTTACATGTGTGGGTAAAGTTTACCCATGTGTATCAGGAGGAGCAGATCAGGAAGTCACAATTTTAAGAGATACGGGAGCTCGTCAATCTTTAATGGTAAGAGATGAGGAGTTATGTAGTTTGGGAAGAATGTTTCCAGAAAAGGTGGTAATATGTGGAATTCAGGTTGAGAGGAGTAGCGTTCCATTATATAAGGTAAGGTTGGAAAGTCCAGTAAAGAGTGGTGAAGTGGTAGTCGGAGTAATGGAGAGACTATCTTTTCCAGGAATACCGTTTATCTTGGGTAATGATATAGCTGGATCACAAGTGGGAGTGATGCCTACTGTGTTGATACGCCAGCGGAAAATCAGACAACTGAAGTGTTGAAGGACGAATATCCTGGGATTTTTCCGGATTGTGTAGTAACAAGGTTTCAAAGTCACAGGTTAAAACAAGAGGAGAAATCAAAGAGTGAAGATGACGTTGAAGTGCAATTGTCCGAAACGATGTTTGAACAGCTGGTTGAAAAAGAACAAAAACAGGTGGAGGATGAGGCGGATATTTTTAGTTCAGGAAAATTGGCGGAGTTTCAACAAAAAGGTATAGAAATAAAACGGAGGTATCAGAACGCAGACACAGAAGAGGAACCTGCGTGTATACCAGAGTGTTATTACCATAAATGTAATGATTTGAAGATAAAATGGAGACCTTTATATATGCAGGCGGATGAAAAGTGTGCAGAAGTTCATCAAGCAGTATTGCCGGTAGGGTATAGAAAGGAGGTGTTGCGAGTTGCACATGAGGTACCAGTGGGAGCTCATTTGGGAATAAGAAAAACTCAAGCTAAAATCCAGAAATATTTTTATTGGCCTCGACTACATAAAGATGTAGTTAAATTTTGTCGATCATGTCACATTTGTCAAGTGATAGGGAAACCTCAAGCAGTGATAAAACCAGCGCTCTGAATAAACATTCCAGCATTTGAGGAACCTTTTACAAGGGTCCTAATAGGACCGCTGTAGGACCGCTTCCTAAAACAAAAAGTGTGAATCAATATGTTTTGACTATACTGGATGTGTCTACTGGGTTTCCAGAGGCCATTCCAGTACGTAACATTGCAGCTAAAAAGATTGTGGAAGAGCTACTTAAGTTTTTTACGAGACATGGACTACCCACAGAAATTCAATAAGATCAAGGATCACATTTTACCTCGACGTTATTCAAAGAGGTTATGGATAGCTCAGGAATAAAACAATTTAAATTAACTGCGTACCATCTGGAATCCCAGGGAGTGTTGGAAAGGCGGCATCAGACATTATAGACAATGTTAAGGGTTTATTGTCAAGATTATCCAGAGTATTGGGATAAAGGAATTCCATTCGTACTGTTTGCAATTAGGGATACACCTAATGAGTCGACCAAATTTAGTCCTTTTGAACTAATGTTTGGTCATGAGGTAAGAGGACCACTTAAATTGATTAAGGAAAAATTAGTGAGTGAGAAATCGGAACTTACATTATTGGATTACGTGTCAAATTTTGGGGAACGATTAAATAGAGCAGGTGAATTGGTTAGACAGCAATTAAAAGTTGCAGGAAATGTGATGAGACGGGTAGCGGACAAGAAATCCAAGGTTCGTAGTTTTGCCAGTGGGGATAAAGTTTTAGTATTGTTACCAGTGGAAGGAGAACCTTTAAAAGCTAGGTTTTGTGGACCTTATCAGGCTGAAAGGAAATTAAGTGATGTGAATTATGTGGTTAAAAACACAAGATAAAAGGAAGACTCACCGAGTGTGTCATGTGAATATGCTTAAAAGGTACTTTGAAAGGGAAGGAGAGAAAAAAGGAGGAGGTTTCTAACTCAAGTGACGAACCAGATCCAGATGACTGTGAATTTGACATACCTGAAATTAAATTGGAAAATGAGGATGTTCTTAAAAATTGGGATACATTGTTGAGTTACCTTCCAGAGGAAGCACGAACTGACTTGAAAGAGTTATTGATATCACATGAGCAAGTTTGTGGAAATAAATTGGGAAGTACAAAAATGGGTATACATGATGTAGATGTGGGAAATGCTGTTCCAATCAAACAACATCCATACAGACTTAACCCTTTAAAATTGGCCCAGGTTAACAAAGAGATTGAAAGTATTCTTAAAAATTGCATAATTGAAGTGGGTTGCAGCCAATGGAGCTCACCCGTAGCGATGGTACCTAAACCAGACAGTACGCAACGGTTGTGTGTGGACTTTAGAAAGGTTAGTGCAGTTACAAGAACGAACTCTTATCCTATCCCACGTTTGGAGGATTGCATTGAGAAAGTGGGACAATCAATTTTTATTTCCAAACTGGATTTACTTAAAGGTTACTGGCAGGTACCTTTATCCGAAAGGGCGAAGGAGATTTCAGCTTTTGTGACTCCAGATGGTATATACCAATTCAAAGTTATGCCATTTGGCAAGAAAAACGCCCTAGCCACATTTCAACGGTGAACTAACAAAGTTGATTCAGGATTACCCAATTGTGCGGTGTGCATCGACGATCTGGTAATTTTCAGCCAGATATGGAAAGACCATTTAAAACATCTGATGGAGTTATTCGATCGACTTCAGGAGGCGGGTTTGGTAATAAACCTAGCCAAAAGTGAATTTGGAAAAGCCCGAATAACTTTCCTTGACGATTTTTCAATACCCTCGAGGCGAAGGGAAATCATGCGATTTCTTGGCATGAGTGGATTTGATCGAACATTTGTGCAAAGGTTTTGCAGCGTGGTTGCTCCACTGATGGGCTGCTTAAAAAACGTCAATGGATAGCGGACTTTCGACATGCATTCGACTGCCTGAAAGCTGTGATAACCAATGCGCATGTGTTGGAGAATTACAAGGGACTCTGTGGTCAGATTGAACTAAATTATCTGACTTTAAAGAGAAATGCCGAGGCGTACAGCAATGGACAGATAATGCAGAGACTTTCTTCTTCAAAGAGACTGTTAATAGAAACGAATTTCAGTTGGAGGGTGATGGAAAAAATTGACTTTATTATTATACCTGTTTGCCTGTGTTGTTTTTTGAAACAAACAAGTATATTTACTGTGTGCATTTCTTAAAGGATAGTGCAAAGGTGCAAAATGAAACCATCTTGAAGTTGATGGTTTGTGTCTTTTTTTCTTGGGTGGGGGGGGGGGGGGGGGAGAGGTGTCACGTGAGAGTACCCTTTAAGAAATGGGTGTTTAAGAAATTTACCTTTAATATATGGAACTGCTCATGTTACTGGAGTGATGTCAGAGTATGGGAGGAACTGAGCTCTACTTCTGCTTTTTTAGTTGCAGTTTGAGAAAGCTTGGGTGTGCGTGTTTTTCAATGGGCTGAATCTGAAGTTAAAAGTGAGCTGCACTGCTGTTGATCTCTGCCATCAAACGACTAGCTATGGGTCATTTGGGTGAACTCAGAATTGTAAAAAGTTCTCTGTATTGAATATAAGTCTAATGTGCTCCTGTTTGATGGTGTGTTAAGTCTTTTGGATGTTAAAAGGACAGCATACAGATTACTTAGTATTGTATTCTTTGATTTACTGGTTGCTAAGATATTCACTGTTTGGTTTAAAAAGGTTAACCAGCGTTCATAGAATAAACATTGTATTGTTTTTAAAAACCACTGGACCATGTCTGCTGTACCATACCTGTAGAGTGAGCCGTGTGCGCCCCATACCACAATCTATTAAAAGCTATCAAGAAAGGGAATAGGAATGACCCTGGTAATTATAGGCCAGTTAGTCTTACTTCAGTGATCGGGAAGATAATGGAAAAGGTCCTGAAGGATAGGATTTATGACCATTTGGAAAGATGCCGCTTAATCCGGGATAGTCAACACGGATTCGTGAAGGGTATGTCCTGCCTCACAAATTTGATTGAATTCTTTGAGGAGGTAACTAAGTGTGTAGATGAAGGTAGAGCAGTTGATGTTGTATACATGGATTTTAGTAAGGCGTTTGATAAGGTTCCCCATGGTCGGCTCATGACGAAAGTAAGGAGGTGTGGGATAGAGGGAAATTTCGCCAATTGGATAAGTAACTGGCTATCACATAGAAGATAGAGGGTAGTGGTGGATGTAAAATTGTCAGGCTGGAGACCAGTTACCAGCGGTGTACCACAGGGATCAGTGCTGGGTCCTCTGCTATTTGTGATTTTTGTCAATGACTTGGAGGAGGGGGCTGAAGGGTGGGTCAGTACATTTACTGATAACACCAAAATTGGTGGAGGAGTGGATGAGGTGGAGGGCTGTGGTATGCTGCAAAGAGACATTGATAGGATGCAGAGCTCGGCCGAAAAATGGCAGATAGTGTTTCACCCTGATAAGTGCGCTGTGATTCATTTTGGTAGAAAAACATTGAATGCGGATTACAGGGTCAACGGCAGGGTTCAGAGGAATGTGGAGGAACAGAGAGATCTTAGGTTTCATGTCAACAGATCTATGAAGGTTGCCACCCAAGTACATAGAGCCGTGTAGAAGGCTTATAGTGTGTTAGCGTTTATTAACAGGGGGTTTGAGTTTCGGAGCCGCGGGGTTATGCTGCAACTATACATGACCCTGGTGAGACCACATTTGGAGCATTGTGTGCAATCCTGGTCACCTCATTATCGGAAGGATGTGGAAGCATTGGAAAGTGTGCAAAGGAGATTTACCAGCATACTGCCTGATTGGCAGGATAGGTCTTATGAGGAAAGGTTGAGGGAGCTAGGGCTTTTCACTTTGGAGCGGAGGAGGATGAGAGGCGACGTAATAGAGGTCTATAAGATAATGAGGGGGATAGATAGAGTGGACGTTCAGAGACTATTTCCTCCGGTGGATGTAGCTGTTCCAAGTGGGCATAACTAAAAGATTCAGGGTGGGAGTTATAGGAGGGTTGTCCAAGGTAGGTTCTCTACTCAGAGAGTGTTTAGGGTGTGGACTGGACTGCCTGATGTGATAGTGGAGTCGGACACTTTAGGAACTTTCAAGCGGTTTTTGGATAGACACATGGAGCACACCAGAATGACAGGGCAGGATAGCTTGATCTTGGTTTCGGACAATGCTCGGCACAGCATCGAGGGCCGAATGGCCTGTTCTGTGCTGGACTGTTCTATGTTTTATATTCTATGTTAATTTGTGGGTCAGCTGAACTCCATGATACACTTTGGAGTTCTCTTACCCCTGACCCATAACAGGACAACCAGTGAAAATAAATGTTGGCCCAAAGTCTCATGTACTTTCAGGCGCATCATAGTTAAACATGCGTTGTGTGAAACAAAGAATAACTAAAATTGGAGATGAATACTGTCCAATCATCTGTTAAAGACAACACATATTTGTTTCAAATTCATGCGTCACCTGCACGGTGGAGCCAGACAAAGACTACTGTAAGCAATTCTAAGCGCCACATAGCGATGTATGATACAGTGGCCATGCTGGCAGTGTCGCCTATCTTTGTCGCACAAGTATTTGATGGTCTCGTGTCAAATTCCGGTTTTGGAATGTAGCAAAATAGGATTGCATTCCCTGGAATTTGAAAGTTGTGGAAGCATTTCACTACGGTTTTCAAAATGTTACATTGAAAATACGAGGTCGCATTGGGTAAAACATGCACGGCACAAATGGAAAAAGCTCCTTCAGCAGCATCTTTGAATGCTGATTTGTCTGCCAGCTGAAAGAAGGAGGCAGCATGCGCATTATAACTGGGATTAATAGATTAGGCGAGTTTGAAATGGAAAATGAGACTGGGGTAAATTACGAGTTCATGATTAGAGTTTGAAAACGGGCACAGTGGGGATATTAAGGGAATTCACCCCAATTTCAGGGAAATATAGGAGTGGGAAAACCAAGAACAGTATGTTCCTTTGGACCCAAGCTTGTGTGCATCATCCGAGAAAAATGTTTGAATAGCAGACAGATGGGGTTTGTGATTGTGCAAGTAAACCAGCTTTTTCAAGGTGAACAACTTGCAGGGAATTAGTTTAAATATTATCTAAAATTGAAACCAGGACAGACTCCTTCAAATGCATGTTATGTGCCAACAAAATAGCATGATCTCCTCGCGTTTAAAGTGATTAGGAGGCAGCATGCCCTACAATTCTAACAGCGGTTGCCTGCAGAAGGAAAGTAATGTGAGGAATTATTAATTGCTTTGGACCGCTTAGAGAACATATTTATATTAGTTGCTATTATAAAAAATACACTTGATAAAGCATGCTAGGATTCTTTGACTAGATTTTAACACTGTTTTTAGCCATATCTTAGAATGATGGGTAAAGTTCAAAGTACTTGAAAAACAACCTTTAGATTAATCCTATTGTGCTGACGAATTGTTCTGTCCAAAGACTGCGGGATGTTGTCAGTTATGCAGTAGTGGTCGATGGGCAGCACGGTGGCGCCGTGGGCTAGACCTGCAGCCTCACGGCGCCGATGTCCCAGGTTCGATCCCGGTTCTGGGTCACTGTCTGTGTGTAGTTTCCACATCCTCCCCGTGTCTGCGTGGGTTTCGCCCCCACAACCCAAAATATGTGAAGGTTAGGTGGATTGGCCACGCTAAATTGTCCCCTTAATTGGAAAAATGAATTCGGTACTCTAAGTTTATTTTTTTTAAAAGAAATACAGGTCAAAGAGCACACCCTTTAATATAAACATGGCAGACCAGAGATTGTTTCGCATGGAAAGCTGTTTATTACGTTATAAAGATGTGCTATATTTCTGCTGGAACCCAGAGTGCCAATGAATGGTCATTAACCATTGCAGCCTCTCCACCATATCGGGTTAATACATTTCCTGAAACAAAGCTCCAAGTCTCAGGCTAATATTATTTCAAGGACACTGTCCAACCAGAAATGCCTGATGAACCCATATACAGGCAGTGAATTCTATGAAAAAGTGTATCCATATGCTCTGGCCTCAATTCTATGTCCGTCTGACTAGGACAGGATGCAAATTTGAAATGAGATATGTCCCAGGACCTCGCTGAGCTGTTGACAGGCAAATGTAGAGGAAAATAATCTTCAACTTTTGAAGTAGTACATGGCTGATTTCGTCTGTCACATGACCGGTAGTGCCAGAAGGATACTTCAGCATTTATAACTACTGCTCTTAACCTTAAAAAGCATTATTTAATTATTTAAAAAACCATCATGATTGCATTTCCGAATTCCATGCACCGTCTGCCTCTTTGCCTTCAGAGGCGCAGGAAAATGCAAAGACATGGCCTCTGTTAGGCTTAAAATATTAAAACGGCGGATGTCGTTTCACTGGAAGGCTCTCAATCACGAGGAGCATCAGAGGAATTGTGGAAAGTTTACTCAATGCAGGACACTTGAAGGGCATCGGTTGCATGAAGTTGTATACATATAATATATTTCTGGATTTGTTTTTGGAGTTCACATTAATTCACTAATTGAAATAGGTGGTCTTCAATTACTGTCCGAATCAGAGAACCCCTACACTGTAAATGGAGGCCATCCAGACCGTCGAGTCTGCAGAACCCTATCCACGTCAACCCATAACCTAACCGGCACATCTCTGTGTGCACCTCACTAGACATGGAACAATTTCACGTGCCTAACCTGCACACATTTGTACTGTGGGAGAAAACCGGATCACCCGAAGGATATCCACGGTGACAAGGGGAGAATGTGCAAACCCCACACAGACAGTCGCCCAAGGCCTTAATTGAAATCGGATCTCTGGTGCTCTGAGGTAGCAGTGTTAACTGCTGTGCCACTCTGCTGCTGTTTAATGTATAATTATATTCTACATTTAATATTTTACTCTTCGTAACAGTGGATTTGATATCGGAGATACCTGACATGATTCTTCTCCATCCATATAACTAGAATGATGTTGAAATGTCACCTCAATGAGGCTGTCAGCTTGTCGAACGCCTCGTGGAGTTAAACATTACAGAAAGTCTAGCCATTTGAAGGTTTCTGCGAGTATAATTCGAGATAGCGCCACAAGTCTGGAATCACAACATCTCCGCATGAGCTTTCGAATCCTGAAGAAGTGTGTTGAAGATGAGACACCTGCTGCTTTTGGTCATGTCTTTCCTGTTGTTGATTGAGTCCATGACTGCTCGACCTAGCGAGGAAAATGGAAGGAACGTTAGAAACGGACTAGGTTATTTATTTTGACATCTCTTGTGGGACCCTGTTGAAAGAGTACGAGCTGTATTTGAAAACCAAATTGTGTCCCCCGGAATGAAACTGTTTTAAGTGGTTAAAAAGTAACATTTTGTGGGGAAAAGCAGAATCAGATGAATCCATAAATGGGAGTTTTCCGAGAGCAACGGTTCGTGGGGGGTAAGGAATGTGCGTTGATGCAAATAGACGAGATACAAATGTGTTTGGATGTGAACTGTAGCATTGACCTAACTATGCGTCTCTCGTGTTGCCATAATTGTCCGGGTGTCATGGTGCAGAAACTTTGATTGTATCCTTATGATCATTGAGATCCGCTGGTCTGTTAGTGTGCCAAATGTTCTAAATGGACACCATTGCTAGCTATTTCGGTCACTTTTCTCTGACAGTCAGAATCTATTATCACAAGTGAGCAATGCTGATTCAGGAGGGGAGTTGCCTGCAGAGCTGATAACCCGAACTGAGTTAGGTGCTCATTAGATGAGGCGTAGAGATGAGAATCAAATAACTTAGCCGAGTTTTATTGCAATAGATCAACATTGGAGCTTCTGTCGGGATACAGACAGAGTGGGGGGGAGGAGGAAATAAATAAGAGAACAAGTAAACCAATCAATTTCAGCCATTTAGGTCAATCAGTTATATTGGGAATTAAGATGAGAACTCACATTGTCATCCTGTGCTCAGTTTTATTCAGCAGTGATTATCTGGCTCATTATTTCAACAGGTAGGACGGCGATCTCTCCCGATCGAGAGAGAATCTCTCCACCCTCGCAAGTCCCATTCGCTGTTGGTGGTCATTTGCTGTTCACAGATTTGCTTGTAAAGCGGTTTTGGGTAATGCAAGACATCAGAGTCTTCAGCAAGGGGTTTTATTTCTGCATTTTATGGGCTAGGCAACTATTATTCATCCCCTCTCTGCAAACAGGAATTCCAAACACGTTGACGTATAAGCAGGATTGGTTGACGGTCCCATGTTGAAATTACTACGCTCTGGGATGACGGTCTGTTCACACCCTCAGCTATGAAATTGTTTCCAAAGGATAAGGATATGAAACGTAACAGAATTTAAACTAAAATGCTGGCTGAGGCTTCCATTAGGTGACCGTACACGTTAAGCAGTTGCGTTCTCAAAATCGATGATCGGCCAGTGGAGGGCAGAGAACTGACGGGGGCGGGCGGGGAGGGGGTGGAATGTGTTTTCAAAGAGATAGTTCAGAGCAGATATTGTTGCCACAGGTAACTGGCATCAAAGCACCGTGCACATCGTCATTGAGTCTCAACTGCTGCGAGTGGGATCCATGTTTGTCTGATTATCTAATGTACCAAATATTAACATTTGTTTCTTGTTTATTACGAAACGTAACTAACCTCCTTAAATTACCGATGATAGGTTTACTTCCGGATTCGGTATATGTGGACAACAACTAAAGATTATCCTCACTTCCACAGCCGTCGATGTGAAAATCTTTGAAGATATACACTGAAGGGGAAGCTTCTACATATATGTCAGATCTGTGTTTTAATTATGGCTTATTTCACACGGGGTTTGATAGTGTGCAGTTAAAGACCTATCTGTAATTTATGCCAAGGACATAGGCTAAAAATGGGTGGTGGAAAGTCTTCATGCAAATGTGTTATCTATAGGTAGTCGCTTTTTCAGACTTAGATTCGTGTTTTTATCATTGATTCTCCT
This sequence comes from Scyliorhinus torazame, assembly GCF_047496885.1. NCBI lineage: Eukaryota > Metazoa > Chordata > Chondrichthyes > Carcharhiniformes > Scyliorhinidae > Scyliorhinus > Scyliorhinus torazame. Next base: position 28,057,198 of record NC_092728.1, on the reverse strand, counting down.
ATCTCACGCGCTTTGTTCCCATCCCTCCCTCTCTTTATCGTTGTGTCATAAGAAGAGCCTTCGCGAACTCAACCTTTCCTGCTGAATTTCAGGCCTTTTTAACTGGTGTAAAGGAACGTGTCGTATAACCAACTGTAATCAAGGCGAGAGGATTGACTACGGGCCAGATTGTTTCGGTGGCGCCAGATGTTGCCTACGTGGCTAGTGAAAGTTCCGCTATTGGATTACGTTCAGGCGAGCTCTCCACATCCTGGTTGAATTATGTATACATTCCTGGGGGACGTGCTCCATTTGATTGGTTCGGTCCCGTGAACTTGTCCCTGCGTAACTGCTGCCTGCTGATTGAGCTTTAGCCAGAAATTAAATTTAATGAAGTGCATTGCTCAAAGCTTCTGATTGTGCCGTTTTTTTTTAAATATGTTTAACACCAGCCTCAATAAGGACAGAGCCTAAGGGGCACAGTATGGTTGTCAGCAGTTCTGACATTCGCGGAAAATGGGAAGAGAATACCAATGTCGGGAATTATGACAAATTAGCGCATACCTTTAAAACTTAATTGTTATCAGAAAGTGGATGGAACAGTGGTAACCTTCTGAAAGGTCACGCGTCCTGGTTGCTTACAAATATCAAACCGTTCAGAAGGTTTGGAGCGGGTGCAGAGGAGATTTACCAGGATGTTGCCTGGTTATGGAGGGAAAATCTTATGAGGAAAGGCTGACGGACTTGAGGTTGTTTTCGTTGGAGAGAAGAAGGTTAAGAGGAGACTTAATAGAGGCATACAAAATGATCAGGGGGTTGGATAGGGTGGACAGTGAGAGCCTTCTCCCGCGGATGGATATGGCTGGCACGAGGGGACATAACTTTAAACTGAGGGGTAATAGAGGTCAGAGGTAGGTTCTTTACGCAAAGAGTAGTGAGGCGGTGGAATGCCCTACCTGCTACAGTAGTGAACTCGCCAACATTGAGGGCATTTAAAAGTTTATTGGATAAACATATGGATGATAATGGCATAGTGTAGGTTAGATGGCTTTTGTTTCGGTGCAACATCGTGGGCCGAAGGGCCTGTACTGCGCTGTATTGTTCTATGTTCTATGTTCTATAAGGCGTCCCTGGGTCTTAAATCGGTATATGAAGAGAAAAGTGCTGCAGAAGACGGAAAATTGATTCTGTTGTTGACTTTTCCGAGGGCGGACAACTGGACAGTAGGTAGAAACATTTCTAATGGCAGAAGAATGATGACAACAGTTTTTGAAATAATGCACGGTGTCGTTTAAATGTCGGATAATATGTTGAGCGGTTATGGTGTGTTTCAGCGGGAGAGGCAATATGTTACGCGAAGTAGAAATATACCAAGAGATTCACAGCTACTTTGTCAGCAAAACTTCAAGATGTTGAGGGGTGCTAAAGTCACTTTCTGAAAAATAATATAGTTAATTGGGAACGCCATCGTACACCCGGGAATAGTTTTGGGAAGAGCAAGAACTTCAGTGCGTCGGGAAAGTAATGGCAGCAGTTACAGATGACTCTGGTGTGTTGAAGGGTGCATTGCTGAGAAGGAATTTTTCAGTGCAGAATTAAAATCTGAAACATATATAGTTTCGATGTAATAATGATGTCAAGTCACCTGTTTTTGAGTGACATCTGGAAAGCGTGATGCTCCAAGAACCTTTGGAGGTCCTGAAGTTGCTGAAGAGACAATAGACTCACCGAGAGGCCCAGAAGTTACGGCAGTGGGATCTGAAAACTGGGAAACAGACCAGGGGACCAGACGGCAATGATCATCGGCCGAATAGAAGCGGATGCTTCCTCATGTGGGGAATTCTTGAACGAGAGAGCATAGCTGGAGGATAAGAGATATCAAATTTAAAATGGAGGTCAGGAGAAACTACTTGTCGCAAAGTGTTGTGAATCTGTGCAAAGCCCTAACCCAGAGTGCGGTGGATTTGGGGGCAGTGAGTAAATTGCAGGAGAAGTTAAACAGGCTTTTAATTGATAATCGGTTAAAGGGTTAAGGGAACGAACAGGACGGTGGAGTTAAGGTCACGATGAGATCACACATTATCAAATGGCGCAGCAGACTCGAATAGCCAAATGTTCAAATTCCGTTCCAATATCTTTTGAATTTAAAAATCAACAAGCTGCAACCGGAAAATAGGGCAAAAGCCACCGCTTGGCAGTTACACGGAATCCCCATGCCACTCGCAGTGTAATTTCCAGAGTATAAAAGCCAACAAAGGCCAACAGCTGGCTCAGAACAGGAAAAATGTATCATTAACGTTCAGAAACTGCGGACGGTAGGAAAAATCACCACTTCAACCAGCATCGATTTGGGAGAAGTACAGTTAACATAGCGAGTTCATGGACTGATCATCAGAACAAAGAACAAAGAAAAGTACATCACAAAAACAGGCCCTTCGTCCCCCCAAGCCTGTGCCGACCATGCTGCCCGACTAAACTACAATATTCTACACTTCCTGGGTCCGTCTCCCTCTATTCCCATCCTATTCGTGTATTTGTCAAGATGTCCCTTAAATGTCACTATCGTCCGTGCTTCCACCACCTCCTCCGGTAGCGAGTTCCGGGCACCCACTGCCCTCTGTGTAAAAAGCTTGCCTCGTACATCTACTCTAAACCTTGCCCCTCGCACCTTAAACCTATGTCCCCTAGTAATTGACCCCTCTAACCTGGGGGGGGGGGGAGAGAACCCCTGACTATCCGCTCTGTCTATGCCCCTCATAATTTTGTAGACCTCTATCAGGTCCCCCTCAACCTCCTTCGTTCCAGTGAGAACAAACCGAGTTTATTCAACCGTTCCTCATAGCTAATGCCCTCCATACCAGGCAACATTCTGGTAAATCTCTTCTGCACCCTCTCCAAAGCCTCCACATCCTTCTGGAAGTGTGGCGAGCAGAATTGAACACTATACTCCAAGAGTGGCCTAACTAAGCTTCCATACAGCTGCAACATGACTTGCCAATCCTTGTACTCAATGCCCCGGCCAATGAAGGCAAGCATGCCGCATGCCTTCTTGACTACCTTCTCCACCCGTGTTGCCCCTTTCAGTGACCTGTGGACCTGTACACCTCGATCGCTCTGACTTTCAATACTCTTGAGGGTTCTATCATTCACAGTATATACCCTACCTGCATTAGACTTTCCAAAATGCATTACCTCACATTTGTCCGGATTAATCTCCATCTGCCATCTCTCCGCCCAAGACTCTAAACAATCTAAATCCTGCTGTATCCTCTGACAGTCCTCATCGCTATCCGCAATTCCACTAACCTTTGTGTCGTCTGCAAACTTACTAATCAGACCACTTACGTTTTCCTCCAAATCATTTATATATACTACAAACAGCAAAGTTCCCAGCACTGATCCCTGCGGAACACCACTAGTCACAGCCCTCCAATTAAAAAAGCATCCTCCCATTGCTACTCTCTGCCTTCTATGACCCAGCCAGTTCTGTATCCACATTGCCAGCTCACCCCTGACCCTGTGTGACTTCACCTTTTGTACTAGTCTACCATGAGGGACCTTGTCAAAGGCCTTACTGAAGTCCATGTAGACAACATCCACTGCCCTACCTGCATCAATCATCTTTGTAACCTCCTCGAAAAACTCTATCAAGTTAGTGAGACACGATCTCCCCTTCACAAAACCATGCTGGCCCTCACTAATACGTCCATTTGCTTCCAAATGGGAGTACATCCTGTCTCGAAGAATACTCTCCAGTAATTTCCCTGCCACTGACGTCAGGCTCACCGGCCTGTAGTTCCCTGGATTATCCTTGCAACCCTTCTTAAACAGAGGAACAACATTGGCTGTTCTCCAGTCCTCCGGGACATCCCCTGAAGACAGTGAGGATCAAAAGAGTTCTGAAAAGGCCTCAGCAATTTCCTATCTAGCCTCATTCAGTGTTCTGGGGTAGATCCCATCAGGCCCTGGGGTCTTATCTGCCTTAATATTTTTCAAGAGGCCCAACACCTCGTCTTTTTGGAACTCAATGTGATCCAGGCTGTCTACACATCCTTCTCCAGACTCAACATCTACCAAGTCCTTCTCTTTGGTGAATACTGATGCAAAGTATTCATCTAGTACCTCGCCCATTTACTCTGGCTCCACACATAGATTCTCTTGCCTATCCTTCAGTGGGCAAACCCTTTCCCTGGCTACACTCTTGCTATTTATGTACGTGTAAAAAGCCTGGGAATATTCGTTAACCCTGTTTGCCAATGGCTCTTCGTGACACCTTCTAGCCCTCCTGACTCCTTGCTTAAGTTCCTTCCTACTTTCCTTATATTCCACACAGCCTTACAGCACAAACAAATGCCTCCTTGTTCTTTTTGACGAGGCCTACAATATCTCTCGTTATCCAAGGTTCCCGAAAATTGCAGTATTTATCCTTCTTCCTCACAGGAACATGATAGTCCTGAATTTCTTTCAACTGACACTTGAAAGCCTCCCACATGTCACATGTTGATTTACCCTCAAACATCCGCCCCCAATCTCGGTACTTCAGTTCCCGCCTAATATTGTTAGAGTTAGCCTTCATCCAATATAGCACATTCACCCTAGGACCACTCTTATCCTTGTCCACCAGCACTTTAAAACGTACTGAATTGTGGTCACTGTTCCCGAAATGCTCCCCTACTGAAACGTCTACCACCTGGCCGGGCTCATTCCCCAATACCAGGTCCAGTACAGCCCTTCCCTAGTTGGACTGTCTACATATTGTTTTACGAAGACCTCCTGGATGCTCCTTGCAAACTCTGCCCCGTCTAAGCCCCTGGCACTAAGTGAGTCCCAGTCAATATTGGGGAAGTTGGAGTCTCCCATCACCACAACCCTGTTGTTTTTATTCTTTCCAAAAATCTGTCTAGCTATCTGCTCTTCTATCTCCCGCTTGCTGTTCGGAGGCCTGTAGAAAACCCCCAACATTGTGACTGCACCCTTACTATTCCTGACCTCTACCCTTTTAGCCTCACTGCCCTCTGAGGTGTCCTCCCTTAGTACAGCTGTGATATCCTCCCTAACCAGTAGCGCAACTCCGCCACTCCTTTTACATCCCCCTCTATCCCGCCTGAAACATCTAAATCCTGGAACGTTTAGCTGCCAATCCTGCCGTCCCCACAACCAGGCCTCTGTAATGGCAACAACAACATAGTTCCAAGTACTAATCCAAGATCTAAATTCATCTGCCTTACCCGTTATACTTATTGCATTAAAACATATGCACTTCAGGCCTCCAGACCCGCTGTGTTCAGCAACTTCAAACTGTCTGCGCTGCCTCAGAGCCATACTGTCCCTATTCCCTAGTTCTCCCTCAATGCTCTCACCTTCTGACCTATTGCTCCCGTGCCCACCCCCTGCCATTCTAGTTTAAACCATCCGGTGTGTCACTATCAAACCTCGCGGCCAGGATATTCATGCCTCTCCAGTTTAGATGCAACCTGTCCTTATATAGATCACACCTGCCCCGGAAGAGCGCAGAGTGGTCCAGGTAACGGAAACCGTCCCTCCTACACCAGCTGAGTAACCACATGTTTATCTGCTCTATCTTCCTATTTCTAGCCTCACTGGCATGTGGCATAGGGAGTAATCCTGAGATTACAACCCTCGAGATCCTGTCTTTTAACTTTCTGCATAGCTTCCTGAACTCCTGCAGAACCGCATGCCCCTTCCTGCCTATGTCGTTGCAGCAATATGTACAACGACCTCTGCCTGTTTGCCCTCCCCCTTCAGGATGTCCTCTACCCGTTCTGAGACATCCTGGACCCTGGCACCAGGGAGGCAACGTACCATCCTGGAGTCTCTTTCACGCCCACAGAAGCGCATGTCTGTGCCCCTGACTATAGAGTCCCCTATGACTATTGCTCTTCTGCGCTTTGACCCTCCCTTCTGAACATCTTAGCCAGCCGTGGTGCCACTGCTCTGGCTGCTGCTTTTTTCCCCTGATAGGCTATCCCCCCCGACAGTATCCAAAGGGGTATACCTGTTCGAGAAGGGGACAACCACAGGGGTTTCCTGCACTGACTGCCTGCCCTTTCTGGTGGTCACCCATTTCTCTGCCTGCACCCTGCGTGTGACCACATTTGTATAACTGCTATAGATGACGCTTTCCGCCACCTGCATGCTCCTAAGTGCAACCAACTGCCGCTCCAACCGAACCATGCAGTCTGTGAGGAGCTCCAGTTGGTGTACTTTCAGCAGATGAAGCCATCCGGGACGCTGGAAACCTCCCGGCCCTGTCACATCTCACAGTCAGAGCACGGCACCCCTCTAACTGACTTTGCGTCAATTAAGTAGTAAATTAAAGTTTAAAGATTTTTAAAAAGTTGCTGTGAACTATATGGTTCCGAGCACTAGATTTCTACTATAAATGTGGAAGCTAAATACAGCACTCTCCGATCTCTGGCTTAGATACCCCTCTAAATTATAATTAAGTAATTATGTTTAATTAGTTTACTTGTGCTTAATTTTTGAAATTTAGTCCAGATTCCCAACCAGCCAATTAGGTCACAGCTTTTCTGTGATGTCACTTCATTCGCCCCCCCCCCCACACACACACATACACACACACTCACACACACACACACACACACACACGCACACACACACACACACGCAAACACACACACACACAATTTGAAAAGGTCATAAAAGTTAAAATTAGTAAATAGCACTTACTTACCTTCTTAGGATCTCAGGTGCTCTCAGGTTCTCTCCCTGCTGATTAAAAGTTACAGGCCAGAAGAAAGAGAGAGAACAAAACAGTAGGGACGAAGCACCTTCTCCCACTCTGCACCGAATTACCTCACTGCACCAAATTACCAAGTTTGAAATTCCCACTCTGGATGTGTCTTCCTCACTCAGGCTGTGTCTCTTTGACCTGCGCAACGCTTATTGAGTGCGCTTTCTGTCTGTCTTTTGTACAGACTTCAGGATGACTCACACTACTTAAACTTTAAAGAGAAGAATACAACGTGTACCTTTTTGACCCTAAACAGGCCTCAGGAGACTGCCAGATAACTGCAATTAGCTTGGGGGCAGCTTCAGCCAATCAGACAATAATCTACACTGCACATTTAACTGAAAAACAGCAGAATTAGATTTACCACTTTTCTTTCCTGCTTACCTCACTGCACCAAATTACCAAGATTCAAATTCCCACTCTGGATGTGTCTTACTCACTCAGGCTGTGTGACTTTGACCTGCGCAACGCTTTCCGTGTGCAAAATGTGGGACCGTGTTCGATGACACCAATCTTCATGTTGCGTACCATTTAAACTCAAAAACGTACTCTCATGCCGACATTTCCGTCCTTGATTACTGCAATGCACCAGTGAAGTCGGTGTGACATGCCGGAGCAGCATATTAACTTCAGCTTAGGTACACTGCAGCCTTCAGGATTCTGCGTTGAATCCAGCTACTTTAGATTGTGGCCCTTCTCCTCCACCTTAAAGCATATTTTACAATTGTCCATGAGTGGTTTCATGCAATGCATAACCTCCCCACACCGGATTCTGTTTTTTGTTCTTAAAGTCTGTACTGGTTGATGCAATGTTGACAGTTCCAACAATTCTCCCTCACTTTAGTTCTGACGAAGTATCTAAGGACTCGAACAGTTAACTCTGTTCCTATCGGACAAAATGCTGGCAGACGAGGTGAGTTTTCAAGAGCCCAGTGTCGTTGCTTCAGATTCACAAGAACAAAGAACAAAGAAACTTACAGCACAGGGACAGGCCCTTCGGACCTTCCAGCCTGCGCCGATTCAGATCCTTTATCTAAAGCTGTCTTCTATTTTCCAAGGATCCACATCCCTCTGTTCCACGCCCGTTCATATATCTGTCGAGATGCATCTTAAATGATGCTATCGTGCCCGCCTCTACCACCTCCGCTGGCAAAGCATTCCAGGCACCCACCACCCTCTGCGTAAAAAACTTTCTACGCACATCTCCCTTAAACTTTCCCCCTCTCACCTTGAAATCGTGACTCCTTGTAATTGACACATCCACTCTTGGAAAAAAGCTTGTTTCTATCCACCCTGTCCACACCTCTCATAATTTTGTAGACCTCAATCAGGTCCCCCCCTCAACCTCCGTCTTTCTAACGAAAACAACCCTAATCTACTCAACCTTTTTTCATTGCTAGCACCGTCCATACCAGGCAACATCCTGGTGAACCTCCTCTGCACCTCTCTAAAGCATCCACATCCTTCTGGTAATGTGGCAATCAGAACTGCACCCAGTATTCCAAATGTGGCCTGACCAAATTCCTATACAAATGTAAAATGACCTGCAGACTCTTGTACTCAATACCCCGCCCGATGAAGGCAAGCATGCTGTATGCCTTCATGACCACTCTATCGACCTGCGTTGCCACCTTCACGGTACAATGGATCTGAACTCCCAGGTGTCTCTGTACATCAATTTTCCCCAGGAGTCTTCCATTGAACGTATAGTCCGCGCTTGAATCAGATCTCCCAAAATACATCACCTTGCATTTGCCTTGATTGAACCCCATCTGCCATTTCTCTGCCCAACTCTCCAATCTATCTATATTTTGCAGTATTCTCTGAGTCCTCCTCGCTATCTGCAACACCACCAATCACAGTATCAACTGCAGAATTGCTCATCAGACCACTTATACCTTCGTCCAGATCATTTCTGTATATCACAAACAACAGTGGTCCGAGCACGGATCCTTGTGGAACACCACTAGTCACCTTTCTCCATTTTCAATCGCTCCATTCCACCACTACTCTCTGTCTCCTGATGCCCAGCCAGTTTTTATCCATCTATCGATTACAACCTGAACCCCATACGACTTCACTTTTTCCATCAACCTGCCATGGGAAACTTTATCAAACGCCTTATTGAAGTCCATGTATATGACAACATCAGCCCTCCCCTCATCAATTAACTGCGTCACTTCCTCAAATAATTCTGTGAGGTTTGTAAGACATGGCCTTCACTGCACAAAACCATGCTGCCTACCACTGATAAGTCTATTTTCTGGCTACGACAGCCTTCCCCTGCTGAATCATCTCCCCCAACAGTATCCAAAACAGTATACATGTTTTGGTGGGAGATGACCGTACAGGACACCTGCACTTCATTCCTGGTCTTTCTCTGCCTTTTGGTCACCCATTCCCTGTCTCCCTCACCAATCCCAATCTGCGGTGTGACCAACTCACTGAACGTGCTATCCACGACCTCCTCAGCATCGCGGATGCTCCAAAGTGAGTCCATCGCAGCTCCAGAGACGTCACGCGGTCAAACAGGAGCAGCAGCTGTGCTCACTTCCCGCACATGAAGGAGTCAGGGCCGCATCCCTGAACTCCCACATTGAGCAAGAGGCGCAAAACACGTGTCTGGGATCTCCTGCCATTTTTACACTTTACCTTAACTGATTCCAAATGTAATATCAAATAATGAATAAGTGAAAGGAATAAGGATTTTACTTACCAATCGCAATACTTACCAACACACGTAGAGTTCAATTTCTCCCTGCTACTGCTAATTGGAGCACTTTCCTTACCAGCCAATCATGTCACTGCTTTGCTGTGATGACACACTTCAAGGTAAGTTTTTTAAGTTTTAAAAGAGGAAAACTTACCTTCTCGACAGACCCCTGGCCACTGATCACGCCGAAATTCTGAAGGCCGCTTCTCCGGCAGCTGTGGCCCCGCCGTTCTCCTCGCGCTCTTTTATACTGTGTCCCCACCACTCTCCTCGCGTTCTTTTATTTTGTGTCCCCCGCCGCTCTCCTCGGGCTCTTTCACTGAGTCGCCACCGCTCTCCTCGTGGTCTTTCACTGAGTCCCCGCCGCTCTCCTCGCGCTCTTGGCAGGGGGTGGGCACGGGAGCAATAGGTCACGGTTCAAATTCTTTCTACTTCTACCTGCCCTCGAGTCTCCCCCTTGACCTTTACTCGGCTGGGATCCTAACAGTGATTGTCTTTTTTTTTGGTTAGTGCAGGAGGTAGGGAGGGAAACACTGAAGTGTTTCGGGTTTAACTGTCACTTGACAACAGCTCCTCCACAAACCACCTTCAAGATACGGTGACCGCAATCCACTGATGCAAATTTTCCCCGCATCAACCAATCAGTACCTCCGCTCTACTGCTCTCTGTTGGATACTTGCCTTGACTTGAACACCTCGGGTGTCTTGCTCAGGTACACTTCCTGGATGCAGTGACCACAATGCACTGATGCAAATTTTCCCTGTAACAGCCAATCAGCAGCTCCGCCCTCCAGCCCTCTGCTGGATTGGACAACGCCCAGTATATTGCTTATTTTTATGAAGATGCATAATTGCGTCAGGGAGCCAAAAGGCAAACAGAAGGATACAACCTTCTTAGTTGGCGGGTGGTGAGGGGTGTTTGGAGAAAAAAAGCGGAGAGCTGAACTGACTTGAACGGCATGGATAAAGCTATAACAAGCCAAATCATTGGGTACAGGCAAAAGTGATATTCTAACCGCAGTATGTATTCAGATCCCGACAATGAAAAAACGTGGAATTGTTAAAGCTGGACCTTTATTGATATCCTGAAGCAGACATGTTAAGAACATGCTGTAAATAGAGGAGCATGTATGTGCGCAATTTGTGGCTTGGTATAACATAACAAAAGGGTAATTATGTACATTTATCAAAAAATATTTTTGTTCTCCTTTTTTACATATTCATCCAAATTTACACGCACCAACAAACAATCAACGGTAACAAATACAATGCCAATACCCTGGCCAACAATTCCTTCCGCCCACCAACCACCAAACACCCCTCAACATTTCAAATACAAACATCAAAGAAAAGGAATCAGAAATGCACCATCCACCCCTACATAGTCATGCACAATCCAAACCCGCCGCTAATGTTCGATGTCATTCAATTCTTGAAAGCCTATCAATTGCAGTACCCTTTCATCCTTCCCCTCAACTCAAGCTTCACAGTGCAGAGTGTTAAAAACACCAACAGATCCGCCCGCCACGCCAGGGTATAGAGTGGAGTAATTGACCTCTTCCGCAACAGGATCCACCTTCTTGCAATCAGCGAAGCGAAGGCAAAAACATCTGTCTCGGCACCCGCTCCCAACCCCGGCCATACTGATATGGCCTCCTGAGGACCCGGCTCAAGCTCATATTTACCACCTTCGAAATTACCCTGAAAACCTCCCTCAAATACCCATCCAGCGTTGGACAGGCCTAAAACATATGAATTTCGTTTGTGCCCCCCCCCCCCCCCCCCTCGCCGCAACGTTCTCTAACATTCACTACCCCCTGAGAGTCGGCTATTCCTCGCCTTTGTGAGGTGCGCCCTATACGCCATCTTCAGCTGTATCAGCCCCAATCTCGCGCAGGAAGTTGACGCATTCACCGTCCGGCCCAACTGATAACACAACTCCTCCTCCATAGCCTCCACCAACTCATCCTCCCACGTTGTCTTAATCCCCACAAACGGTGCCTTCCCGTCTCCCAGAATCGCCCCATAAATCGCCGACACCATCCCTTCTACATACCCACTGTCATCAGCACCTCGCCCAACAATGTGGAGGCCAGTACCACCAGAAAGCTCTGTATCTCCTTCTTAGTGAAATATCGGATCTGAATACACCGAACCATTTCCCCCTCTGTAACCCATATTTCGCGCAAACTCCTTAAATCCCGCAAAATAACCCCCTAGAAACAAATCCATTAGTGCCCTGACTGACTTCTCCCCTGTCAGAAAACTCCCAACCCTCTTCACTGGCTAAAATCTGTGATTGCCCCTGAACCGCCATTTATCTTACGCCCACCCCCAGCCTTAAGTACTGGCGCAACTGCCTCCAGATTTGCAACGCCGTTACTACGACCAGACACCCTGAGTATTTCCCCGGGACCACCGGGAGCGGCGCCGTTGCCAACGGCCTCTGCCCGACCCCGGGGGGTGGGAACCGATGCAGGAAGTTGGAAGGTAGTAAAACAGGGATAGAAACAAAAGGCAGCAAGGGGGAAAGTGTAAGGCTATAGTCAAAAATCAAAAAGGGCGACAGTACAAGGTACAGTGACTGGGGGGAGCTCAGTTCATAGGCCCAGTAATACTGAAAGTAATACAACGGGAAGTAAAAACATTAATGGTAAGCGACGCGGCAGGTTGTTACATGAAGATATGGGTTCAACAACAAGAAAAATTAGGAGAAAAGTTAAGAGGAAATATATCTTAGGAGAGGTTACTGGTCGAGGTGATAAGATTCAAAACAGAGGTTACAAAAAAGCCAACATAAGTGTACTTTACCTGAATTCTCGCAGTATTCGGAATAAGGTAAACGAGTTGATGGTGCAAATCATCGTGAATGACTATGATTTAGTGGTCATTACTGAAACATGGTTAAAGGGTGGTCACGACTGAGAGTTAAATATCCGAGGGTATCAAACAATTCGGAAGGACAATGTGGATGGTAAGGGAGGTGGTGTAGCTCTGTTATTTAAGGATGCCATTCGGGCAATAGTAAGGGATGACATCGTTGCTATGGAGGATAAGGTTGAATCCATTTGGTTGGAAATTAGGATTAGTAAGGCGAAAAAGTCACTGATAGGAGTAGTCTATAGGCCACCAAATAGTAACATTATGGTGGGGCAGGCCATAAATAAAGAAATAACGGATGCATGTAGAAATGGTATAGCAGTTATCATGGGGGATTTTAATCTATATGTCGATTGGTTTCGCCAGGTCACTCAAGACAGCCTTGAAGAGGAGTTTATAGAATGTATCCACGATAGTTTCCTCGAACAGTATGTAATGGAAACTACGAGGGAACACGCGGTCCTAGATATGGTCCTGTGTCATGAGACAGGATTGATTCATAGTTAGGGAGCCTCTCGGAAAGAGCGATCACAATATGGTGGAATTTAAAATACAGATGGAGGGTGAGAAGGTAAAATCAAACACGAGTGTTTTGTGCTTAAACAAAGGAGATTACAATGGAATGAGAGAAGAGCTAGCTAAGGTAGACTGGGAAACATGTTGAGGAACAGTGGAGAATCTTCCAAGCGATTTTTCACAGTGCTCAGCCAAGGTTTATACCCACAATAAGGAAGGACGGTAGAAAGAGGGAAAATCGACTACGGATATCTAAGGAAATAAGGGAGAGTATCAAATTTAAGGAAAAAGCATACCACGTGGCAAACATTAGTGGGAGACAAGAGGACTGGGAAATCTTCAGGGAGCAACAGAAAGCTGCTAAAAAGCTTTTAAGAAGAGTAAGATAGATTATGAGAGTAAACGTGCTCAGAATATAAAAGAGATAGTAAAAGTTTCTACAAATATATAAAACAAAAACGGTAAATATTGGTCCTTTAGAGGATGAGAAGGGAGATTTAATAATGGAAGATGAGGAAATGGCTGAGGAACTGAATAGGTTTTTTGGGTCAGTGTTCACAGTGGAAGACACAAATAACATGCCAGTGACTGATAGAAATGAGGCAATGACAGGTGAGGACTTTGAGAGGATTGCTATCACTAAGGAGGTAGTGATGGGCAAGCCAAATGGGCTAAAGGTAGACAAGTCTCCTGGCCCTAATGGAATACATCCCAGAGTGCTACAAGATATGGCTAGGGAAATTGCAAATGCACTTGTGATAATTTACCAAGATTCACTAGACTCTCGGGTGGTTGCGTTGGATTAGAAATTAGCAAACGTGACACCACTGTTTAAAAAAGGAGGTAGGCAGAAAGCGGGTAATTATAGGCCAGTGCTTAACTTCGGTAGTGGGGAAGATGCTGGAATCTATCATCAAGGAAGAAATAGCGAGGCATCTGGATGGAAATTGTCCCATTGGGGAGACGCAGCATGGGTTCACAAAGGGCAGGTCGTGCCTAACTAATTTAGTGGAATTTTTTGAGGACATTACCAGTGCGGTAGATAACGGCGAGCCAATGGATGTGGTATATCTGGATTTCCAGAAAGCCTTTGTCAAGGTGCCACACAACAGGTTGCTGCATAAGATAAAGATGCATGGCATTAAGGGGAAAGTAGTAGCACGGAGAAAGGATTGCTTAATTAATAGAAAGCAAAGAGCGGGGATTCATGTGTTTTTCTCTGGTTGGCAATCAGTAGCTAGTGGTGTTCCTCAGGGAGCACTGTTGGGCCCACAATTGTTCACAATTTACATAGATGATTTGGAGTTGGGGACCAAGGGCAACGTGTCCAAGTTTGCCGACGACACTAAGATGAGTGGTAAAGCAAAAAGTGTAGTGGATACTGGAAGTCTGCAGAGGGATTTGGATAGGCTAAGTGAATGGGCTAGGGTCTGGCAGATGGAATACAATATTGACAAATGTGAGGTTATCCATTTTGGTAGGAATAACAGCAAAAGAGATTATTATTTAAATGATAAAATATTTTAAAATGCTGCTGTGCAGAAAGACCTGGGTGTGCCAGTGCATGAGTCGAAAACGTTGGTTTACAGGCGGAGCAGGTGATTAAGACGGCGAATGGAATATTGTGCTTCAGTGCTAGAGGGATGGAGTTTAAGACTGGGATGTTATACTGCAATTGTATAAGGTGTTAGTGAGGCCACACCTGGAGTATTGTGTTCAGTTTTGGTCTCCTTACTAGAGAAAGGACGTAGTGGCAATGGAGGGTGTGCAGAGGAGATTCACTCGGTTAATCCAAGAGCTGAAGGGATTGGATTACGAGGAGAGGTTCAGTAGACTGGGACTGTACTAATTGGAATTTAGAAGGATTGGGGGGGGGGCGGATCTTATAGAAACGTATAAAAGTATGAAGGGAATAGATAGGATAAATGCGGGGAGGATGTTTCCACTGGCGGTTGAAAGCAGAACTAAGGGGCATAGCCTCAAAATAAGGGGAAGTAGATTTAGGACTGAGATTAGGAGGAATTCTTCACCCAAAGAGTTGTGAATCTATGGAATTCTTTCCCAGTGAAGCAGTTGAGGCTCCTTCATTAAATGTTTTTAAGATAAAGATAGATAGTTTTTTGAAGAATAAAGGGATTAAGGGCTATGGTGTTCGGGCCGGAAAGTGGAGCTGAGTCCACAAAAGATGAGCCATGATCTCATTGAATGTTGGAGCAGGCTCGAGGGGCCAGATGGCCTTCTCCTGCTCCGAGTTCTTATGCTCTTATGTTCCTATGACCCCTACAAAGACTCTCCTGAATTCTAACCCACTGGGAGTCCCCCCTCTAACCCATGTCCTCAGCTTCTCCGCGTCCACCACCCAGTAACAATATAATCAATTCAGAAGACCCTACCCCCTGACTCTCGCCCTCTCTGCAACAGAACGTTCCGAATCTGGACCACTTCTTCCCTGCCCACTACATAAAGGACGTAATCATCTTTTCAACCTCCTTGAAAAATGCCTTTGGCAGGAACATCGGCAGGCACTGAAAAATAAACAAGAATCGTGCCAACACGTTCTTTTCAATTGCCTCCACCCCATCTGCCAGCGGCAGAGGGAGACCATCCCACCATGTCAGCTACGCTTTCGCCCTCCCCACCAGACTAGTGGTGTTATACCTACGGAACAGCGCGGTAGCATTGTGGAGAGCACAGTTGCTTCACAGCTTCAGGGTTCCAGGTTCGATTCCATCTTGGTTCACTGTCTGTGCGGAGTCTGCACATCCGCCCCATGTGTGCGTGAGTTTCCTCCGGGTGCTCCGGTTTCATCCCACAGTCCAAAGATGTGCAGGTTAGGTGGATTTGCCACGCTAAATTGTCCTGAGTGTCCAAATTGCCCTTAGTGTTGTGTGGTGTTACTGGGCTATGGGGATAGGGCGGAGGTGTGGACCTTGGGCAGGGTGCTCTTTCCAAGAGCCGGTGCAGACTCGATGGGCCGAATGGCCTCCTTCTGCATTGTAAGTTCTATGATAAATAACCCCCCTCCCCTAATCCCGTGCCACCTGTATCTCCAGATATCGAAAGTGAGTCCCCACCTAGGGAATATAGCCACCACCCCCCCCCCCACCTTCCCCCCCGAGGCACAACAAAATATTCACTTTTATCTAAATTTAGTTTGTACCCGAAAAAGACCCAAACCCTCGAAACAGGTCCAATATACCCCCCATCATCACACTCGGTTCCGATATATAGAACAGCAAGTCGTCTGCATACAAATATACCCTATGCTCCAACCCCAACCACGCACTATTTCCACACCTTCAAACACTTCAACGTAATGGCCAACGGTTCAATTGCAAACACGAACAATAGGGGTAACATAGAACATCTTTGCCTAGTCCAGCGGTTTAGAGCAAAATATCCCAAATCCGTGTCATTCGTGCGGACACTCGCCCTGGGTTGCCTGTACAGTAGCCTTACCCAATCTAGAAATCGTGGCACAATCCCAAATCGGTCCAGAACGGCAATCAATACCCCCATTCTTCCTGGTTAAACATCTTCTCGGCAACTCCTGCCTCTTTTCCAACACGTGTTGGATCCACATGCTCTGCATATCTCCTGTCCACTTTCAAGAGCTAATCAGTTAAATTTCCCCGTTGAACCCTCTACTCCTTCTCCACCTTTGCCTTAAATTGTCTCACCTTGTCTACTGCCTTAAATTGTCCACTGCCTTCAATGCTCGCCACAATCACCTCTGTCTCCCTTCCCTCCGCCGGCACCATAACCACATTTAGTATCCTCCTATTGTACTAAAAAAGCTGCCTCACCTTCACAAACCCAGTTTGATATTCCCCTATCACCTTCGGGAAGTACTCCTCCAACCTACCCGCCAATACCTTTGCCACCTTTCCCACATTCAAAAGTGACATGGGCTTATACGATCCACATTCGGCCATATCCTTATCCTCTTAAGCAATAGGGAGATCGATGCTTGCCCCAAGTCTGTGACAACACCAAATTCCCTATCGCCTTCTCAAACATCTCCACCACCAGCGGTGCAAACGTATCTTCAAATTTCTTGTAATACTCCACCGGAAACCCATGTGGCACTGCTACCTTCCCCGACTGCATCCTTTGAATTGCATCTTTTATTTCCTGCGCCGCTATCGCCTCCTCCAATATGGCCATGCTGCCCTTCCACAAACTCGGGTATTTCCCACAATTCAGGAATTCCTACATTTCGTCATCCTCGCCAGGTGGCTCCGACCTATACAATCTCTTGTGAAACTCCTCAAACACCCTATTAATCTGATGTGCAGCCACCTTCAACATGCCTGCCCTATCCCACACAGAAACAAATTCCCTCCCCACTGACTCCCTCTGAATTTGATCGACCAGCATGCGTCCCAGCTTTTCTCTATACCCATAGACTGCCCCTCGAGCCCGATCAATTAGCGCGCAACGCCTTCGTTGTGGACAGCCAGTCAAAAGTCGGCTGCAACTCATTCCTCTTTTCCAACAGTGTTGGATCCACATCTTCTGCATACCTCCTGTCCACTTTCAACATCTCATTAATTAAAATTTGCTGTTCCAGCCTCTCCTCCTTATCCACCTTTGCCTTAAATGATATCACCGCCCCCCTCACCACTGCCTTCAAAGCTTCCCATATCACCGCCTGCCAGACCTCAGCTGTACAATTAAACAGCACATTTTCCTCAACCCCTTTTTCAATCTTATCACAAAACTCTCGGACCCCAACAGCCCCACATCCAAGCTCCACCCTGTCTCTGCACGATTCCCTTCACCAATACCATATCAACCCAGTGTGGCACATGGTCCGATATTGCAATTACCGAATATTCCGACCCCTTGACCCCGGCGAACAGCGACTTCCCCACCACAAACAAACCTTTCTCTGAATAGGCCTTATGGACTGAAGAGAAGAACGAATACTACCGCTCCACCAGGTGCAAGAATCTCCAAGTGTACACTCCTCCCATTTCCAG
Source organism: Scyliorhinus torazame (assembly GCF_047496885.1). Taxonomy (NCBI): domain Eukaryota; kingdom Metazoa; phylum Chordata; class Chondrichthyes; order Carcharhiniformes; family Scyliorhinidae; genus Scyliorhinus; species Scyliorhinus torazame. The sequence continues at coordinate 28,039,351 of NC_092728.1, read as the reverse complement.
CTTTAGCCCAGTCAACGCCTACACGCCCCCCTGACTGGCGCGGACGTGCCTTGTCCAATTTTGGCTCCTGCACGATATTCCAGTCTACATCCACTATCAATTCATGTGCATCCAAGTCGGGGATGGCCGCTCAAACCTTCCTTATAAAGCTTGCATCATCCCAGTTGGGACCATACACGCTGACCAGCGCCACCAACCTTCCTTCCAATGCCCCCGTCACTATTATGTGCCAACCTCCCTTATCTGCTACAACTTTATCCATTTGAGCCACATTCTTTTATTCACCAGAACCCCCCCCCCCCCTCCCCACGTCCTCCTATTAAAACCCGAGTGAAACTCTTGGCTAACCCAGCCCTTTCTAAGCCCCGTCTGATCCCTCGCCCTCAAGTGAGTCTCCTGCAGCATTGCCACATCTGCTTTTAAACTTTTTCAATGTGCAAGCACCCTTGGCTCTTCACTGGGCCTCCCAGGAGATTTCTCCCCTCTCCCTGTTCATCCACCATTATAATAATTTCGGGCCCTACCCACTGAGTCTCAATCATCCCGATTCATTGTTGACATCGAACACCATCCCTTCGCCAAGAATCCCCCCTACATTCTTTCCCGAGGAAACTCAACCTGTGTCCAACCCCATCCCCTTCCTTTTCTCACCTCCATTGAAGTCGGATAACCAGTCTCCAATGTCTGAAGCCCCTCCTCTCACAAAATCTCAATTCACTAGCCGACCTAAGTTAAATATTGTTCAGTCCCCTGCTAAGGCCTTTCCTCCCCTCTCGGCCAGTCCCAGGAAAAAAAAACAATCAAATATGTACTTTTTATAAAATATCGTCGCGACAAAGAACAGCAACAAAAATCTTTAACCTCCATAACAGTGTGAAGTAAGAACATTATACGAAGCTACAAATAACAACAACAAAAAAACGTTAATATCTATACCAGTATGAAGTAGGAACATTATTCAAAGTTACATATATACATTCTCCCACTCTTTACTCCCAAGCCTCTGCCTTCATAAATGCCTCCACAATCTTCACCGCCACAAAATTAAAGTCTCTGGAGTTGTAGGTCAACCTTAGCTTTGCTGGATACAACACTCCAAACCCCAGCACTGTCATATATTGCCGCCTTCAGGCGGGCGAAAGCCGCTCGCTGCTTTGCCAGTTCCACTGTCAAGTCCTGATAGATACGAACCTTGGCACCAGCAAATTTCACCTCCCACTCCTTCTTTGCCAGTTCAATAGCTTCTCCTTAGTGCAGCACGGTACAATTGTGGATAGCACAATTGCTTCACAGCTCCAGGGTCCCAGGTTCGATTCCTGGCTTGGGTCTGTGCGGAGTCTGCACATTCTCCCCGTGTATGCGTGGGTTTCCTCCGGGCGCTCCGGTTTCCTCTCACAGTCCAAAGATGTGCGGGCTAGGTGGATTGGCCATGCTAAATTGCCTATAGTGTCCAAAATTGCCCTTAGTGTTGGGTGGGGTTACTGGGTTATGGGGATAGGGTGGAGGTGTGAACCTTGGGTAGGGTGGTCTTTCCAAGAGCAGGTGCAGACTCGATGGGCCGAATAGCCTCCTTCTGCACTGTAAATTATATGATTCCTTCATGTGATAACAGTGAAAACAGATTATTACTGCCCTTGGCGGCTAGTTTAATTTAGGCTTAAGCCTCAAAAGCTGATGAGTAGGTCAAATTCATACCGAGAGGGTTCTTCGCCCTCCTCCATCAGTTCTGCCAACACCTTGGCAAAATACTCTGTTGGCGTCGGTTCCTCCGCCCTCTCTGGCAGGCCAACAACCCTTATTTTTTTCAACTTCAGCTGTTCTCCATATCCTCCAGCTTTGCTCGCAGCCCGTTATTTGCCTCAACCACCCTCAGCAGTTCATCTCAGCAGTTCATCAGCTGAGCTGATCGCTGCGCACCGATATGACGTCTGCTCTTCATCTTCGCACTCTGTTCCCTCATCTGACCCGATGCCTTTTCAACAATTACCATCACCGGGGCAATTGCCTTCTTTAACAACGCCTTCAGTGCCACGGCCATCTCCGTCTTCATCACCTCCATATACTTTGTAAAATGCTTTTTGAGCTCTGGAGATATCAACTCAGCCATCTTCTATGCTTTAAGCAGCGCTGCTCCACCCAGCGACCCAGAAACTGTTAAGTACTGGGTTAAGAGACATTGCAATGAGGTGTCTCGTTTATGTTAAGTATCCATTAACTAACACTGATATGTAAAGGGGCTTCAGGTGGCCTTTGTCAGGTGTGTTGTTAAGAGTTTTGTGCAGAGGCTGTGGAAGTGAAATAAAGGGCGTTTGGTGTAATGGAACAAGAACTTTAGACTCTTCATTTCACAGCAATTAAAACGTCCAACAATGGTAGCAGAGGATGGTTGCTGTGCAAATGTGAAGGTTTGAAAGATACAACTTTTCCTGATCAAACCAAGGAGTGAGTGAGAAGGGAAAAAAATATATATATGGCTGAGCCCAGGATGAAGATGGCTGGATATGACTATCCTCCCTTATTTTCTGAAAGGGATTCGTACGACCAATGGAGAAGTGCAGTAGTTATGTGGGATAAAGTATTTCCTTTGGGAAAGAGAAAACAAGGTATGGCATTGGCTCTTTCTCTACCATATGGCAGTAAAATCTGAAACAAAGTGCTTTCTGTGCTGGAATTGGAAGGGTTAGACTCAGAAGAAGGTCTGGAGACGTTTTTACATTATATGGATAAGATCTATAATAAAGATGACTTGTTAAGTGCGTATGAAGCATGGTCGGATTTTGATATGTTTCGGAAAATGGAGGATATCTCCATGGAAGACTACATAATGGAATTTGGCAGACTATATAAAAGGCTGCAGAAACACAATCTGGAATTTCCACAGTCTGTGTTGGCCTTTAAATTACTTGACTGTGCTAGAGTGAGCAACATGGATAAGCTTCTGGTTTTGACAGGAGTTCAGTTTACTGATAAGGATACCTTATTCGAACAGATGACAAAAGCTTTACAAAAGTCTCTGGGGAAACATTCGATTCCAATGGCTCTGATTACCTAAATAGGTCAGCCTGGAATAAGGCAGAATATGTAAGATACACTAGTAACAGGATGGCGAAATCGTCTGGCTGCGAACAGGGCTCAAGACTATAGAAGGAGACCGGGACAAGGAAATTATGAAGACAGAAACCCAGTTAGAACCTACAATAGGAAGAAGAACCCCAGAAATGCACGGGGCATGATAAATCGATGTTTTCGATGTGACTCTCAATACCATTATGCTTTCAACTGTCCAACTCGTTTTGATAGAGTGCTTGAAGCGACACATGTCACGGAAGAGTCAGAAGAGGGAAAATATAGTGACCAGAAAGAAGGCATTGTCCTCTTGACAAGCAGTTTTACGCCGGCAATGAGGGTGTTGGTTGCAGAATCCTTAATCTGTGCTGTATTGGACAGTGGCTGCACATCTACTGTGTGTAGAATTGACTGGTTAAAATGTTACCTGGACTCTTTGAATGCTGAAAATTGTAAGAAGGTTAAGGAATTTGAAAGTTCCACAAGTTTCAGGTTTGGGGATGATAATACTCTGAAGTCGCTGAAAAGAGTGGTGATCCCTTGCAATATTGCCGGAGTGAGTCGTTTCATTAGCACGGATGTTGTATCAAGTACCTTTGCTTCTGAGCAGACCATCGATGAAGAAAGCACACATGAAATTGGATATGGAACAGGATAAGGCAACAGTTTTTGGAAAGACTGTGGACTTACAATTTACACAGTCGGGACACTCTTGTATTACATTACTGACAAATAATTTTTCAACTAGAGTGGTTAAGGATGTGTTAATGGCAGTCGAAAATGAGACTTCAGCTGATAAAATGCTTGTGGTATTAAAACTGCATCGGCAATTTGCACATCCGTCTCCTCGGAGGCTGAAAAATCTATTAAAGGATGCAGGGGTAAGGGATGGCGACTATACTAAACTGATAGACCAGGTTAGTGACCGTTGTGAAGTTTGTAGGAAGCACAGAAGGACACCAGGACAAAGAACAAAGAAGAACAAAGAAATGTACAGCACAGGAACAGGCCCTTCGGCCCTCCAAGCCCGTGCCGACCATACTGCCCGACTAAACTACAATCTTCTACACTTCCTGGGTCCGTATCCTTCTATTCCCATCCTATTCATATATTTGTCAAGATGCCCCTTAAATGTCCCTATCGTCCCTGCCTCCACTACCTCCTCCGGTAGTGAGTTCCAGGACGACCGATAGTAACCGTACCTTTGGCCAGGGATTTTAACGACATTGTGGCCATGGACCTTAAGATCTGGGATAAAGCAAATAATATATTTATTTTGCATTTTGTAGATGTAGCAATCAGATTGAGTAAATCAACGATTGTGCGAAGTAAAGAAAAGAGAGTAATTCTGGATCAAATCGTGGAAAAATGGATAGGGACAGGAATGGGTCCAACGGCAAAATTCCTTACGGACAATGGGGGAGAATTTGCTAATGATGAGTTTCGGGATATGTGTGAAAACATGAGTATCACAGTTATGAATTCGGCTGCAGAAAGCCCATTTAGTAATGATGTCTGTGAAAGAAATCATGCTGCCATAGATGACAATGCATTACATAGCAGTAGAAAAGCTTTTTTGGAAACAGAAGTCTCTGAAAGAATTCGCAGAGCTTTAAGACATAACGTACGGCTATCAGATGCCGTTTTTCAGCAAGGAGACATGGTATACTATAAGAAAGACAATTCTAATGAATGGAAAGGCCCAGGGAAGATCATAGGCATAGATGGCAAACAATTATTTTGCAACATGGTAATCAAACTGCTTGGGTCCATTCATCAAGGATAATGGGTACAGATTTAAACATTTCAAATTTAGACAGAGCAGACAAACATGACGAGGAACCAGAGTCATCTAGTACGCATATGTTACAGAACTATGAGGACAAATTAACTGATATAGACAGGGTTTCTGTGGAGGAACACAACACTTCTGGTGAATTAAAACAGGCCATTTTCCGAAAGGGCAACTGCCAAAAGTTGGTACAAAAGTGACATACTTACCTGAAGGGTCTAGTCAATGGAAGGATGCAACTGTTATTAGTAGAACAGGGAAGGCCACTGGAAAGTATAAACATTGGTTGAATGTACAGCATTCAGGGGAAGGACTCAAGACAATGGATTGGGAAAACGAAGTTCAAAAATGGAGGGCACAGAAACTCAGTGCCAGTTCAGATAGTACATCGGATAGTGAACAGGTCCGCAGGAAAAGGTCGAGAACTATTGAAAGGACATGCCACAGCAGAAGGGAAAGAGCAAGCAGTAGCAGTACAGAACGAGATACCAGGTGGGAGAGGGGACATAGTTTGTCAAGATCTCGGAACATGATTAAGACTACGAATACTAATAGGTGTAGAAGCCCACATGCACGAGAGATTTTGGTGGCTTCAAACAAAATAGATGAAAAAGTTACTAAAGAAGCTAAACAGCAAGAATTGCATAGTTGGAGTGAATTTGGGGTATACACAGAAGTACCGGATAGGGGACAAAGAGCTCTATCCCACAGATGGATTTTCACGGAAAAGATTCTTCTGGATGGAATTTATAAGGCAAAGGCCAGGCTCGTGGCAAGGGGATTTGAAGAAAACTTAGAAGATCAGGATTTAAGGGTAGATTCACCTACAGCAGGAAAGGTTATTTTAAATATCTTCTTGGCTCTATTTTTCACAACGGCATGGGAATGCAAATCTATAGATATAAAAGCTGCCTTTTTGCAGGGGCGTCAGCTCCAGAGAGACATTTTTCTCCGTCCTCCTAAAGAAGCAGCTAACACAGAAGGGGTACTCTGGAAGTTGAACAAATGTGTATATGGATTAAATGATGCATCTAAAGTCTGGTATTTTTCGGTAAGGTCAGTTTTGTTAAAGTTAGGCTGTTGCCAGTTGAAAGCAGATCCTGCAATGTTTTACTGGCACTATAAAGGAATTATTTCTGGAATTTTTATGATGTATGTCGATGATTTTTGTGGGGTGGGACTAGTGATTTTGAAGCTATTGTAATCTCTGGCTTGAGGAAAGAATTCAGGGTTGGAAGTCAGGCTCCCGGTGCATTTAAATACATTGGCCTGGAAACTAGACAGACTAAGTTAGGGCCAACTTTACGTCAGCAATCTTATTTGGAAAGCATCAGCCCAATAGGAATTAGTCGTGGCCGAGTTTCACAAAAAGACGCAATGGTTTCGAAGGTAGAAAAAGGTCAACTGCGAAGTTTAATTGGGCAACTGAACTGGTTAGGTAGACAGACTAGACCGGACGTGAGTTTTGATGTCTTAGAGTTGACTACAAAAATGAATGATTCCAAAGTGGAAGACATAATGAGAGCAAATAAAGCCTTGGCCAAACTAAAAATGCAGGAGTGTGTTTTGAAGATCCCGGTTTTAGGTGACCTTCAGCACCTGAAACTCAGAGTTTATAGTGATGCGTCCTATGCAAATTTATGTGATGGGGTTTCAAGCGCAGGAGGTTTTATAATTTTCCTTTTGGGGAACAATGGTAAATGTTGCCCACTTGTGTGGGAAACAAAGAAAATAAGGAGAGTGGCAAAAAGTACTTTGGCCGCTGAGACGTTATGCCTTGTAGAGGCGGTGGATATGGCTTTTTATAAAAGTATGATCTTGACAGAAATTTTGGGATTAGGGGATTTGGATAATATACCTATTGACTGCCACATTGACAACAAATCCCTGTGGGAAAATGTGCACTCTACAAAAAGTGTCAATGAAAAGAGGTTACAGATAGACATCGCAAATAACAAAAATTAAATGGGTCGACAGGAGCTATCAACTATCAGACTGTTTTACGAAAAGAGGGGCGAGTTCACAGAAACTTTTGGATATTGTTAATGAAGGGCGCTTGTTTCTATGACTGTTTTTTTTTCCATTCTCGTCCAAACAAAAAACTAAAAAAGGGTGGGGGGTGGGGGGGGGGGAGGGGGGGGGGGTTGAGTTTCTTGAAATTTTGTTTTCACCTAATTATTATTTTTTCTCCAAAAAAGGGGAGACTGTTAAGTAATGGGTTATGAGACATTGCAATTAGTTGTCTCATTTATGTTAAGTATCCATTAATTAACACTGATATGTAAAGGGGCTTCAGGTGGCCTCTGTCAGGTGGTGTGTTGTTAAGAGCTTTGTGCAGAGGCTGTGGAAGTGAAATAAATGATGTTTGGTGAAAAGGAACAAGAACGTTAGAATCTTCATTCCACAGCAACTAAAACGTCTAACAGAAGCTGCCCTCGTGTCAGCCCCGGGTTTGTCCTCACGCTCGCCGGTGAACTCTCGCTTTCTCCCTTCCTTGCTCATGTCTCCCTCTGCTTTTTGGAGATCTTTTGCCTCATTGCCGGTTGTTAGTTCTTCATGAATTTCCCCCAGGACCGGGCATTAAAAATTCCAAAAAAGAAAAAAAACATATCCGCCTCAGGCAGGAGCCACCCAAAGTATGACGACCCCTCTATATGTCGCCTTCGGCTGCCTCGAGTTCTAGGCCCTGCCACACTGCTCCGGTGCTTCAAGCACTGACCTCAGTCTCACTTCTCCAGCTGCTCCACACTCTGCCCGCAGTCCTGCTGCACCAGCGGTTTCAAACTTTGCCACCAGTCCTGCTGCTCCACACTTTGCCTTCAGGCCTGCTGCTCCAGCTGCCTCATCCTCTGCTACTTGTAGGCTGCTTCGCTCCTGGATTTGGACCTGCCGCCTGGACTGGCACATGTCAGACTACGAGCCCGCCGGTCCAACTGCCGCGCACTTCGGCTCGACGCCTCTGCTCTGGCTTCCCGAAACCCCGCGGAGTTTTTCATCGGTTTGGTTTCGCGCCCGTCTTTTGGGCTCTAAAGGCCGAAAAAGATTGGGGGAACAAGACGGGGGAAAAAAAACCGAAAACGTCGAAAAAAAAAATCCGATGGCGGGCGCCTCCTCCTCACGCAACCGATACGCTCCCTTGCGCCACCGGAAGTCCTGAGGTTAATTATATTAGGTAATTTTAACTTGCCCAAAATTATTTCGGGTAGCCGTCATGTTAAGCCGTCATGATAGCCGATGGTGAAGAGTTCTTAACCTTTATACAGGAGAACATTTTTTCTCAATATGTAGAGGATCCAACAACGGATGGTTCAGTACTGAACCTCATTCTGCAGAAAGACGCTACAAGGGTGGTCGATGTATTAGTGGGGGTGTGGTGTGTGGGGGTGTGGGGGGGGGGGGGGGGTTCAGTTAAATGTAAGCAACCACCACATGGTTCAATTTAATCTTGTTATGGACACAAATAAAAGTTTTGCGATTGGGGAGAGTAGGTAATAAAGAAATAAGGCAGAATTGTGGCAAGGTAGACTATGAGGAGTTACTTGTGGGGAAACATACAAAAGAGCATTGAGGGATGACCAAAGGAGAAATTGGGAGGATACAGGCTCAATATGTTCCCTCTCGGGAATTGGAAGGTATAACAAATCCAGAGAACCACGAGAACCATTCTCCTTACTTGAGAAAGGACGTACTGGCATTGGAGGGTGTGCAGAGGAGATTCACTAGGTTAGTCCCAGAGCTGAAGGGGTTAGATTACGAGGAGGCGTTGAGTAAACTGGGACTGTACTCGTTGGAATTTAATAGGATGAGGGGGGATCTAACAGAAACATATAAAATTATGAAGGCAATAGATAGGATAGATGTGCACAGATTGTTTCCACTGGCGTGTGAAAGTTGAACTAGGGGGCTTAGCCTCAAAATAGGGGGAAGTAGATTTAGGACTGAGTTTCGGAGGAACTTCTTCACCTAAAGGGTTAATCTATGGAATTCATTGCCCATTGAAGCAGTAGACGCTCCTTCATTACATGTTTTTAAGAAAAAGATAGATCGTTTTTTTGAAGAATAAAGGGATTAAGGGTTATGGTGTTCGGGCCGGAAAGTGGAGCTGAGTCCACTAAAGGTGAGCCATGATCTCATTGAATAGCGGAGCAGGCTTGAGGGGCCAGATGGCCTACTCCTGCTCACTTTCTTATGTTCTTATAACCACAGATATTCAGGACACGATAAGAAGGAAAAGAAAGGCTTTTACCACGTATAAGGGGATCAGGTCTGCAGAGGCATTACTGGAGTACAGAATGTTCAGGGTTGAGTTTAAGAAATCAACCAGGAGAGGAACGAGGGGATATGAGGATACTCTGGCTCGTAACAGTAGCGAACATTTCAAGATATTCGAAAAGTGTATCAGTGGAAAGAGGTAACCAGGGAAAGGGTAAGAACCATTAAGGACCAAGGTGAAAATATGTAGGTGGAGCCAGAGGACATTAGCAGGGTGTTGAACGAGTATGTCAAATCTGTCTTCACCCAAGAAAATTTAGAGATAGTTATGGAACTCGGGGATAGAGATAAGGAGGTTCTTTAGTCAATTGTCATAGGGGCTGACAATGTATTATATGTATTGGCGAACTCAAAAGTTGGCAAAACCCAAGGCCTAGATGGATTGTGTGGCAGGCTGCTATGATGGCGAGGGAAGAGATTGTCAGGGCCCTGACTCAATTTCCTAATTCCTCTCGCCACGGTGGCGGGCCATAGGACTGGAGATCAGCTAATGTGGTCCCACTATTTAAGAAATGTGGTAAATTAAATCTAGGAATCCACAGACGAGTGAAACTCACGTCAGCGATAGGAAACAACTGCAGAAAATTCTGATGGAAATAATCTATCTCCATTTGGACATGCAAGGTTTGATCATTGACAATCAGCATTGTTTTGTGAGACGGAGGTCATGTGGTTGAATTTTGTTTCAGAAATTTAGTGTATCCAATTCATTTTTTCAATTAGGGTAATTCAATATGGCCAATCCACCTAACCTGCACATTGTTAAGTTGTGGGAGCAAACACCACGCAACATGGGGAGAATCTGCAAACGCCACACAGACAGTGGCCCAGGGCCTGGATAGAACCTGGGACATCGGTGACGTGTTTCAGCAGTGCTAATCACTGCACCACAGTGCTGCCCTGATTGAATGTTTTGAGCATGTAACCAAGTATATAGTTCAGGGTCCTGCAGTTACTCCCTGTGCCACATGCCAGTGAGGCTAGAAATAGGAAGATAGAGCAGCTAAACACGCGGCTAAACAGCTGGTGTAGGTGGGAGGGTTTCCGTTATCTGGACCACTGGGAGCTCTTCCGGGGCAGGTGTGACCTATATAAGAAGGACGGGTTGCATCGAAACTGGAGAGGCATAAATATCCTGGCCGCGAGGTTTGCTAGTGTCACACGGTAGGGTTTAAACTAGTATGGCAGGGGAGTGGGCACGGAAGCAATAGGTCAGAAGGTGAGCGCATTGAGGGAGAACTGGGGAATAGGGACAGTGGGGCTCTGAGGTAGAGCAGACAGGGAAAAGTTGCTGAACACAGCGGTCTGGTGGCCTGAAGTGCATATGTTTTAATGCAAGAGGTATTACGGGTAAGGCAGATGAACTTAGAGCTTGGATTTGTACTTGGAACTATGATGTTGTTGCCATTACAGAGACCTGGTTGAGGGGAGGGCAGGATTGGCAGCTAAACGTTCCAGGATTTAGATGTTTCAGGCGGGATAGAGGGGGGTGTAAAAGGGGAGGCGGAGTTGCGCTACTGGTTAGGGAGAATATCACAGCTGTACTACGGGAGGACACCTCAGAGGGCAGTGAGGCTATATGGGTCGAGGTCAGGAATAAGAAGGGTGCAGTCACAATGTTGGGGGTTTACTACAGTCCTCCCAACAGCCAGCGGGAGATAGAGGAGCAGATAGGTAGACAGATTTTGAAAAGAGTAAAAGCAACAGGGTTGTGGTGATGGGAGACTTCAACTTCCCCAATATTGACTGGGACACACTTAGTGCCAGGGGCTTAGACGGGGCGGAGTTTGTTAAGAGCATCCAGGAGGGCTTCTTAAAACAATATGTAGACAGTCCAACTAGGGAAGGGGCGGTACTGGACCTGGTATTGGGGAATGAGCCCGGCCAGGTGGTAGATGTTTCAGTAGGGGAGCATTTCGCTAACAGTGACCACAATTCAGTAAGTTTTAAAGTACTGGTGGACAAGGATAAGAGTGGTCCTAGAATGAATGTGCTAAATTGGGGGAAGGCTAATTATGACAATATTAGGCGGGAACTGAAGAACATAGATTGGGGGCGGATGTTTGAGGGCAAATCAACATCTGACATGTGGGACGCTTTCAAGTGTCAGTTGAAAGGAATTCAGGACCGTCATGTTCCTGTGAGTAAGAAGGATAAATACGGCAATTTCCGGGAACCTTGGATAACGAGAGATATTGTAGGCCTCGTCAAAAAGAAAAAGGAGGCATTTGTCAGGGCTAAAAGGCTGGGAACAGACGAGGCCTGCGTGGAATATAAGGAAAGTAGGAAGGAACTTAAGCAAGGAGTCGGGAGGGCTAGAAGGGGGTCATGAAAGGTCATTGGCAAATAGGGTTAAGGAAAATCCCAAGGCTTTTTACACGTACATATAAAGCAAGAGGGTAGCCAGGAAAAGGGTTGGCCCACTGAAGGATAGGCAAGGGAATCTATGTGTGGAGCCAGAGGAAATGGGCGAGGTACTAAATGAATACTTTGCATCAGTATTCACCAAAGAGAAGAAATTGGTAGATGTTCTGTCTGGAGAAGGGTGTGTAGATAGCCTGGGTCACATTGAGATCCAAAAAGACGAGGTGTTGGGTGTCTTAAAAAGTATGAAGGTAGATACGTCCCCAGGGCCTGATGGGATCTACCCCAGAATACTGAAGGAGACTGGAGAGGAAATTGCTGAGGCCTTGACAGAAATCTTTGGATCCTCACTGTCTTCAGGGGATGTCCCGGAGGACTGGAGAATAGCCAATGTTGTTCCTCTGTTTAAGGAGGGTAGCAAGGACAATCCAGGGAACTACAGGCCGGTGAGCCTTACTTCAGTGGTAGGGAAATTACTGGAGAGAATTCTTCGAGACAGGATCTACTCCCATTTGGAAGCAAATGGACGTATTAGTGAGAGGCAGCATGATTTGGTGAAGGGGAGGTCGTGTCTCACTCACTTGATAGAGTTTTTCGAGGCGGTCACTAAGATGATTGATGCAGGTAGGGCAGTGGATGTTGTCTATATGGACTTTAGTAAGGCCTTTGACAAGGTCCTTCATGGTAGACCAGTACAAAAGGTGAAGTCACACGGGATCAGGGGTGAGCTGGCAAGGTGGATACATAACTGGCTAGGTCATAGAAGGCAGAGAGTAGCAATGGAAGGATGCTTTTCTAATTGGAGGGCTGTGACCAGTGGTGTTCCACAGGGATCAGTGCTGGGAGCTTTGCTGTTTGTAGTATATATAAATGATTTGGAGTAAAATGTAACTGGTCGTATTAGTAAGTTTGCAGACCATATAAAGGTTGGTGGAATTGCGGATAGTGATGAGGACTGTCAGAGGTACAGCAGGATTTAGATTGTTTGGAGACTTGGGCGGAGAGATGGCAGATGGAGTTTAATCCGGCCAAATGTGAGGTAATGCATTTTGGAAGGTCTAATGCAGTTAGGGAATATACAGTGAATGGTAGAACCCTCAAGAGTATTGAAAGTCAAAGAGATCTAGGAGTACTGAAAGGGGCAACACAGGTGGAGAAGGTAGTCAAGAAGGCATCTGGCATGGTTGCCTTCATTGGCCGGGGTATTGAGTATAAGAATTGGCAAGTCATGTTGCAGCTGTATAGAACCTTAGTTAGGCCACACTTGGAGTATAGTGTTCAATTCTTGTCGCCACACTACCAGAAGGATGTGGAGGCTTTAGAGAGGGTGCAGAAGAGATTTACCAGAATGTTGCCTGGTATGGAGGGCATTAGCTATGAGGAGCGGTTGAATAAACTCGGTTTGTTCTCAGTGGAACGAAGGAGGTTGAGGGGCGACCTGATAGAGGTCTACAAAATTATGAGGGGCATAGACAGAGTGGATAGTCAGAGGCTTTTCCCCGGGGTAGAGGTGTCAATTACTAGGGGGCATAGGTTTAAGGTGAGAGGGGCAAAGTTTAGAGTAGATGTACGAGGCAAGTTTTTTTATGCAGAGGGTAGTGGCCTGGAACTCGCTACCGGAGTAGGTGGTGGAAGCAGGGACGATAGTGACATTTAAGGGGCATCTTGACGAATACATGATTAGGATGGGAATAGAGGGATACGGACCCAGGAAGTGTAGAAGATTGTAGTTTAGTCGGGCAGCATGGTTTGGAGGGCCGAAGGGCCTGTTCCTGTGCTGTACATTTATTTGTTCTTTGTTCTTTGATGTAGTTTACATTGATTTCAGCAAAGTCTTTGACATAAGAGATTTGTTAAGAAGGCAAATGTACATGGGATACAGAGTGATTTGATAAGTTGCACTCCTAATTGGCTTTGCGGTAGGAGCCAGTGCGTGATGATAGACGGCTGCTTTCATGCCTGGAAGGCATTGACCAGTGGCGTACCACAGTGCTCCATGCAGGGGGGCCCTATTGTTTGTCATTTATATAAATTACATCGATGACTTGGTGGGTGTAGGATCACTACGTCTGAGGATGACACAAAGATTAGCTGGGTGATTAACAGTGAGGTTCAGTGTCTTTGGTAACAGGAAGATATAGATGGGATGGTCAAGTAGGCGGATAAGTGCAGATTGAATTTTACCCTGAAAACTGTGAGGGCTGTCATGGGAATGTCACTTTAAGAAACGTTTGTCTTGGTGGACTTCCGGGTGCGGCAATGACCAGATGGGTCGCACGTTTCGGCAGCTCCCGTTGGAACGGACTTTTGGGCTCTTAATAGGAGCCCCTATGGCAATTTAAACGGCAAAAACACTGTGCGGTAAACCAGAAGGGAATCCCCCCGGACACACATGGAAAAGGGAGACGATAGTGGCCGGATTGCGGAGGATCCTCTGGAGCAGCGGCAAGGAAGGGAAGCTCAAAGCAAGATGGCATCGGAAGGTGGCCGTTTGCTATGGGGCCCCGAGCAGCAAGAGTTCCTGCGGCGCTGTGTGGAAGAGCTGAAGAAGGAGTTTAAGAAGGAGCTGTTGGCCCCGATATTGCAGGCGATTGAAGGACTAAAAGAGGAGCAGAGGACCCAAGAGCTGGAGCTTCGGGTCGTGAAGGCAGAGACTGCTGAAAACGAAGATGAAATACAGGGCCTGGTGTTGAAGGCAGAAACGCACGAGGCACAGCATAAAAGGTGTGTGGAGAGGTTGGAAGCGCTGGAGAATAACTCAAGGAGGAAGAATTTAAGAGTCCTGGGTCTTCCCGAAGGCGCAGAAGGGGCGGACGTCGGGACATATGTGAGCACGATGCTTCACTCGCTAATGGGATCGGAGGCCCCGACGGGCCCTTTGGAGGTAGAGGGAGCTTATCGAGTTCTGGCGCGAAGACCAAAGGCTGGAGAAATACCTCGAGCTATAGTGGTGAGGTTTCTCCGCTACAATGACAGAATGACAGAGAGACGGTTCTCAGATGGGCGAAGAAAACTCGGAGCTGTAGGTGGGAGAACGCGGTGATCCGCGTATACCAAGATTGGAGTGCGGAGGTGGCGAGAAGGAGGGCAAGTTTCAATCGGGCTAAGGCGGTGCTTCACAAAAAGAAGGTCCAGTTTGGAATGTTGCAACCGGCGAGATTGTGGGTCACACACCAAGGGAAGCACCACTACTTTGAGACGGCTGAAGAGGCGTGGACATTCATTGTGGACGAGAAGCTGGAATAGTCTGGCGAGAGAAAGAGCTTTTGGGACAAAGTGGTGGTGTGATTACAGAGGGGGGGGGGGGGGGGGATGATTTTTCAATTTGTTAATTTTGTGATCCTGTAACTTTTCTCTCTTCCCCATTTTGGGGGGCGGGGGGGGTGAGCATGAGGAACTGTGGGCGCCGGCCATTAGGGGGCGGGGCCGAGTGGGAAACGCGGGCTTTGTTCCCGCGCTATGGTAATTATGGCGGGAACAGGGACACAGGAAGGAGGGGGCCTCGCACAGTGGGAGCCGAGGATAAGGGGGGAAGCCGAGGCCAGCCAGAGTTTGCTGACTTCTGGGAGCAACATGGGGGGTGCAACTACGGTAGAGGGGGACCTAGCGGAGGGGGGGGGGGTTAACTCGGTTGCTGCTGCTAAGGAGAAGGGGGAGCTGTTATGGGATGGGGTGGTCGAGGCGGGAGGGCACCGTCGGGAGGATATACGGGTACGTGGGAACCGGGTGAGGAGCTGGGTTAAAAAGGGGGATGGCTAATCGACAACGGGGGGGGGGGGGGGGGGGTAAAGAGCCCCCCAACCCGGTTGATCACGTGGAACGTGAGAGGGCTGAATGAGCCGATTAAAAGGGCACGGGTACTCGCACACCTAAAGAAATTAAAGGCAGATGTGGTTATGTTGCAGGAGACGCATCTGAAACTGATAGACCAGGTCAGACTACGTAAAGGATGGGTGGGACAGGTGTTTCATTCGGGTTTAGATGCGAAGAATAGGGGGGTGGCTATCTTAGTGGGGAAACGGGTACTGTTTGAGGCAAAGACCATAGTGGCGGACAGTGGGGGTAGATATGTGATGGTGAGTGGCAGATTGCAAGGGGAGGCGGTGGTTCTGGTGAACGTATACGCCCTGAACTGGGATGATGCAAATTTTACGAGGCGTATGTTGGGGCGTATCCCGGACCTGGAGGCGGGAAAGTTGGTAATGGGGGGAGACTTCAATACGGTGCTTGATCCAGGGCTGGACCGGTCGAAGTCCAGGACCGGGAGGAGGCCGGCAGCGGCCAGGGTGCTCAAGGACTTCATGGTGCAGATGGGAGGGGTAGACCCCTGGAGATTTAGTAGGCCTAGGAGTAAGGAGTTTTCATTTTTCTCCCATGTTCACAAAGTATGCTCACGGATAGACTTTTTTGTCTTGGGAAGGGCACTGATTCCGAAGGTGACAGGGATGGAATATATGGCCATAGCCATTTAGGACCACGCTACACATTAGGAAGACATAGAGGTAGGAGAGGAAAAAGAACAGCACCCACTCTGGAGAATGGATATGGGCTTATTGGCGGATGAGGGGGTATGTTTAAGGGTGAGGGGGTATATTGAAAGGTCCTTGGAGCTTAATGACAATGGGGAGATTCAGGTGGGAGTGGTCTGGGAGGCGTTGAAGGCGGTAGTCAGAGGGGAACTAATATCCATAAGGGCACATAAAGGGAAGCAAGAGGGTAAAGAAAGGAAGTGATTGTTGAAAGAACTTTTGAGGGTGGACAGGCAATATGCAGAGGCACCGGAGGAGGGACTGTACAGGGAAAGACAAAGGTTACATGTGGAGTTTGACCTGCTGACCACGGGTAAGACAGAGGCACAGTAGAGGAGGGCACAGGGTGTACAATATGAGTATGGAGAGAAGGCGAGTCGGCTACTGGCCCACCAATTGAGGAAGAGGGGAGCAGCGAGGGAGATAGGTGGGGTGAGAGATAGAACATAGAACAATACAGCGCAGTACAGGCCCTTCGGCCCACGATGTTGCACCGAAACAAAAGCCATCTAACCTACACTATACCATTATCATCCATATGTTTATCCAATAAACTTTTAAATGCCCTGAATGTTGGCGAGTTCACAACTGTAGCAGGTAGGGCATTCCACGGCTTCACTACTCTTTGCGTAAAGAACCTACCCCTGACCTCTGTCCTATATCTATTACCCCTCAGTTAAAGGCTATGTCCCCTCGTGCTAGCCATTTCCATCCGCGGGAGAAGGCTCTCACTGTCCACCCTATCTAACCCTCTGATCATTTTGTATGCCTCTATTAAGTCTCCTCTTAACCTTCTTCTCTCTAACGAAAACAACCTCAAGTCCATCAGCCTTTCCTCATAAGATTTTCCCTCCATACCAGGCAACTTCCTGGTAAATCTCCTCTGCACCCGTTCCAAAGCCTCCACGTCCTTCCTATAATGCGGTTACCAGAACTGTACGCAATACTCCAAATGCGGCCGTACCAGAGTTCTGTACAGCTGCAACATGACCTCCTGACTCCGGAACTCAATCCCTCTACCAATAAAGGCCAACACTCCATAGGCCTTCTTCACCACCCTATCAACCTGGGTGGCAACTTTCAGGGATCTATGTACATGGATACCTAGATCCCTCTGCTCATCCACACTTTCAAGAACTTTTCCATTAGCCAAATATTCCACATTCCTGTTTTTCCTTCCAAAGTGAATCACCTCACACGTCTCTACATTAAACTCCATTTGCCACCTCTCAGCCCAGCATTGCAGCTTATCTATATCACTCTGTAACCTGCTACTTCCTTCCACACTATCGACAACACCACCGACTTTAGTATCGTCTGCAAATTTACTCACCCACCCTTCTGCGCCTTCCTCTAGGTCATTGATAAAAATGACAAACAGCAACGGCCCCAGAACAGATCCTTGTGGTACTCCACTTGTAACTGAACTCCATTCTGAACATTTCCCATCAACCACCACCCTCTGTCTTCTTTCAGCTAGCCAATTTCTGATCCACATCTCTAAATCACCCTCAATCCCCAGCCTCCGTATTTTCTGCAATAGCCTACCGTGGGGAACCTTATCAAACGCTTTGCTGAAATCCATATACACCACATCAACTGCTCTACCCTCGTCTACCTGTTCAGTCACCTTCTCAAAGAACTCGATAAGGTTTGTGAGGCATGACCTACCCTTCACAAAGCCATGCTGACTATCCCTGATCATATTATTCCTATCTAGATGATTATAAATCTTGTCTCTTATAATCCCCTCCAAGACTTTACCCACTACAGACGAGATGAGGAGGGAGAGATGGAACGGGGAGCGGAGAGAGTGAATGGGGTGTTCAAGGCATTCTATGAGAGGTTATATAAAAGGGAAGGAGGGAATGAGGTGTTTCCTGGATCAGCTGGAATTCCCGAAGGTTGAGGAGCAGGAGAGGGCGGGACCGGGAGCACAGATTGAGATGGAGGAGGTGGTAAAAGGGATTGGGAGCATGCAAGCGGGGAAGGCCCCGGGACCGGACGGATTCCCGGTGGAATTTTATAGGAAATATATGGACCTACTGGCCCCGCTTTTGACGGGAACCTTTAATGAGGCCAGGGAAAGGGGGCAGTTGCCCCCGACTATGTCGGAGGCGACGATATCGCACCTTTTGAAGAAGGATAAAGACCCGCTGCAGTGTGGGTCCTACAGGCCCATTTCCCTTTTAAATGTAGATGTTAAACTCCTGGCCAAGGTGATGGCGAGGAGGATAGAGGACTGTGTCCCGGGGGTGGTCCACGAGGATCAAACTGGATTCGTTAAGGGGAGACAGCTGAACACGAACATACGGAGGTTGCGAGGGGTAATGATGATGCCCCCACCAGAGAGGGAGGCGGAGATAGTGGTGGCGATGGACACCGAGAAAGCATTCGACAGAGTGGAGTGGGATTATCTGTGGGAGGTGCTGAGGAGATTTGGTTTTGGAGAAGGGTTTATTGGATGGGTACAGCTGCTGTACAGGGCCCCGGTGGCGAGTGTGATCACGAACAGGCAGACGTCCGACTACTTCTGTCTTCATAGAGGGACGAGGCAGGGGTGTCCCCTGTCTCCGGTACTGTTTGCATTGGCGATTGAGCCCCTGGCCATAGCACTGACGGGCTCCAGGAAGTGGAGGGGAGTACTCAGGGGAGGAGAGGAACACCGGGTATCTTTGTATGCAGATGATTTATTGTTGTATGTTGCGGATCCAGTGGAGGGGATGCCTGAGATAATGCACACACTCAGGGAGTTTGGGGAATTTTCGGGATACAAATTGAATATGGGGAAGAGTGAGTTGTTTGTGGTGCATTCGGGGGAGCAGAGCAGGGGAATAGATGATCTACTGCTGAGGAAGGTAATAAGAGATTTCAGGTACTTAGGGATTCAGATAGCCAGGAGTTGGGTAACATTACATAGGCTTAATTTAACAAGATTGGTGGAACAGATGGAGGAGGATTTTAAGTGATGGGACATGGTGCCCCTGTCACTGGTGGGTAGGATGCAGGTGGTCAAAATGGTAGTCCTCCCGAGATTCCTTTTTGTGTTTCAGTGCCTTCCGGTGATGGTCACGAAGGCTTTTTTCAAGAAAATTGAGAAAAGTGTCATGAGGTTTGTGTGGGCCGGGAAGACTCCGAAAGTGAGGAGGGGGTTCTTGCAGCGTAGCAGAGATAGGGGGGGCTGGCACTACCGAGCCTAAGTGAATACTACTGGGCCGCCAATATCTCAATGGTGTGTAAGTGGATGGGAGAAGGGGAGGGAGCGGCGTGGAAGAGATTGGAGATATCGTCCTGCAAAGGAACCAGCTTACAAGCACTGGTGAGGGCGCCGTTGCCGTTCTCCCCGAAGAAATACACCACAAGTCCAGTGGTGGTGGCAACGCTAAACATGTGGGGGCAGTGGAGACGACATAGGGGAAGGACGGGAGCCTCGGTGCGGTCCCCGATAAGAAATAATCATAGGTTTGTCCCGGGGAGAATAGATGGGGGATTTGGAGCATGGCAGAAATCTGGGGTTGTGCAACTGAGAGATCTGTTCGTAGACGGGACGTTTGCGAGTCTGGGAGCGCTGACGGAAAAATATGGGTTGCCCCAAGGGAATGCATCTCGGTACATGCAACTGAGGGCATTTGCGAGGCAACAGGTGAGGGAATTCCCGCAGCTCCCGACGCAGGAGATTCAAAACAGAGTGATGTCAGGGACATGGGTGGAGGATGGTAGGTTGTCGGATATATACAGGGCAATGAGGGACGAGGGGGAGATCATGGTGGATGAGCTGAAGGGGAAATGGGAAGAAGAGCTGGGGGAAGAGATTGAGGAGGGGCGGTGGGCTGATGCCCTATGTAGGGTAAACTCGTCGTCCTCGTGCGCCAGGCTAAGCCTGATACAGTTCAAGGTTTTGCACAGGGCGCATATGACCGGAGCAAGGCTCAGTAAATTTTTCGGGGTAGAGGATAGGTGTGGGAGAAGCTCGAGAAGCCCAGCAAACCACACCCACATGTTTTGGTCATGCCCGGCACTGCAGGGGTTCTGGGTGGGGGTGGCAAAGGTGCTTTCGAAGGTGGTGGGGGTCCGGGTCGAGCCAGGCTGGGGGTTGGCTTCAGTGCTGGGGAGCCTAATATTGTGCAATCATCAGCGAACATCACCACATCTGATCTTATATTTGAAGCAGCCTATGATTGTTGGGCCAAGGACACAACCCTGAGAACCTGATACAATGATGTCCCGTGATTGCGACGACGCATCTACAACAAGAACCCCATCTTCCTTTGTGCTATGTATGACACCAACCCGTGGTGAGTATTCCGCATGATTCTTCCAGACTCCTTGATTCCATACTTGATCAATGCTGCTTTGATGTCATATGCAGTCACTGACCTCACTTCGAGAGTTCAGCTATTCTGTCCATTTCCGAAGCCAGGAGGTCAGGATGTAGAAAGCCGTGGCACACTCGTGGAATGCAAACTGAGGGTAATTGAACGCGTTATTTTTAAGTGAGTGACGCTTGACAAACATTGTTGATGACCCTTCTGTCGATATAATTGTGATTGATTTAGGACAGAAAGGGTGATTCTTGGCCTGGTTTCCGATGTCCAGTCTCCATGTACTACATAGATCTGGACAATTCCCCACAATTCCCTGGAGATGCGAGCGCTATAGCTGTAGTGGAACAAAACTTGGCTAAGGGAGCGGAAATCTTGGAGCATGAGTTTTCGGAACGTTTGCCAGAATATTGTCAGTGCTCAATGCCGTTGCAATATGGAGTGTTGTCAGGCGCGTCTTGTCATCATGTGGGGTGAATCGAGCCGGCTGATGACTGGAACCTGTGATGCTCAGTATCTTGGGTAAGGCTGAGATGTATCACACACTCGGAGCTTCTGGCAGAAAATTACTGCGAATGATTCAACTTTGCCATTTGCACTGATGTGCTGGAATACTCCATCATTGAAGAATGGGATATTTAGTTATCCACCATCATTGCTGGAAGTGGCAAGACTGCAGAGATTAGATCTAAACAATTGGTTTTTGATTCGCTAAACTATTTCATTCAGTGCCGCTTATGTTGTTTGGCATGAAAGTAGTTCTGTGCTGTACATCATAAGGTTTGCACATTACTTTTCGGTATGCCGTCCGTAATTTTCGTTCATCAGGGTGGAAATATTCAAGGCCACGTGGTTACAGCTAGTGGCTGAGTACAATTCTGCTGCTGATCATGTCCCACGGCGACTCATCGATGTCGTGTCTCGAGTTAGTAGTTCAACTGTGACGTATTACCGCTTAGCAAGCCGCTAGTACAAAGAAAGGTACAGCACATGTACTGGTGCCGCACAACATGATGGAGGTCACGCTCACTGTGAAAACAGGACTTGGTATTCACAAAGCCTGTGCAGTTACCATCCTTACCAATACAGTTATGGATAGATTCATGTGTGGCAGGGGGTTCATGGGGGTATGGTGGGGACATCCTCTTGATGTCAGCACAACCTGTCTCAGACCTAGTCCAGCAATAATATCCTTTACGACTTGAAGAGCTCGATCAACATGACTGCGACAAAGTCACTCTTGACTGTGAAAATTGAAGACATCCCGTCCCTTTAGAGTGCATGTGGTGTCCATGCGACCACCTTGCTTCCTCCATGGTGCCTGCGACGTTAACTGTAAGCTACGACTTCGCGAGAATGAGTATATCAGGCAGTATCTTGACTCATCTCTGATTCAGCTCTCCTAACCCAAGCCCCCAAATGTTAGAAAGAGGAGTCCGCAGCGCAGGCTGGGCTGAATTTTCCGTTATCGTTCCAGTGCCTATGCCCGTGAAGGGTGGTCCGGTTTTCTTCTTGTTCGAACTTGTGGCGGATTTGATACAGCTGAGCGAATTGCTACACCATTTCAGAACACCGTGACATTCTTTGATGTGTATTGCACCCAGTAATAGAAAGATAAATACATTCATTGTGGTCGGGACACACTTTGAAAAATTATTCAGTTCCGTAAGACCTGTGATCAACTGTAGGATTAATTGGAAAGGCAGAGCGAAATTCCAGTAGATCAATATTAGGCAATGTGAGTGAGTGTGATCCAGAAACAGTCCAGCAAACTGATTGCAAGCAATCACAGCGATCCCCATATATCCGAGCTCTCAACACAGAGCGTGGTCTCAATGGAAGGCAGGTAAATGAAAGAAATAACTTGAAAATAAAACCACCAAACCTTTCTCAAAACAGCTGGAATCTGAGTGGTGCAAACACTCGCTGAATAACTGCCAAATTACCGGGTAGATATTCTGATATTGTTCTGGAGTGCTGTCAGCGAATGTTTGATTGCAAATGAATATTGCAAATCTGACAAATTACTCAATGTGTTAACCCTCTGAGAGGACCACACACTGTCGTCTAACAGGACAAACTGTTTTGTACTTAGGGGCGCAGGTAATGACCTGCACGGATGTCATAATGAAGTAATTATTTTGAGAAATTAGTTGCATTGAATCTAACCTCGTTACCAGTATGAAACAAAGGTTCTTATCTGTCGCGGCTTCTGGCCCTGAGTACACTTGCAGAAGTTGAGAATTGTCTTCTCTCTTTCTTCAAGGCTGCTTTACAATAGGTGATCACACGGGGGTCGAAATTAGATTAGGTTGCATTGCACGTGCACAGGAGAATGCTGGACAGTTCTCTCTGTGAGTGCAAATGTCGAAGGAGCAAATTTCTGAGTGGCTCTTGCCTGAATTACCTGTTCATATGACGATTTAGTTACATGAACATGTTGTATGGGGTTGGGGAAATTGTGTAGAGAGTGGGAGCTGTGAATTGTCTTCCAGATGAAAACAGGTTCGGTGCATAATCACAACTAACGATTTCCAAATTCCGATTATGTACGTTTACATGTGCCAAATCATAGGCCCCTTATATTAGGTTCGTATTTATGGGCTGGAATAGGTCCCTTGTGCATCCATAATGTATATGTCGAAAGAACAGCAACGTGGCTTGCAAAACATGAGGACTAATCTGTTTGTGTCTCTCTTTTTGTGAGGTGCGTCGCGAATTATCCGCATGTTGGGATTCCTGTGCCCTCGGGACAATCAACTGCTCTTGGTCTACCTCGATACGGCTTATAAACCCCGAGGGGCATCACTGTCACTTCTTCTGAGCGAATCTGGGAAATCGTTGGCTTCAAATTCACAAACCGCTACAACCTTGTGAGCGGAGTTAATCACTGGTTCTGTATCCAGGGTGTTTCTTTAGGGACCCATAAGCTAATATTTCCCCTCTACTCTCCTGCAGTAGATGTGTGACTCCAGCTGGTTTTGCTGAAATTAAATTGGCTGCCCACGCTCTCTGAACTGTACTCCATATTCGGAGGACATTTCTTTGTATCTCAACAAAGCATTTCTCCAACTTCGTTACTTCACACAACTTATATTGAAATTACCACATTGTTTCTTGAGGCGTTCATCTGATCTCGAACATGTTTCGCAGATTGGCCCGCTCTCTGTTCTGGAAATTTTCTTTCGACTCCTTTCCAGATTCAGTCGCCCAGGAAACAATGTCAGACTAATGGGACGATCAATTAAAACAGAGATGAGGAGAAATTATTCAGCCAGAGGGTTGTGAATCAGTGGAACTCTTTGCCGCAGAAGGCTGTGGAGAACAAATCACTGTGTGTCTTTCAGCCCGAGATAGATGGGTTCTTGATTAACAGGGGGAGCAGGGGTTATGGGGAGAAGGCAGCTGAATGGGGATGAGAATAATATCATCCATGATTGATTGGCGGAGCATACTCGATGGGGCGAGTGGTCTAATTCCTGCTCATATGTCTTACGGTCTTATTTTCTTATGAGCTCCAAGTTTATTTTAAGAGTTGGAGGCGGTTTTATCTATACAGGTCAGATTTAGCACATCATTAACGGTACATGACAGGAAGTTTTTTTTTAATGTTATTTTTCATTTTAAACTTTAGAAACGGTTAGTGCGAACCCTTGAATTGGACTATTTCAATCCTTTGTGAATAACTTGCTCTGCAATATGGACAGCACGGTAGCACAAGTGCATAGCACTGTGGCTTCACAGCGTCATGGTCCCATGTTCTATTCCCCGCTGGGTCACTGTCTATGCGGAGTCTCCACGTTCTCCCCATGTCTGCGTGGCTTTCCTCCGGGAGCTCTGGTTTCCTCCCACAGTCGAAAGACATGCAGGTTAGGCGGATTGGCCATGATAAATTGCCCTTAATGGCCAAAAAGATTAGGAGGAGTTATTGGTTAAGGGGTTAGGGTGGAAGTGAGGGCTGAAGTGACCGGTACAGACACAATGGGCCGAATGGCTTCCTTCTGCACTGCATGCTCTATGTTCTATGAAAGCTAGATGTAATACAAAATGGATGATGTGTATTTATATACACACGCACATTGACACAAACACACATGCTAACATATGCACTTCACAGACGCAAAATCAATCGGGAGATGTGTTGAGAAAGGTTTCTTCGATTTAGTTACATGAACATGTTGTATGAGAAAGGTTTCTTCGATTTAGTTACATGAACATGTTGTATGGGGTTGGGGACACATTGAGTAATTTGTCAGATTTGCAATATTCATTTGCAATCAAACATTCGCTGACAGCACTCCAGAACAAGATCAGAATATCTACCCGGTAATTTGGCAGTTATTCAACGAGTGTTTGCACCACTCAGATTCCAGCTGTTTTGAGAAAGGTTTGGTGGTTTTATTTTCAAGTTATTTCTTTCATTTACCTGCCTTCCATTGAGACCATATGAACAGGTAATTCAGGCAAGAGCCACTCAGAAATTTGCTCCTTCGACATTTGCACTCACAGAGAGAACTGTCCAGCATTCTCCTGTGCACGTGCAATGCAACCTAATCTAATTTCGACCCCCGTGTGATCACCTATTGTAAAGCAGCCTTGAAGAAAGAGAGAAGACAATTCTCAACTTCTGCAAGTGTACTCAGGGCCAGAAGCCGCGACAGATAAGAGCCTTTTGTTTCATACTGGTAACGAGGTTAGATTCAATGCAACTAATTTCTCAAAATAATTACGACATCCGTGCAGGTCATTACCTGCGCCCCTTAGAACAAAACAGTTTGTCCTGTTAGACGACAGTGTGTGGTCCTCTCAGAGGGTTAACACATTGAGTAATTTGTCAGATTTGTAATATTCATTTGCAATCAAACATTCGCTGACAGCACTCCAGAACAATATCAGAATATCTACCCGGTAATTTGGCAGTTATTCAACGAGTGTTTGCACCACTCAGATTCCAGCTGTTTTGAGAAAGGTTTGGTGGTTTTATTTTCAAGTTATTTCTTTCATTTACCTGCCTTCCATTGAGACCACGCTCTGTGTTGAGAGCTCGGACATATGGGGATCGCTGTGATTGCTTGCAATCAGTTTGCTGGACTGTTTCTGGATCACACTCACTCACATTGCTTAATATTGATCTACTGGAATTTCGCTCTGCCTTTCCAATTAATCCTACCGTTATGCTCATAAAGTATAACGAGGTTTACGGAAATATGTTCATGGTCCCAACAGCAAAAAATGTATTGCTTTATTGATGGTTAGAGTGCACAGCCAGACGTCCAATACGTTTCATTCTGACTGTTATCGTTTGACCTCCATCCAGAAAGACGTGAAATCTGCTAGTGGAGAGGCATGGAGAGATGATTTAGTCACAAGGCAGAAGGTGCTGTTTACCTTAAGCTTCAGGAACGTTTCGAATCCAACACGTGACAAGGTGGAGCGAGGTTGTCAGCCAACAATATTTCATTTCGGAACAAAGGGAAAAAAGTTGCAAATAAGTCGGTTTTACCAGCAGCTTATCCTTCAAGTATCTCTATCAGTCCTGTGCAATGACAGCAACATTTAAAACTCACCGCAATTATAGAGAAACAACAAGCATACACCCAAGAATAATTGAACGATTGTGGTCAGCCTGTCCACTACTTCCACCTCTCTTGTCCTCAGCCATCCTCACACGCCCTATTGGACCGCAAAAATGCCCTAGATTATTGTGATCCAAAAGTGTTGGATTGGAAGGGGTTACTTGATCTGGTTTGTTCAGTGATTGTAATTAATGTCAATCGCCATGGAAACAAATAATGTCACTGGAGGGTTTATCTCTTATATAATTACTAGAATCCATTCCACAAGTAATCCCATAGTATGAGCAGTGTCGTCACATTCAGCAGTAACAAAGCTCCGCGTTTCCAGCGAGAGGGGGCATGTGGATCAGATTCTGAGATCGATCGACGAGAGCATCACAACATTGCCTCAGCATTTGACAGTAATGGATTGGAATGTTACAACGATGGATCAGAATCTGAGAGCAATAGACATAAATGTTACCTCAATGGAAAAGGGGGTGTCCGAATGGATTGGCAAATTTACTGAATATAGCTGGTGGACAAGTACAACAGATCGGATCATATACGTAATTTATATCATTCAATATTTTTACTATCCCATCTTGGCGTTTCTTGGTGTCCCAGGTAAACCTCTAACTAGTGCTTAATGGTGTACACGATGTTTTACTGTTACTGTAATTCCTTCTGCCTCGTTTGCTGTTGTTGTTTCGAATGTGAATTTGTTTTCAATTATTAACTTTTCACTCGGTTCATTCTTATAGTGTAGTTGGTTCGTCACTTTCTCCACAAATATTGAATCCTCTAGGATTCCTCCTGATCTCTATATGCACCATGTGATGCTGTGCGCTCCATTACTTTATCTAGTCTATGTCAGAGAACATTTGTACCCGATGTCATGAATAAATCATTTTCTCCCTCAACAGGGCTAATTGACTGGTAGGTCCCGAGAATTCCATAACATAACATGGTGCAAATGATTGTGTCGGTTCCCGATAACGATGCTAACAATTACAGGAATATCAAAAACTTGAAGTATCTTAATGTACAGTTGCTCTATGGACTTTAGCAGCAGATAATGTTGTGAAACATAAACTATCCTGACAGTAACCACAATACGGTCGTTCTGAAACAGTCAGACAGCCCAATCATTTGTAAAAAAAAAACTACTGAGAATCTCCGATGACTTTTGGAAATTTAAGGCTTTCCCGTCAACACATAGTTCAAAATCCTTATAGCTTCAACACTCCCGACCGCCAGCCGGCCTAGTGGAAACATCCTGTGCATTACGAGAAAGGGCGTCATGGTGGCGCACTGGTTAGCCCTGCTGGCTCGCCGTACCACAGACCCGGTTTCTCCACCGGCCCTGGGTCACTCTCCGTGTGTTGTTTTCCCATTCCCCCGTTGGTGTCAGCACTACAACCCAAAGATGTGCATAAAGGTGGACTGGACATGCTAAATTGCACCAAAAAATATATATGTATTGTGAGGACAAATGGTCCATTGAGAGCATCGTGAAGCTCCAATCAGTGTCATGAAGCAACGTTTCAGAAGTGTGAACTGATCAGACATCGCACTCCAGTACACGCTGGCGCAGGTGTTCAGATTCGTGGTGTAATGCTGCAGGCTTCATGTCAGCACCACCATGAGGACACAGATATGTTACCCAGGAAACCGGTGAACATCTCTGGAGGAAGAGGCAGGCAGGTTATCTAATGCACGCCTTCGACCTGAACAGGTTTCTGGAGAGGACCTGCTCTATAAATTCGTCCCCATTGATCAGTTCGCAAGTCCACCATACACTCGGCCCTTCCACACACGCAGTACTTAATAGGCATTTGCATAATGACACACCATCGAATCGTGCCCTTGGACTGCATTATGTGATTTTTTTTTTTTAATAGTCAGTAACTGTTCATAAATGTCTGTCGACAACATATTGAACAGAACTGAACTATTCCTGTTCCGTATTAAACCCGATCTTTCCTACGCTTTCCCACTACTGTGTTCCCACACAGTGCTTAACCAGAGACTGCAGTATGACTAGTGATGCAAGCTGCCCGCGATGTCGGATGGACAGGAACGTGGCGAGGTGACAATGAAGGGAAATAAAGGCTTCTGTAATTCCTGAGAAACAGAATCTAATTACTGTATCGTAGCATCGTGTTGCTCTGGAATAGGAGATGAAGCTCCTCCTCCTTCCCAGTGTATCAGGCTTGTGGGGCCGCGATTCTTCCAGCTGACCCCTTTCAACAGCATCGCACTTTGCCCATGATCCTGATTAGCAGGCGTGAATCGGTGATTTATTTCCTTGTCCTCTTATTGAAAACTTTGAATGGCTGAATAGATTCCTTCTGTCCCTGTCAAACAAGCACAAAGAGCATAGTTTACCCCTCCACTCTTTTTCGTCGCTGACAGACTCAAGGGACAATATCGCCTCTATTTTGCTGTCCCTGTGCAACTAGATCGCTGATTATATGCTGGCAGTTGAGTAGATGCATCAAATGTGTCAGAGCAGCGATCGCGGTGCTTCTTACCAGCTGAATTCAGCTCCTGGGCTCAATTACTTTTTTCTGCACAGCAATGATTCCATGATTCTGTAAACAAA
This sequence comes from Scyliorhinus torazame, assembly GCF_047496885.1. Lineage (NCBI taxonomy): Eukaryota > Metazoa > Chordata > Chondrichthyes > Carcharhiniformes > Scyliorhinidae > Scyliorhinus > Scyliorhinus torazame. The sequence goes on along the minus strand of NC_092728.1, from coordinate 28,010,843 downwards.
AATGAAACAACATTTCAGGTGTTACTAGGACAGTTGCAGCAAAAAAACCTGGGACGCTTGTAATATCTTACGATGAGAATCAAAATTAAAACATGCAAACTGTTTTAAGAGTAATTCTATGTAATAATATAGTCCCGTTTTAAATCGTTACACAGATTTAAACTTAACATATTTAGTTTGCTTCCCGGAAGGAGTTTAAACCTGTTGGTGAGACGCGATAAGAATCTCAGGGAAAGACAGTCTTATTCAAGTAAGAATGCAGAATGCGGGGCCACGCCCTTGAAAAGCTGTTTTTGGTTTATGGCATTTTGATTTTTAATTCATTAAGCGTTATACACAGATTACAGTTGCTGCGTTTATGTTTGAAATTGATTTTTTTTAAACCTTGCTGTGTGTTCATACATATCTGTTAAATAAGTTCTTAGACTAAAGATTGTTGTGATTAGTGTCGGGGAAGGCTGATGAATCATACTTGAAGGAAGGGCTCTTGTGCTCATCCTAGCCTAATTCAACATGAAGATTGTAGGCCAGGTGGACTTCACAGTCTACATTGGAGTTTCTAAGCCCTGGCACAGATCAAAATATCTTGAAAACAGTTGGTAAAAATGTTGCCTGTTATGTTCAATATAAATCTGCAGTTCAAATGACGGCCCTTAGTTGGCATTCCCGTAGATTCTGCGTTAGAAGCGGGCGTGGCTACATCAAAACTGCAGCCAGTTGTAGCCTGAAAGATTGTCTCGCTGTAGACAATCATTGGACCAGATCCCTTCAGAGGCAGAAGGAGCGACACTTCACGGTTTTGTATTCGAGGTCTGGAGAGCAATGGCACTGCTCGTGAGACCACATCCGAATACCAGGAGGTGTTGAACAGCAGGCAGACACCACCGCCCTTCCACTTGCCTCAGGCCTTCGTGCGGTTCATTTAGTGGATTGAAAAACCTTCAGGTTGGATGGCGCAGTCTGGGATGGCCAGAGTGAGCCATGTCTCAGTGACGAAGAGCACAGCGCAGTTTCTCACTTCATTTTTGAAGGTAAGTCTAGCGTTGAGGACATCCAGCGTGTCCTCTCAATCACTTGGATGTTCGCTGGGAGTATGTGTGTGTGTGGGGGGGTGGGGGGGGAGATGAGGATTGAAGCCGCGTAATTTAGCTTTCATCTTCAGGCCGGCGTGTTTTCCCCGCTTCGGCGGCTGCTCTTGGATGGCAGGGCTGTCTTTGCTTAAGTTAAATGATTGCGTTTGGTGGGGTCGTGGATGATGCTGGCTGTGTCACAGTCAGTGGAGGGGGTTGTGCGTGGACCGGTCTTGTCTCGTGGGACGGTGAGGTTGGGTTCACCTTCCGGTGGGGTCGGTCATTTCAAACACAAAAACGATAAAGGCAAGCACAGCCCTGCCTATTCTGCCGACCACCTGGGACGCAAACTGGATCTAGGGCATGCTGCTCATCTTGGGCTTTCCCGACTCGTGCAACAATTCCCATTTTGAGATATGTGGCAGAAAGCTCGGCAATTAAACCCAAAAGCTAAGTCGCCGAACTTGCGCTGAGCAAAGTACACAATACAAGATGTCAATTCCATCCCACGGTGCACTGAGTAAACTGCTCTTCTCAGATATGGTACTGAGCTGGCACACAATTCAATCAGAGTATCCAGGGCAGGTCGTCTGCTGGCCACATGAAGTACCACAATCAGAGACAGACCCTGAACCCTCGGTTTGCACTGAGTGCTGAATTTAGTGCATTTGAGTGCTATAGTGAGAGTTTGGTGACAGAGGGAGTATAAGGGTTCATTTTTATCTAAAGTCTAGTCTTTCTTTTATTTAATAATTAGCAAAAAAGTTGCTGTTTGGTTTAGAAGAAGGTGAATTTCAATCAGCTTTAAACAAAGGTTCTACTTGTAGGTACTTGCAGCTGGAGCTTGTTAATTAGTTAATTGGATTAGGCCAGTTTGGAGAGGCTAGATTCACAGTACAAAAATGAGCCAACTACAGTGCAGACTTTGTTTACACTGAGTGCTGAATTTGGTGCATTTGACTACTATAGTGAGAGTTTGGTGACTGAGGGAGTGCTGAATTTGTGTGCATTTGTGTGCTGTAGTGAGAGTTTGGTGACTGAGGGGATTAGGTGAGGAGGGAGTAAGGTGCTCCTTTCATTTTGTTTCCTACATTTCCGCAAAGAGCGAGAAGGGAGCCAGGAGTTTACAGAGAGTGCAGCTAACTGGGAGCAGAGTCGGAGGACGGAGGTCCAGTTAGTCCACAGGGCAGCTATATTCTGTAAGGTAAGAGGGGATGGAGGCTAGGCCAGTTGCATGCTCCTCCTGTAGGATGTGGGTGGTGAGGGATACCATCGGTATCCCCGCTGACAATACCTGCGGGAAGTGCACCCAACTCCAGCTCCTCAGAGACCGTGTTAGGGAACTAGAGCTGGAGCTGGATGAACTTCGGATCATCCGGGTGGAAGAGGGGGTGATAGAGAAGAGTTACAGGGAGGTACGCACACCCAAGGTACAGGACACGAGTAGCTGGGTTACTGTCAGGGGAGAGAAAACACACAGGCAGACAGTGTAGGGATCCCTCGTGGCCGTTCCCCTTCAAAACAAATATACCGTTTTGGATGCTGTTGGGAGGGAGGGGGGATGACCTACCGGGGGAAGGCCCTAGCGGCCTGGTCTCTGGCACTGAGTCTGACTCTGGGGCTCAGAAGGGAAGAGGGCGAATAGAAAAGCAATAGTCTTAGGAGATTCAATGGTTAGGGGAATTGATAGAAGATTCTGTAGTCGTGACCGAGACTCCCGGAAGGTATGTTGCCTCCCGAGTGCCAGGGCCAGGGATGTCTCGGATCGTGTCTTCAGGATCCTTAAGGGGTAGAGAGAGCAGCCAGAGGTCGTGGTGCACATTGCTACCAACGACGTAGGTAGGAAAAGGGTTCTGGAGGTAATAAACGAGTTTAGGGAGTTAGGCTGGAAGTTAAAAGCCAGGACAGACAGAGTTGTCATCTCTGGCTTATTGCCGGTGCCACGTGATAGCGAGGCTAGGAATAGGGAGAGAGTGCAGTTGAACACGTGGCTACTGGAATGGTGTAGGAGGGAGGGCTCCAGGTATTTGGATAATTGGAGCGCATTCTGGGGAAGCTGGGACCTTTACAAGCAGGAGGGGTTGCATCTGAAGCAGAGAGGCACCAAGATCCTGGGAGGGAGGTTTTCTAGTACTCTTCAGGAGGGTTTAAACTAATTTGGCAGGGGAATGGGAACCGGATTTGTAGTCCAGCAACTAAGGTAGCAGATATTCAGGACGCCAAAGCGTGTAGTGAGGCAGTGGGGAAGGGAACACTGACAGAGGAGAGTACTTGCAGGCACGGAGATGGTTTGAAGTGTGTATACTTCAACGCAAGAAGCGTCGGGTGAACTTAAGGCATGGATCGGTAATTGGGATTACGATCCGGTGGCCATCACGGAAGCTTGGATAGAAGAGGGGCAGAAATGGATGTTGGAGGTCACTGGTTATAGATCTTTCAATAAGATTAGGAAGGGTGGTAAAAGACGTGGGGGTGGCATTGTTAATTAGAGATAGTATAACAGCTGCAGAAAGGCAGTTCGAGGAGTATCTGCCTACTGAGGTAGTATGGGTTGAAGTCAGAAATAGGAAAGGAGCAGTCACCTTGTTAGGAGTTTTCTATAGGCCCCCCAATAGTAGCAGATGTAGACAAACAGATGGGAAGACAGATTTTGGAAAGGTGCAGAAGTCACAGGTTAGTAGTCATGGGTTACTTTAACTTCCCAAACATTGAGTGGAAACTCTTTGGATCAAATAGTTTGGATGGGGTGGTGTTTGTGCTGTATGTCCAGGAAGCTTTTCTAACACAGTTCGTAGATTGTCCGACCAGAGGGGAGGCCAGATTGGATTTGCTACTTGGTAACGAACCAGGGCAAGTGATAGATTTGTTAGTGGGGGAGCATTTTGTAGATAGTGACCACAATTCTGTGACTTTCACTTTAGTAATGGAGAGGTGCGTGCAACGGAACAAGGTTTAAAATTGAGGGAAGGGAAAATAAGATTTTGTCAGACAAGAATTGAAGTGCAAAAGTTGGGAACATAGGCTGTCACGGAAGGACACAAGTGAAATGTGGAACTTGTTCAAGGGACAGGTACTACGTGTCCTTGATATGTATGTCCCTGTCAGGCAGGGAAGAGATGGTCGAGAGAGGGAACCATGGTTGACAAGAGAGGTTGACTGTCTTGTCAAGAGGAAGAAGGAGACTAATGTAAGGCTGAGGAACCAATGTTCAGACAGGGCGCTGGAGGGATACAAGATAACCAGGGGGGAACTGAAGAAAGGGATTAGGAAAGCTAAGAGAGGGCATGAACAATCTTCGGCGGGTAGGATCAAGGAAAACCCCAAGGCCTTTTACACATATGTGAGAAATATGAGAATGACTGGAGCGAGGGTAGGTCCGATCAAGGTCAGTAGCGGGAGATTGTGTATTGAGTCTGAAGAGATAGGAGATGCCTTGAACGAGTACTTTTCTTCTGTATTTACAAATGAGAGGGGCCATATTGTTGGAGAGGACAGTGTGAAACAGACTGGTAAGCTCGAGGAAATACTTGTTAGGAAGGAAGATGTGTTGGGCATTTTGAAAAACTTGTGGAAAGACAAGTCCCCCGGGCCTGTCGGGATATATCCAAGGATTCTATGAGAAGCAAGAGATGACATTGCAGAAACGTTGGCAATGATATTTTCGTTCTCGCTATCAACAGGGGTGGGGCCAGGGGATTGGAGAGTGGCGAATGTCGTGCCCCTGTTCAAAAAAGGGAATAGGATGACCCTGGGAATTACAGGCCAGTTAATCTTACTTCGGTGGTAAGCAAAGTAATGGAAAGGGTACTGAAGGATAGGATTTCTTTGCATCTGGAAAGACACTGCTTGATTAGGGATAGTCAGCACGGATTTGTGAGGAGTAGGTCTTGCCTTAGCAGTCTTATTGAATTCTTTGAGGAGGTGACCAAGCATGTGGATGAAGGTAAAGCAGTGGATGTAGTGTACATGGATTTTAGTAAGGCATTTGATAAGGTTCCCCATGGTAAGCTTATGCAGAAAGCAAGGGGGCATGGGATAGTGGGAAATTTGGCCAGTTGGATAACGAACTGGCTAACCGATAGAAGTCAGAGAGTGGTGGTGGATGGCAAATATTCAGCCTGGATCCCAGTTACCAGTGGCATACCGCAGGGATCAGTTATGGGTCCTCTGCTGTTTGTGATTTTCATTAATGACTTGGATGAGGGAGTTGAAGGGTGGGTCAGTAAATTTGCAGACGATACGAAGATTGGTGGAGTTGTGGATAGTGAGGAGGGCTGTTGTCGGCTGCAAAGAGACATAGACCTGATGCAGAGCTCGGCTGAGAAGTGGCAGATGGAGTTTAACCCTGAAAAGTGTGAGGTTCTCCATTTTGGAAGGACAAATATGATTGCGGAATACAAGGTTAACGGTAGAGTTCTTGGCAATGTGGAGGAGCAGAGAGATGTTGGGGTGTATGTTCATACATCTATGAAAGTTGCCACGCAAGTGGATAGAGCGGTGAAGAAGGCCTATGGTGTGCTAGCGTTCATCAACAGAGGGATTGAATTTAAGAGTCGTGAGGTGATGATGCAGCTGGACAAAACTTTGGCAAGGCTACATTTGGAGTACTGTGGACATTTCTGGTCGCCTCATTTTAGGAAGGATGTGGAAGCTTTGGAAAAGGTGCAAAGGAGATTTACCAGGACATTGCCTGGAATGGGGAGTAGGTCTTACGAGGAAAGGTTGAGGGTGTTAGGCCTTTTCTCATTAGAACGGAGAAGGATGAGGGGCGACTTGTCAGAGGTTTTTAAGATGATCAGGGGAATAGATAGAGTAGACAGTCAGAGACTTTTTCCCCGGGTGGAACAAACCATTACAAAGGACCATAAATGTAAGGTGAATGGTGGAAGATATAGGGGGGATGTCAGAGGTAGGTTCTTTACCCAAAGAGTAGTGGGGGCATGGAATGCACTGCCTGTGAAAGTAGTTGAGTCGGAAACATTAGGGATCTTCAACCAGCTATTGGATAGGTACATGGATTACGGTAGAATGATATAGTGTAGATTAATTTGTTATTAAGTGCAGCACGGTAGCATTGTGGATAGCACAATAGCCTCACAGCTCCAGGGTCCCAGGTTCGACTCCGGCTTGGGTCACTGTCTGTGCAGAGTCTGCACATCCTCCCCGTGTGTGCGTGGGTTTCCTCCTGGTGCTCCGGTTTCCTCCCATAGTCCAAAGATTAGGTGGGTTGGCCATGATAAATTGCCCTTAGTGTCCAAAATTGCCCTTAGTGTTGGATGGGGTTACTGGGTTATGGGGATAGGGTGGAGGTGTTGACCTTGGGTAGAATGGTCTTTCCAAGATCTCTGCAGACTCGATGGGCCGAATGGCCTCCTTCTGGATTGTAAATTCTATGATAATCTATGATTCATCTCGGACAAAATTTCGGCACAACATCGTGGGCCGAGGGGGCCTGTTCTGTGCTGTATTTTTCTATATTCTATGTATAAATGTCGACCCACCTTTGGAATTGACAAAAACTCACAACGAACAAACTAATGGAAAGGATTGAATGTTTGCTTCAATTTTCGAGCAGAGGTTTTCTGTTAAACTGACGATGTTCTGTTTGTATCAGAAAAAGGCAATCAGCCGTTTGCTTTTATTGTAATGCAAACATTTCTCAACCCTTCCTGGTTACATAATAGTAAGGCCACTGATCTGAAGATTGGATTACAGAACAAATACACTATTCTTTATAAATATGTCAGTAGCATCTCTGCATAGGTTAGAATCAATGCTAAAGATTATATTCGCTATATTTGCGAGTCAATTCGCCAACTCTTGCTTCTGTATGTATTGCTTTTAAAAGGCAATTCTAAGCTTCGCCCAATCTTCGCGGTTGTTGATCTTACCACTGGTTGAAATTTGTTTGTGGCCTTCAGGATTGGGGGTGGGGGGAAGGATAGGTGGCTGGGCGAAGAAACAGTGCCAGCTCAGTGCCATGAACAAAGGGGAACAATAACGGTGAATGTATTGGTTAATTACATTAGGACAGCATTTGACCGTGTTTGACTGCAAACCAGCCGAACAAAACCTGAGTCACTTGGAGTCTGGTGGAAAACATTCCACTGGTTTGATTTTAGCGAAAACAGCGCGAGAGGAGAGAGAGCCGGGACAGCGAAAACAGAGCGGGAGGAGAGAGCCGGGAGATCTTAAAAGCGCAAGAGGAGAGAGAGCCGGGACAGCGAAAACAGCGCGGGAGGAGAGAGCCGGTAGATTTAAAAAGCGCGGGAGGAGAGAGAGCCGGGACAGCGAAAACAGCGCGGGAGGAGAGAGAGCCGGGACAGCGAAAACAGCGCGGGAGGAGAAAGCCGGGAGATTTAAAAAGCGCGGGAGGAGGGAGAGCCGTGAGTGCTGCGAGAGGTGAGTGCACAAAAGGTGTGGCAGGAGTGCCTTTAGTCACGGAGTGCTGATTGGAACAGAGTGCATCTGAGTTTAGGTGAGTGACTGAGTGCTGATTGGAACAGAGTGCATCTGAGTTTAGGTGAGTGACTGAGTGCTGATTGGAACAGAGTGCATCTGAGTTTAGGTGAGTGACTGAGTGCTGACTGGAACAGAGTGCATCTGAGTTTAGGTGAGTGACTGAGTGCTGATTGGAACAGAGTGCATCTGAGTTTAGGTGAGTGACTGAGTTCGGGTGAGTGGCGAGAGAGGGCTGTGTTCGGGTTTATCCTTGAGGTTCTATAAAAAAAAATGTTATTTAAATTAATTAACTAATTGATTATGGCTGGACAGGTGATGTGTGTTGCTGTATGATGATGGAACTGCTGGATCCCATTGAGACTGTCGGTGACCACATCTGCAGCAAGTGTTGGCTGCTCGAGGAACTTCGGCTCAGAATTGATGAGCTGGAGACCGAGCTGCACACACTGCGGCACACCAGGGAGGGGGAAAATTACCTGGACGCTTTGTTTAAGGAGGCAGTCACACCCGGTAGAATAAGTACTGTTAATTCGGACAGTGGTCAGGGACAGAATGGTGTGACTGCAAGGGAGGCAGGTAGAGGGATCCTGAGTTTAGGAGTTGAGGAGCCTCAGCCCTTGACCTTGTCCAACAGGTATGAGGTACTTGTTCCCTGTGTGGATGAGGAAGAGGGCTGTAGGGAGGATGCGTTGACTGACCACTGCCCCGTGGTACAGGAAGCCATTCAAGAGGGGGGAGCAAAAAGACAAGTGGTAGTTGTAGGGGATTCTATAATTAGGGGGATTGATGGCATCCTTTGTAAGCCAGACCGAGAGTCCCGCATGGTATGTTGCCTGCCCCGTGCCAGGGTGAGGGACATCTCTGATCGGCTTCAAAGGATTTTGGAGAGGGAGGGGGAGGATCCAGTTGTTGTGGTCCACGTTGGGACTAACAACATAGGTAAGACGAGGAAAGAGGACCTGTTTGGGGATTATCAAACACTCGGGACTAAATTAAAGAACAGGTCCTCCAGGGTTATAATCTCTGGATTACTACCCGAGCCACTTGCCAATTGGCATAGGGTTGAGAATATTAGAGAAGTTAACATGTGGCTAAAGGAGTGGTGCGGGAAAGAGGGATTCCATTTCATGGGGCATTGGCATCAGTACTGTGGCAGGAGGGACCTGTACCGTTGGGACGGTCTTCACCTGAACCATTCTGGGACCAGCGTTCTAGCGAATAGGATAAATAGGTTGGTCACAAGGACTTTAAACCAGCAAGTTGGGGGGGGGGGGGGGGGGTGGGGGGGGGAAGTGTAAAGCTATGGACAGTATAATGGTTAATGGAGATCAAGGCAGCAGGTTACGTGACAGGTTATTATGTAGAGATATGGGTTCAAAGACAAGGAAAATTAGGAGAAAGGGTAAGAGGAAAATTAAATTGCGAAAGGTTACTGATCAAGGTGTTTGGATTCATAACAAAGACATAAAAAACAGCCTAAGTGTACTTTACCTGAATGCTCGTAGTATACGAAATAAGGTAAATGAGTTGATGGCGCAAATCATCGTGAATGACTATGATTTAGTGGCCATGACTGAAACATGGTTAACAGATGGTCACGACTGGGAGTTAAATATCCAAGGGTATCAGACTATATGAAAGAATAGAATGGACGGTAAGAGCGGTGGTGTATCTTTGTAGTTTAAGGATGGCATCCGGGCAATAGTAAGGGGTGATATTGGTGCTATGGAGGACAAGGTTGAATCAATTTCGGTGGAAATTAGGAATAGTAAGGTGAAAAGGTCACTGATAGGAGTAGTCTTTAGGCCACCAAACATTAACAGGATGGTAGGGCAGGCAATCAGCAAAGAAATAACGGATGCAGGTAGAAATGGTACAGCGGTTATCATGGGCGATTTGAATCTGCATATCGATTGGTTTAACCAGGTTGGTAAAGGCAGCCTTGAGGAGGAGTTTATAGAATGTGCCCGGGATAATTTACTGGAACAGTATGTAATGGAACCTACAAGGGAACAAGCGGTCCTAGATCTGGTCCTGTGTAATGAGGCAGGATTGATTAATGATCTCATAGTTCGGGATCCTCTTGGAAGAAGCGACCACAATATAGTGGAATTTAAAATACAATTGGAGGATGACAAGGTAAAATCAAACACTAGTGTTTTGTGCTTAAACAAAGGCGATTGCAATCGGATGAGAGAAGAACTAGCTACGGTAGACTGAGAGATAAGACTTCATGGTGAAGCAGTTGAGGAACAGTGGAGAACCTTCCGAGCGATCTTTCACAGTGTTCAGGAAAGGTTCATACCGACAAAAAAGAAAGACGGTAGAAAGGGGGAAAATCGACCGTGGATATCTAAGGAGGTGAGGGAGAGTATCAAATTGAAGGAAAAATCATACAAAGTGGCAAAAATTAATGGGAGACTAGAGGACTGGGAAGTCTTTAGGGGACAACAGAAAGCTACTAAAAAAGCTATAAAGAAGAGTAAGGTAGACTATGAAAGTAAACTGGCTCAGAAAATAAAAGCAGATAGTAAAAGCTTCTACAAATATTTCAGACAAAAAAGAGTGGCTAAGGTAAATATTGGTCCTTTGGAAGATGAGAAGGGAGATTTAATAATAGGAGACGGGGAAATGGCTGAGGAGCTGAACAGGATTTTTGGGTCAGTCTTCAAAGTGGAGGACACAAATAACATGCCAGTGACTGATGGAAATAAAGATATGATAGGTAAGGACCTTGCGATGATTGTAATCACTAAGGAGGCAGTATTGGGCAAGCTAATGGGGCTAAAGGTAGACAAGTCTCCTGGCCCTGATGGGATGCATCCCAGAGTGTTAAAAGAGATGGCTAGGGAAATTGTAAACGCACTAGTGATAATTTATCAAAATGCACTAGACTCTGGGGTTGTCCCAGAGGATTGGAAAGTAGCAAGCATGACACAACTGTTTAAAAAAGGAGGTCGGCAGAAAGCGGGTAATTATAGGCCGGTAAGCTTAACTTCGGTTGTAGGGAAAATGCTGGAATCCAACATTAAGGAGGAAATAGCGGGGCACCTGGAGAGAAATTGTCCCATTGGGCAGACGCAGCATGGGTTCACAAAGGATAGGTCGTGTCTGACTAATTTTGTAGAATTTTTTGAGGACGTTACCAGTGCAGTAGATACCGGGGAGCCAATGGATGTGGTATATCTGGATTTCCAGAAAGCTTTTGACAAGGTGCCACACAAAAGGATGTTGCATAAACTAAAGATGCATGGCATTGAGGGTAAAGTGGTAGCATGGGTAGAGGATTGGTTAACTAACAGAACGCAGAGAGTGGGGATAAATGGTGTGTTGCTCTGGTTAGCAGCCTGTAACTAGTGGGGTCACTCAAGGATCAGTGTTGGGCCCGCAGTTGTTCACAATTTACATAGACGATTTGGAGTTGGGGACCAAGTGCAATGTGTCAAAGTTTTCCGATGACACTAAGATGAGTGGTAAAGCAAAAAGTGCAGAGGATACAAGAGGTCTGCAGAACAACGTGGATCGGTTAGGTCAATGGGCTAGGGTCTGGCAGATGGAATTCAATGTTGCCAAGTGTGAGGCTATCCATTTTGGTAGGAATAACAGCAGAATGGATTATTATTTAAACGGTCAGATGTTAAAACATGCTGCTGTGCAGAGGGACCTGGGTGTGCTGGTGCACGAGTCGCAAAAAGTTGGTGTGCAGGTGCAACAGGTGATTGAGAAGGCTAATCGAGTTTTGTCTTTCATTGCTAGAGGGATGGAGTTCAAGACTAGGGAGGTTATGCTGCAATTATATAGGGTGTTGGTGAGGCCGCATCTGGAGTATTGTGTTCAGTTTTGGTCTCCTTACCTGAGAAAGGACATATTGGCACTGGAGGGAGTGCAGAGGAGATTCACTAGGTTGATCACAGAGTTGAGGGGATTAGATTATGACGAGAGGTTGAGTAGACTGGGACTGTACCCATTGGAGTTTAGAAGGATGCGGGGGGGGGATCTTATTGAAACATATAAAATTATGAAGGGAATAGATAGGATTGATGCGGGCAGATTGTTTCCACTGGTCGGGGAAAGCAGAACTAGGGGGCATAGCCTCAAAATAAGGGGAAGTAGATTTAGGACGGAGTGTAGGAGGAACTTCTTCACCCAAACGGTTGTGTATCTCTGGAATTCCTTGCCCAGTGAAGCAGTTGAGGCTCCGTCTTTAAACGTTTTTGAGAAAAAGAATAAAGGAATTCGGGGATATGGTGTACGGGCCGGAGAGTGGAGCTGAGTCCATAAAGACCAGCCATGATCTCATTAAATGGCGGAGCAGGCTCGAGGGGCCTGATGGCCTACTCCTGTTCCTAGTTCTTATGTAATATCCTAACGCTGCTATACACGCTTAATGCCTGAGCAAGTCTGCACATGCCCAATGTCCATTTGGGCCGACAACACACAAAAGCACACACACGTTAACATACTCAATGACACAAGGGTTCAAATATATAATGTACGACAACATGAACTACACATAGTTGCTGAATTCAGCACGATAGAAACCACAGAGGAATTAACTACACTGTTGAGCTGTGATGAACATAGAACATTACAAAGCAGTACAGGCCCTTCGGCCCTCAATTTTGCGCCAACCTGTGAAACCACTCTAAAGCCCATCTACACTATTCCCTTATCATCCATATGTCTATCCAATGACCATTTGAATGCCCTTAGTGTTGGCTAGTCCATTACTGTTGCAGGCAGGGCAGTCCACGCACTTACTACAATCTAAGGAAAGAACCTACCTCTGACATCTGTCCTATATCTATCGCCCCTCAATTTAAAGCTATGTCCCCACGTGCTAGACATCACCATCCGAGGAAAAAGGCTCTCACTGTCCACCCTATCCATTCCTCTGATCATCTTGTATGCCTCAATTAAGTCACCTCTTAACCTTCCTCTCTCGAACGAAAAGAGCCTCAAGTCAAAGAAGAACAAAGAACAAAGAAATGTACAGCACAGGAACAGGCCCTTCGGCCCTCCAAGCCCGTGCCGACCATACTGCCCGACTAAACTACAATCTTCTACACTTCCTGGGTCCGTATCCTTCTATTCCCATCCTATTCATATATTTGTCAAGATGCCCCTTAAATGTCCCTATCGTCCCTGCCTCCACTACCTCCTCCGGTAGTGAGTTCCAGGCACCCACTACCCTCTGCGTAAAAAACTTGCCTCGTACATCTACTCTAAACCTTGCCCCTCTCACCTTAAACCTATGCCCCCTAGTAATTGACCCCTCTACCCTGGGGAAAAGCCTCTGACTATCCACTCTGTCTATGCCCCTCATAATTTTGTATACCTCTATCAGGTCGCCCCTCAACCTCCTTCGTTCCAGTGAGAACAAACCGAGTTTATTCAATCGCTCCTCATAGCTTATGCCCTCCATACCAGGCAACATTCTGGTAAATCTCTTCTGCACCCTCTCTAAAGCCTCCACATCCTTCTGGTAGTGTGGCGACCAGAATTGAACACTATACTCCAAGTGTGGCCTAACTAAGGTTCTATACAGCTGCAACATGACTTGCCAATTCTTATACTCAATGCCCCGGCCAATGAAGGCAAGCATGCCGTATGCCTTCTTGACTACCTTCTCCACCTGTGTAGCCCCTTTCAGTGATCTGTGGACCTGTACTCCTAGATCTCTTTGACTTTCAATACTCTTGAGGGTTCTACCATTCACTGTATATTCCCTACCTGCATTAGCCCTTCCAAAATGCATTACCTCACATTTGTCCAGGTTAAACTCCATCTGCCATCTCTCCGCCCAAGTCTCCAGACAATCTAAATCCTGCTGTATCCTCAGACAGTCCTCATCGCTATCCGCAATTCCACCAACCTTTGTGTCGTCTGCAAACTTACTAATCAGACCAGTTACATTTTCCTCCAAATCATTTATATATACTACAAAGAGCAAAGGTCCCAGCACTGATCCCTGTGGAACACCACTGGTCACAGCCCTCCAATTAGAAAAGCATCCCTCCATTGCTACCCTCTGCCTTCTATGGCCTAGCCAGTTCTGTATCCACCTTGCCAGTTCACCCCTGATCCCGTGTGACTTCACCTTTTGTACTAGTCTACCATGAGGGACCTTGTCAAAGGCCTTACTGAAGTCCATATAGACAACATCTACTGCCCTACCTGCATCAATCATCTTAGTGACCTCCTCGAAAAACTCTATCAAGTTAGTGAGACACGACCTCCCCTTCACAAAACCGTGCTGCCTCTCACTAATACGTCCATTTGCTTCCAAATGGGAGTAGATCCTGTCTCGAAGAATTCTCTCCAGTAATTTCCCTACCACTGAAGTAAGGCTCACCGGCCTGTAGTTCCCGGGATTATCCCTGCCACCCTTCTTAAACAGAGGAACAACATTGGCTATTCTCCAGTCCTCCGGGACATCCCCTGAAGACAGCGAGGATCCAAAGATTTCTGTCAAGGCCTCAGCAATTTCCTCTCCAGCCTCCTTCAGTATTCTGGGGTAGATCCCATCCGGCCCTGGGGACTTATCTACCTTAATATTTTTTAAGACACCCAACACCTCGTCTTTTTGGATCACAATGTGACCCAGGCTATCTACACCCCCTTCTCCAGACTCAACATCTACCAATTCCTTCTCTTTGGTGAATGCTGATGCAAAGTATTCATTTAGTACCTCGCCCATTTCCTCTGGCTCCACACATAGATTCCCTTGCCTATCCTTCAGTGGGCCAACCCTTTCCCTGGCTACCCTCTTACTTTTTATGTAAGTGTAAAAAGCCTTGGGATTTTCCTTAACCCTATTTGCCAATGCCTTTTCATGACCCCTTCTAGCCCTCCTGACTCCTTGCTTAAGTTCCTTCCTACTTTCCTTATATGCCACACAGGCTTCGTCTGTTCCCAGCCTTTTAGCCCTGACAAATGCCTCCTTTTTCTTTTTGACGAGGCCTACAATATCACTCGTCATCCAAGGTTCCCGAAAATTGCCGTATTTATCTTTCTTCCTCACAGGAACATGCCTGTCCTGTATTCCTTTCAACTGACACTTGAAAGCCTCCCACATGTCAGATGTTGATTTGCCCTCAAACATCCGCCCCCAATCTATGTTCTTCAGTTCCCGCCTAATATTGTTATAATTAGCCTTCCCCCAATTTAGCACATTCATCCTCGGACCACTCTTATCCTTGTCCACCAGTACTTTAAAACTTACTGAATTGTGGTCACTGTTACCGAAATGCTCCCCTACTGAAACATCTACCACCTGGCCGGGCTCATTCCCCAATACCAGGTCCAGTACCGCCCCTTCCCTAGTTGGACTGTTTACATATTGTTTTAAGAAGCCCTCCTGGATGCTCCTTACAAACTCTGCCCCGTCTAAGCCCCTGGCACTAAGTGAGTCCCAGTCAATATTGGGGAAGTTGAAGTCTCCCATCACCACAACCCTGTTGTTTTTACTCTTTTCCAAAATCTGTCTACCTATCTGCTCCTCTATCTCCCGCTGGCTGTTGGGAGGCCTGTAGTATACCCCCAACATTGTGACTGCACCCTTCTTATTCCTGATCTCTACCCATATAGCCTCACTGCCCTCTGAGGTGTCCTCTCGCTGTATAGCTGTGATACTCTCCTGAACAAGTAGCGCAACTCCGCCTCCCCTTTTACATCCCCCTCTATCCCGCCTGAAACATCTAAATCCTGGAACGTTTAGCTGCCAATCCTGCCCTTCCCTCAACCAGGTCTCTGTAATGGCAACAACATCATAGTTCCAAGTAGTAATCCAAGCTCTAAGTTCATCTGCCTTACCCGTAATGCTCCTTGCATTAAAACATATGCACTTCAGGCCACCAGACCCGCTGTGTTCAGCAACTTCTCCCCGTCTGCGCTGCCTCAGAGCCACACTGTCCCTATTCCCTAGTTCTCCCTCAATGCTCTCACCTTCTGACCTATTGCTCCCGTGCCCACCCCCCTGCCATACTAGTTTAAACCCTCCCGTGTGACACTAGCAAACCTCGCGGCCAGGATATTTATGCCTCTCCGGTTTAGATGCAACCCGTCCATCTTATACAGGTCACACCTGCCCCGGAAGAGCTCCCAGTGGTCCAGATAACAGAAACCCTCCCTCCTACACCAGCTGTTTAGCCACGTGTTTGTCTGCTCTATCTTCCTATTTCTAGCCTCACTGGCACGTGGCACAGGGAGTAATCCCGAGATTACAACCCTCGAGGTCCTGTCTTTTAACTTTCTGCCTAGCTCCCTGAACTCCTGCTGCAGGACCTCATGCCCCTTCCTGCCTATGTCGTTAGTACCAATATGTACAACGACCTCTGCCTGTTTGCCCTCCCCCTTCAGGATTCCCTCTACCCGTTCGGAGACATCCTGGACCCTGGCACCAGGGAGGCAACATACCATCCTGGAGTCTCTTTCACGTCCACAGAAGCGCCTATCTGTGCCCCTGACTATAGAGTCCCCTATAACTATTACTCTTCTGCGCTTTGACCCTCCCTTCTGAACATCAGAGCCAGCCGTGGTGCCACTGCTCTGGCTGCTGCTGTTTTCCCCTGATAGGCTATCCCCCCCGACAGTATCCAAAGGGGTATATCTGTTCGAGAGGGGGACAACCACAGGGGATTCCTGCACTGACTGCCTGCCCTTTCTGGTGGTCACCCATTTCTCTGCCTGCACCTTGGGTGTGACCACACTTACATAACTGCGATCTATGACGCTTTCCGCCACCTGCATGCTCCTAAGTGCATCCAATTGCTGCTCCAACCGAACCATGCGGTCTGTGAGGAGCTGCAGTTGGGTGCACTTTCTGCAGATGAAGCCATCCGGGACACTGGAAGCCTCCCGGACCTGCCACATCTCACAGTCAGAGCACAGCACCCCTCTAACTGACATTGCGTCAATTAATTAAAATTAAAATTTGTCTTTTTTTTTTTTAATACTTTTTTTAAATTTCAAAGTTACTGTCAACTATCTGTTTCCTAGCACTAGATTTCTAATAGAAATGCGATAGCTAACTGTAATATTCTCCGATCTCTGGCTTAGATATCCTCTAAATTATAATTAAGTTATTATGTTTAATTAGATCCCAAATACTCAAAACAATTTAGGTTAGAATCCCAACCAGCCACTCAGGTCACAGCTTTTCTGTGATGTCACTTCAGTTTCCCCCCGACACACACAATTTGAAAAACAGGTATAAAAGTAAAAATCACTTGCTTACCTTCTGAGATGTTCTCAGGTTCCCTCGCTGACAGAGACTGCTCCTCCACCTCCAATCCTTGACCTGCACAATGCTAATAATATAATATGGCACTTACCTTACACCAATGGGTCTTATTATTAGGTTAGAGGAGGAGGGCGGGTGGGAGACACTACACGTGTAGTGTCTCGGGTTTCCTCTCCACCAGAATTTATTGGGGGGGGGGGGGGGGGGCACTTGCCAGAGGTCGAACTTCCGGTTCCCGCCGAAATCCAAAGGGCTGCTCCTGCAAAGGTAAGTGCTTTTAAACTAACTACTCACCTCCCAGAAGGCCCCTGCGCACCGCTGCCGCCGAAATCCAAAGGGCTGCTCCTGTAAAGGTAAGGTTTTTAAACTAACTACTCACCTCCAAGAAGGCCCCTGCGCACCGCTGCCGCCGAAATCCAAAGGGCTGCTCCTGCAAAGGTAAGTGCTTTTAAACTAACTACTCACCTCCCAGAAGGCCCCTGCGCACCGCTGCCGCCGAAATCCAAAGGGCTGCTCCTGTAAAGGTAAGGTTTTTAAACTAACTACTCACCTCCAAGAAGGCCCCTGCGCACCGCTGCCGCCGAAATCCAAAGGGCTGCTCCTGCAAAGGTAAGTGCTTTTAAACTAACTACTCACCTCCCAGAAGGCCCCTGCGCACCGCTGCCGCCGAAATCCAAAGGGCTGCTCCTGCAAAGGTAAGTGCTTTTAAACTAACTACTCACCTCCCAGAAGGCCCCTGCGCACCGCTGCCGCCGAAATCCAAAGGGCTGCTCCTGTAAAGGTAAGGTTTTTAAACTAACTACTCACCTCCAAGAAGGCCCCTGCGCACCGCTGCCGCCGAAATCCAAAGGGCTGCTCCTGCAAAGGTAAGTGCTTTTAAACTAACTACTCACCTCCCAGAAGGCCCCTGCGCACCGCTGCCGCCGAAATCCAAAGGGCTGCTCCTGTAAAGGTAAGGTTTTTAAACTAACTACTCACCTCCAAGAAGGCCCCTGCGCACCGCTGCCGCCGAAATCCAAAGGGCTGCTCCTGCAAAGGTAAGTGCTTTTAAACTAACTACTCACCTCCCAGAAGGCCCCTGCGCACCGCTGCCGCCGAAATCCAAAGGGCTGCTCCTGCAAAGGTAAGTGCTTTTAAACTAACTACTCACCTCCCAGAAGGCCCCTGCGCACCGCTGCCGCCGAAATCCAAAGGGCTGCTCCTGTAAAGGTAAGGTTTTTAAACTAACTACTCACCTCCAAGAAGGCCCCTGCGCACCGCTGCCGCCGAAATCCAAAGGGCTGCTCCTGCAAAGGTAAGTGCTTTTAAACTAACTACTCACCTCCCAGAAGGCCCCTGCGCACCGCTGCCGCCGAAATCCAAAGGGCTGCTCCTGTAAAGGTAAGGTTTTTAAACTAACTACTCACCTCCAAGAAGGCCCCTGCGCACCGCTGCCGCCGAAATCCAAAGGGCTGCTCCTGCAAAGGTAAGTGCTTTTAAACTAACTACTCACCTCCCAGAAGGCCCCTGCGCACCGCTGCCGCCGAAATCCAAAGGGCTGCTCCTGTAAAGGTAAGGTTTTTAAACTAACTACTCACCTCCAAGAAGGCCCCTGCGCACCGCTGCCGCCGAAATCCAAAGGGCTGCTCCTGCAAAGGTAAGTGCTTTTAAACTAACTACTCACCTCCCAGAAGGCCCCTGCGCACCGCTGCCGCCGAAATCCAAAGGGCTGCTCCTGCAAAGGTAAGTGCTTTTAAACTAACTACTCACCTCCCAGAAGGCCCCTGCGCACCGCTGCCGCCGAAATCCAAAGGGCTGCTCCTGTAAAGGTAAGGTTTTTAAACTAACTACTCACCTCCAAGAAGGCCCCTGCGCACCGCTGCCGCCGAAATCCAAAGGGCTGCTCCTGCAAAGGTAAGTGCTTTTAAACTAACTACTCACCTCCCAGAAGGCCCCTGCGCACCGCTGCCGCCGAAATCCAAAGGGCTGCTCCTGTAAAGGTAAGGTTTTTAAACTAACTACTCACCTCCAAGAAGGCCCCTGCGCACCGCTGCCGCCGAAATCCAAAGGGCTGCTCCTGCAAAGGTAAGTGCTTTTAAACTAACTACTCACCTCCCAGAAGGCCCCTGCGCACCGCTGCCGCCGAAATCCAAAGGGCTGCTCCTGCAAAGGTAAGTGCTTTTAAACTAACTACTCACCTCCCAGAAGGCCCCTGCGCACCGCTGCCGCCGAAATCCAAAGGGCTGCTCCTGTAAAGGTAAGGTTTTTAAACTAACTACTCACCTCCAAGAAGGCCCCTGCGCACCGCTGCCGCCGAAATCCAAAGGGCTGCTCCTGCAAAGGTAAGTGCTTTTAAACTAACTACTCACCTCCCAGAAGGCCCCTGCGCACCGCTGCCGCCGAAATCCAAAGGGCTGCTCCTGTAAAGGTAAGGTTTTTAAACTAACTACTCACCTCCAAGAAGGCCCCTGCGCACCGCTGCCGCCGAAATCCAAAGGGCTGCTCCTGCAAAGGTAAGTGCTTTTAAACTAACTACTCACCTCCCAGAAGGCCCCTGCGCACCGCTGCCGCCGAAATCCAAAGGGCTGCTCCTGCAAAGGTAAGTGCTTTTAAACTAACTACTCACCTCCCAGAAGGCCCCTGCGCACCGCTGCCGCCGAAATCCAAAGGGCTGCTCCTGTAAAGGTAAGGTTTTTAAACTAACTACTCACCTCCAAGAAGGCCCCTGCGCACCGCTGCCGCCGAAATCCAAAGGGCTGCTCCTGCAAAGGTAAGTGCTTTTAAACTAACTACTCACCTCCCAGAAGGCCCCTGCGCACCGCTGCCGCCGAAATCCAAAGGGCTGCTCCTGCAAAGGTAAGTGCTTTTAAACTAACTACTCACCTCCCAGAAGGCCCCTGCGCACCGCTGCCGCCGAAATCCAAAGGGCTGCTCCTGTAAAGGTAAGGTTTTTAAACTAACTACTCACCTCCAAGAAGGCCCCTGCGCACCGCTGCCGCCGAAATCCAAAGGGCTGCTCCTGCAAAGGTAAGGTTTTTAAACTAACTACTCACCTCCAAGAAGGCCCCTGCGCACCGCTGCCGCCGAAATCCAAAGGGCTGCTCCTGCAAAGGTAAGTGCTTTTAAACTAACTACTCACCTCCCAGAAGGCCCCTGCGCACCGCTGCCGCCGAAATCCAAAGGGCTGCTCCTGTAAAGGTAAGGTTTTTAAACTAACTACTCACCTCCAAGAAGGCCCCTGCGCACCGCTGCCGCCGAAATCCAAAGGGCTGCTCCTGCAAAGGTAAGTGCTTTTAAACTAACTACTCACCTCCCAGAAGGCCCCTGCGCACCGCTGCCGCCGAAATCCAAAGGGCTGCTCCTGTAAAGGTAAGGTTTTTAAACTAACTACTCACCTCCAAGAAGGCCCCTGCGCACCGCTGCCGCCGAAATCCAAAGGGCTGCTCCTGCAAAGGTAAGTGCTTTTAAACTAACTACTCACCTCCCAGAAGGCCCCTGCGCACCGCTGCCGCCGAAATCCAAAGGGCTGCTCCTGCAAAGGTAAGTGCTTTTAAACTAACTACTCACCTCCCAGAAGGCCCCTGCGCACCGCTGCCGCCGAAATCCAAAGGGCTGCTCCTGTAAAGGTAAGGTTTTTAAACTAACTACTCACCTCCAAGAAGGCCCCTGCGCACCGCTGCCGCCGAAATCCAAAGGGCTGCTCCTGCAAAGGTAAGTGCTTTTAAACTAACTACTCACCTCCCAGAAGGCCCCTGCGCACCGCTGCCGCCGAAATCCAAAGGGCTGCTCCTGCAAAGGTAAGTGCTTTTAAACTAACTACTCACCTCCCAGAAGGCCCCTGCGCACCGCTGCCGCCGAAATCCAAAGGGCTGCTCCTGTAAAGGTAAGGTTTTTAAACTAACTACTCACCTCCAAGAAGGCCCCTGCGCACCGCTGCCGCCGAAATCCAAAGGGCTGCTCCTGCAAAGGTAAGTGCTTTTAAACTAACTACTCACCTCCCAGAAGGCCCCTGCGCACCGCTGCCGCCGAAATCCAAAGGGCTGCTCCTGTAAAGGTAAGGTTTTTAAACTAACTACTCACCTCCAAGAAGGCCCCTGCGCACCGCTGCCGCCGAAATCCAAAGGGCTGCTCCTGCAAAGGTAAGTGCTTTTAAACTAACTACTCACCTCCCAGAAGGCCCCTGCGCACCGCTGCCGCCGAAATCCAAAGGGCTGCTCCTGCAAAGGTAAGTGCTTTTAAACTAACTACTCACCTCCCAGAAGGCCCCTGCGCACCGCTGCCGCCGAAATCCAAAGGGCTGCTCCTGTAAAGGTAAGGTTTTTAAACTAACTACTCACCTCCAAGAAGGCCCCTGCGCACCGCTGCCGCCGAAATCCAAAGGGCTGCTCCTGCAAAGGTAAGTGCTTTTAAACTAACTACTCACCTCCCAGAAGGCCCCTGCGCACCGCTGCCGCCGAAATCCAAAGGGCTGCTCCTGCAAAGGTAAGTGCTTTTAAACTAACTACTCACCTCCCAGAAGGCCCCTGCGCACCGCTGCCGCCGAAATCCAAAGGGCTGCTCCTGTAAAGGTAAGGTTTTTAAACTAACTACTCACCTCCAAGAAGGCCCCTGCGCACCGCTGCCGCCGAAATCCAAAGGGCTGCTCCTGCAAAGGTAAGGTTTTTAAACTAACTACTCACCTCCAAGAAGGCCCCTGCGCACCGCTGCCGCCGAAATCCAAAGGGCTGCTCCTGCAAAGGTAAGTGCTTTTAAACTAACTACTCACCTCCCAGAAGGCCCCTGCGCACCGCTGCCGCCGAAATCCAAAGGGCTGCTCCTGTAAAGGTAAGGTTTTTAAACTAACTACTCACCTCCAAGAAGGCCCCTGCGCACCGCTGCCGCCGAAATCCAAAGGGCTGCTCCTGCAAAGGTAAGTGCTTTTAAACTAACTACTCACCTCCCAGAAGGCCCCTGCGCACCGCTGCCGCCGAAATCCAAAGGGCTGCTCCTGTAAAGGTAAGGTTTTTAAACTAACTACTCACCTCCAAGAAGGCCCCTGCGCACCGCTGCCGCCGAAATCCAAAGGGCTGCTCCTGCAAAGGTAAGTGCTTTTAAACTAACTACTCACCTCCCAGAAGGCCCCTGCGCACCGCTGCCGCCGAAATCCAAAGGGCTGCTCCTGTAAAGGTAAGGTTTTTAAACTAACTACTCACCTCCAAGAAGGCCCCTGCGCACCGCTGCCGCCGAAATCCAAAGGGCTGCTCCTGCAAAGGTAAGTGCTTTTAAACTAACTACTCACCTCCCAGAAGGCCCCTGCGCACCGCTGCCGCCGAAATCCAAAGGGCTGCTCCTGTAAAGGTAAGGTTTTTAAACTAACTACTCACCTCCAAGAAGGCCCCTGCGCACCGCTGCCGCCGAAATCCAAAGGGCTGCTCCTGCAAAGGTAAGTGCTTTTAAACTAACTACTCACCTCCCAGAAGGCCCCTGCGCACCGCTGCCGCCGAAATCCAAAGGGCTGCTCCTGTAAAGGTAAGGTTTTTAAACTAACTACTCACCTCCAAGAAGGCCCCTGCGCACCGCGCCGCCGAAATCCAAAGGGCTGCTCCTGCAAAGGTAAGTGCTTTTAAACTAACTACTCACCTCCCAGAAGGCCCCTGCGCACCGCTGCCGCCGAAATCCAAAGGGCTGCTCCTGTAAAGGTAAGGTTTTTAAACTAACTACTCACCTCCAAGAAGGCCCCTGCGCACCGCTGCCGCCGAAATCCAAAGGGCTGCTCCTGCAAAGGTAAGGTTTTTAAACTAACTACTCACCTCCAAGAAGGCCCCTGCGCACCGCTGCCGCCGAAATCCAAAGGGCTGCTCCTGCAAAGGTAAGTGCTTTTAAACTAACTACTCACCTCCCAGAAGGCCCCTGCGCACCGCTGCCGCCGAAATCCAAAGGGCTGCTCCTGCAAAGGTAAGTGCTTTTAAACTAACTACTCACCTCCCAGAAGGCCCCTGCGCACCGCTGCCGCCGAAATCCAAAGGGCTGCTCCTGTAAAGGTAAGGTTTTTAAACTAACTACTCACCTCCAAGAAGGCCCCTGCGCACCGCTGCCGCCGAAATCCAAAGGGCTGCTCCTGCAAAGGTAAGTGCTTTTAAACTAACTACTCACCTCCCAGAAGGCCCCTGCGCACCGCTGCCGCCGAAATCCAAAGGGCTGCTCCTGTAAAGGTAAGGTTTTTAAACTAACTACTCACCTCCAAGAAGGCCCCTGCGCACCGCTGCCGCCGAAATCCAAAGGGCTGCTCCTGCAAAGGTAAGTGCTTTTAAACTAACTACTCACCTCCCAGAAGGCCCCTGCGCACCGCTGCCGCCGAAATCCAAAGGGCTGCTCCTGTAAAGGTAAGGTTTTTAAACTAACTACTCACCTCCAAGAAGGCCCCTGCGCACCGCTGCCGCCGAAATCCAAAGGGCTGCTCCTGCAAAGGTAAGTGCTTTTAAACTAACTACTCACCTCCCAGAAGGCCCCTGCGCACCGCTGCCGCCGAAATCCAAAGGGCTGCTCCTGTAAAGGTAAGGTTTTTAAACTAACTACTCACCTCCAAGAAGGCCCCTGCGCACCGCTGCCGCCGAAATCCAAAGGGCTGCTCCTGCAAAGGTAAGTGCTTTTAAACTAACTACTCACCTCCCAGAAGGCCCCTGCGCACCGCTGCCGCCGAAATCCAAAGGGCTGCTCCTGTAAAGGTAAGGTTTTTAAACTAACTACTCACCTCCAAGAAGGCCCCTGCGCACCGCTGCCGCCGAAATCCAAAGGGCTGCTCCTGCAAAGGTAAGTGCTTTTAAACTAACTACTCACCTCCCAGAAGGCCCCTGCGCACCGCTGCCGCCGAAATCCAAAGGGCTGCTCCTGTAAAGGTAAGGTTTTTAAACTAACTACTCACCTCCAAGAAGGCCCCTGCGCACCGCTGCCGCCGAAATCCAAAGGGCTGCTCCTGCAAAGGTAAGTGCTTTTAAACTAACTACTCACCTCCCAGAAGGCCCCTGCGCACCGCTGCCGCCGAAATCCAAAGGGCTGCTCCTGTAAAGGTAAGGTTTTTAAACTAACTACTCACCTCCAAGAAGGCCCCTGCGCACCGCTGCCGCCGAAATCCAAAGGGCTGCTCCTGCAAAGGTAAGTGCTTTTAAACTAACTACTCACCTCCCAGAAGGCCCCTGCGCACCGCTGCCGCCGAAATCCAAAGGGCTGCTCCTGTAAAGGTAAGGTTTTTAAACTAACTACTCACCTCCAAGAAGGCCCCTGCGCACCGCTGCCGCCGAAATCCAAAGGGCTGCTCCTGCAAAGGTAAGTGCTTTTAAACTAACTACTCACCTCCCAGAAGGCCCCTGCGCACCGCTGCCGCCGAAATCCAAAGGGCTGCTCCTGTAAAGGTAAGTGGTTTTAAATTCACTACTCACCTCCAAGAAGGCCCCTGCGCA
Organism: Scyliorhinus torazame; assembly: GCF_047496885.1. Classification (NCBI taxonomy): domain Eukaryota; kingdom Metazoa; phylum Chordata; class Chondrichthyes; order Carcharhiniformes; family Scyliorhinidae; genus Scyliorhinus; species Scyliorhinus torazame. Next base: position 27,986,652 of record NC_092728.1, on the reverse strand, counting down.
CCGCTGCCGCCGAAATCCAAAGGGCTGCTCCTGCAAAGGTAAGGTTTTTAAACTAACTACTCACCTCCAAGAAGGCCCCTGCGCACCGCTGCCGCCGAAATCCAAAGGGCTGCTCCTGCAAAGGTAAGTGCTTTTAAACTAACTACTCACCTCCCAGAAGGCCCCTGCGCACCGCTGCCGCCGAAATCCAAAGGGCTGCTCCTGCAAAGGTAAGTGCTTTTAAACTAACTACTCACCTCCCAGAAGGCCCCTGCGCACCGCTGCCGCCGAAATCCAAAGGGCTGCTCCTGTAAAGGTAAGGTTTTTAAACTAACTACTCACCTCCAAGAAGGCCCCTGCGCACCGCTGCCGCCGAAATCCAAAGGGCTGCTCCTGCAAAGGTAAGTGCTTTTAAACTAACTACTCACCTCCCAGAAGGCCCCTGCGCACCGCTGCCGCCGAAATCCAAAGGGCTGCTCCTGTAAAGGTAAGGTTTTTAAACTAACTACTCACCTCCAAGAAGGCCCCTGCGCACCGCTGCCGCCGAAATCCAAAGGGCTGCTCCTGCAAAGGTAAGTGCTTTTAAACTAACTACTCACCTCCCAGAAGGCCCCTGCGCACCGCTGCCGCCGAAATCCAAAGGGCTGCTCCTGTAAAGGTAAGGTTTTTAAACTAACTACTCACCTCCAAGAAGGCCCCTGCGCACCGCTGCCGCCGAAATCCAAAGGGCTGCTCCTGCAAAGGTAAGTGCTTTTAAACTAACTACTCACCTCCCAGAAGGCCCCTGCGCACCGCTGCCGCCGAAATCCAAAGGGCTGCTCCTGTAAAGGTAAGGTTTTTAAACTAACTACTCACCTCCAAGAAGGCCCCTGCGCACCGCTGCCGCCGAAATCCAAAGGGCTGCTCCTGCAAAGGTAAGTGCTTTTAAACTAACTACTCACCTCCCAGAAGGCCCCTGCGCACCGCTGCCGCCGAAATCCAAAGGGCTGCTCCTGTAAAGGTAAGGTTTTTAAACTAACTACTCACCTCCAAGAAGGCCCCTGCGCACCGCTGCCGCCGAAATCCAAAGGGCTGCTCCTGCAAAGGTAAGTGCTTTTAAACTAACTACTCACCTCCCAGAAGGCCCCTGCGCACCGCTGCCGCCGAAATCCAAAGGGCTGCTCCTGTAAAGGTAAGTGGTTTTAAATTCACTACTCACCTCCAAGAAGGCCCCTGCGCACCGCTGCCGCCGAAATCCAAAGGGCTGCTCCTGCAAAGGTAAGGTTTTTAAACTAACTACTCACCTCCAAGAAGGCCCCTGCGCACCGCTGCCGCCGAAATCCAAAGGGCTGCTCCTGCAAAGGTAAGTGCTTTTAAACTAACTACTCACCTCCCAGAAGGCCCCTGCGCACCGCTGCCGCCGAAATCCAAAGGGCTGCTCCTGTAAAGGTAAGGTTTTTAAACTAACTACTCACCTCCAAGAAGGCCCCTGCGCACCGCTGCCGCCGAAATCCAAAGGGCTGCTCCTGCAAAGGTAAGTGCTTTTAAACTAACTACTCACCTCCCAGAAGGCCCCTGCGCACCGCTGCCGCCGAAATCCAAAGGGCTGCTCCTGTAAAGGTAAGGTTTTTAAACTAACTACTCACCTCCAAGAAGGCCCCTGCGCACCGCTGCCGCCGAAATCCAAAGGGCTGCTCCTGCAAAGGTAAGTGCTTTTAAACTAACTACTCACCTCCCAGAAGGCCCCTGCGCACCGCTGCCGCCGAAATCCAAAGGGCTGCTCCTGTAAAGGTAAGGTTTTTAAACTAACTACTCACCTCCAAGAAGGCCCCTGCGCACCGCTGCCGCCGAAATCCAAAAAGTCCCTCAGCTTTTCCTCATAAGATCTTCCGACCATACCAGGCAACATTCTGGTAAATATCCTCTGCACCCTTTCCAATGCTTCCACATCCTTCCTATAACGCCATGACCAGAATTGCACGCAATGCTCCAAATGCGGTCGCACCAGAGTTTTGTACAGCTGCAACATGTCCTCATGGCTCCGAAATTCAATCCCTCTGCCAATAAAGGCTAACACACCATACGCCTTCTTAACAACCCTCTAAACCTGGGTGGCAACTTTCAGGGATCTATGTACATGGACACCGTGGTCTCTCTGCTCATCCACACTGCCAAGAATCTTACCATTAGCCCAGTACTCTGTCTTCCTGTTCTTCCTTCCAAAATGAATCACCTCACACTTTTCTGCATTAAACTCCATTTGCCACCCCTCAGCCCAGCGCTGCAGCTTATCTAGTCCCTCTGTAACTTGTAACATCCTTCCGCACTGTCCACAACACCACCGACTTTAGTGTAACCTGCAAATTTACTCACCCGTCCTTCTACGCCCTCCTCCAGGTCATTTATAAACAAAGCAAACAGCAGTGGCCCCAAACAGATCCTTGTGGTACACCACTAGTAACTGGACTCCAGTCTGAACATTTCCCATCAACCACCACCCCTTGTCTTCTTCCAGCTAGCCAATTTCTGATCCAAACTGCTAAATCACCCTGAATCCCATGCCTCCGTATTTTCTGCAGTAGCCTACCGTGGGGAACCTTATCAAACGCTTTACTGAAATCCATATACACCACATCAACTGCTTTACCCTCATCCACTTGTTTGGTCACCTTCTCAGAGAACTCAATAAGGTTTGTGAGGCACGACCTACCCTTCATAAAACCGTGTTGACTATCTCTAATCGAATTATTCCTTTCCAAATGATTATACGCCCTATCTCTTATAAACCTTTCCAAGATTTTGCTCACAACAGCAGTAAGGCTCACTGGTCTATAGTTACCGGGGTTGTCTCTACTCCCCTTCTTGAAGAAGGGGACAACATTTGCTATCCTCCAGTCTTCTGGCACTATCCCTGTCGGCAAAGATGACTTAAAGATCAACGCCAAAGGATCAGCAATCTCCTCCCTAGCTTCCCAGAGAAACTCCTCGGATAAATCCCATCCGGCCCAGGAGACTTATCTATTTTCACACTTTCCAGAATTGCTAACACCTCCTTCTTATCAAACTCAAGCCCTTCTAGTCTAGTAGCCTGAATCTCAGTATTCTCCTCGACAACATTATCTTTTTCCTGTGTGAATGCTGACGAAAAATATTCATTTAGCACGTCTCCTATCTCCTCGGACTCCACGCACAACTTCCCGCTACTGTCCTTGACTGGCTCTACTCTTACCCTAGTCATTCTTTTATTCCTGACATATCTAAAGAAAGCTTTAGGGTTATTCTTGATCCTACCTGCCAAAGCCTTCTCATGTCCCCTCCTAGCTCTTCTTAGCTCTCTCTTTAGGTCCTTCCTAGCTAACTTGTAACTCTCGAGCGCCCTAACTAAATCTTCATGTCTCATCTTTGCATAAGCCTCCTTCTTTCTCTTGACAAGTGTTTCGACTGCTTTAGTGACCCACGGTTTTCTTGCTCGACCACTTCCTCCCTGCCTCACAGGTACATACCTATCAATGACACGCAGTAGCTGTTCCTTTAACAAGCTCCACATTTCCATTGTGCCCATCCCCTGCAGTTTTCCTCTCCATCCGATGCATCCTAAGTCTTGCCTCATCGCATCATAATTGTCTTTCCCCCAGATATAACTCTTGCCCTGCTGTATATACCTATCCCTTTCCATCACTAAAGTAAACGTAATCGAATTGTGGTCACGATCATAAAAGTGCTCACCTACCTCCAAATCTAACACCTGTCCTGGTTCATTACCATGTACCAAGTGCAAAATGGCCTCGCCTCTCGTTGGCCTATCTACATATTGTATCGGGAAACCCTGCTGCACACATTGAACAAAAACGGACCCATGAATGATCCATCGACTCCATATTTAGGTCTTTCTTATGAGAGTACACTTGATAGACTGAGGGAGCTGACGTCATCTCAGAGGGGAGCACAACACCAATTCTAAACTGGACATCATTAACATTAAAATAAAATGCATTACTAACCATAAGGAGGATAGCATTTTATTTTCTAATCATTTTTACAAGATAATGCCAACGTGCGTTGCACATTTCTAATTGTCTTGGACATGTGATGGTGTTTTACCTTCTTGAACCGCTGCACTCCATGTTACATTCGAGGTGGAGTTTCCGCATTTTGAGAATGCATGGACTGCGATATATTTCAAAATCGGGATGCTGAGTGACTGGCGGGAACTTACAGGTGGTGTTATCCCCATATACCTGCTGCAATTGAACTCATAGCTGGTACTTGTCGTGGGTTTCGAAGGTGCTGCGTAATGGATCTTGTTTTTGTTCATGCAATGTATTTTGTCGGTTATACACACAATCGGGACTATGCATCAGTAGTCGAGGGAGTGAATATTTTTGGGATGGAGAACCAATCAATCCGGCTGCTATATCCTGAACGATACTTGAATGTGTTTGGAGCTGTACTCCTCAAGGCAAATGAGGAGATTTCCTTCACACTTATGAATTATGCATTCGAGATGTTGGATAAACTTTTCTTTTAAATGAATGCGGATTTCCTGGCTAGGCCAGCATTCCCTGACTGGGCGAGAAATTGCTACCTATCCCTAATTGTCCTTGAGTTGAGTGCGTGGTGTACGCTGCCTTCTTGAACGTGTGCAGCACATATGTGTCAGTACACCCACTGTGCCATAAAGCAAAGAATTCCAGGATCTTAACACAGCGACAGTGAAGTAACGTGCTGCCAATTGCGTCGGAGTTGGAGGGAGTAAATATTTGTGGAAGAGGCGGAAAACAAACGAGATTCAGTTTCCTAGGTGGTGGCGAGTTTCTTGAGTGTTGGAGCTTCTCTCATCCTGCCAAGTGAGGATTATTGCATCATTCCCCTGACTTGTCAATTGTAGATGCTGGACAGGCTTTGGGGGGTTTGGGCAGCAGGTGGTCGTTGCAGTACCCTTAGCCTCTTAGCGACTTTTGCAGACAGTACTAATATGGCTGGGTTCAGTTCAGTTTCTGGTCAATGGAAACCCCGAATACGTTGATAATCGAGATGCAGTGATGATAGTGTCACTGAATACCAAAGGGTGATTACTTGATTCTCTATGATTGAATATGCTCATTGCCTGGGAGCTGTGTGGCACGAATGTTGCTTGGCAATTGTCATCGGAAACCGGATTATTGTCCAGCTCTTGCTGAACGTGCACGTGGGCAGCTTCAGTGCCGGGGAAGCCGAATATTGTGCAATCATCAGCGAACATCACCATCTGATCTTATATTTGAAGCAGCCTAAGATTGTTGGGCCAGGGACACAACCCTGAGAAGCTGATACAGTGATGTCCTGAGATTGCGGTGACTCAGCTACAACAAGAATCCCATCTTACTTTGTGCTATGTATGACACCAACCAGTGACGAATTTTCTGCATGATTCCCCTGGACTCCAGTTTTGCGCGTGCTCCTTGATTTCATACTTAATCAATACTGCCTTGATGTCAAATACAATCACTCACCTCACTTCGAGAGTTCAGCTGTTCGAACCATTTCTCAAACAAGGACGTCAGGACTTAGAAAGCCGCGGCACCCTCGTGGAATGCAAACATAGCGTCATTTAACAGGTTATTGTTAAGTGAGTGACGCTTGACAAACATTGTTGATGACCCTTCCGTCGATTTAATGGTGATTGAGTTTGGACAGAAAGGGTGATTCTTGGTCTGGTTTCCGATGTCTAGTGTCTATGTACTGCATAGATCTGGACAATTTCCCACATTTCCCTGTAGATGCGAGCGCTGTAGTTGTAGTGGAAAAACTTTACTTATGGAGCGGCAATCTTGGAGCATGAATCTTCGGAACTTTTGCCAGAATATTGTCAGTGCTCAATGCCTTTGCAATATGTTGTGCGTTCAGTCTCTTCTTGTCATCATGCTGGGTGAATCGAACCGGCTGAAGACTGGAATGTATGAAGCTCAGTATCTTGGGGAAGGCTGAGATGTATCACACACTCGGAGCTTCTGGCAGAAAATTACTGCGAATGCTTCACCTTTGCCATTTGCATTGATGTGCTGGGATACTCCATCCTTGAAGATTGGGATATTTAGTTGTCCACCATCATTGTTGGAAGTGGCAAGACTGCAAAGATTAGATCGAAACAATTGATTTTAAGATCGCTGAACTATTTCTATTAGTTGCTGCTTATGTTGTTTGGCATGAAAGTAGTTCTGTGCTGCACATCATAATTTTTGCACATCTCTTTTAGGTATACCGTCCGTAATTTTAGTTGATCTAGGCGGGAATATTCAAGGCCACGTGGTTACAACTAGTGGCTGAGTACAATTCTGCGGCTGATGATGGCCCTAAGCGCCTCATCGATGTCGTGTCTCGAGTTAGTAGTTCTGTTCTGACTTATTACCACTTAGCACGCCGGTAGTGCCACACAGCATGATGGAGGTCACGCTCACTGTGAAGACAGGACATGGTATTCACAAGAACTGTGGAGGGGCCGTCCCTACCGATACAGTTAGAGACAGATGTATCTGTGGCAGGAGGTTGCTGAGGATGTGGTAGGGACATCCTCTTGATACCAGCACAACCTATCCCAGACCTAATCCAGCAATAAGTCCTTTACGACTTGAACTGCTCGACCAACAAGGCTGCGAAAAAGTCACTCTTGACTGTAAAAATTAAAGAAATCCCGTCCCTTCAGAGTGCATTGTGTGCCCATACGACCAGCTTGCTTCCTCGATGTAGTGTTGAACATAGAGGAGTACTGATTATTAGTGGTGTCTGCGGCGTTATCAGTCAGCTATGACTTCGCGAGAATGACTATATCAGGCTGTAACTTGACTCATCTGCTGATTCAGCTCTCCCAACCCAAGCCCCCAAATGTTATAAGGAGGAGTCCGCAGCGCAGGCGGGGCTGAATTTTCCGTCATCGTTTCCAGTGCCTGTTCCCTTCGGGGATGGTGTGGTTTTCTTCCTGTTAGACATTGTAGCACATTTGACAGAGCTGAGTGACTTGCGACGGCATTTCAGACGGAACTTAATCAACCTCATTTCTGAGGATCTAGAAAATACAACGCTCCAGTGTGCCACTACTGCACCTCCTTGACACTTGATCATCACAGTCCATTAGAACACGGTGACTTCCTCTGGTGTATAGAAAGGGAACTACATTCATTGTGGTAGGGACACACGTTTACATTTTTTTCTGGACCATAAAACCTGTGATCAACTGTATGATTAATTGCAAAGGAAGAGCGAGATACAATCGATCAATATTAGACAATGTGAGCGAGTGTGATCCAGAGAGAGTCCAGCACACTGATTGCACTGCAATCATAGAATTTCATAGAATTTACAGTGCAGAAGGAGGCCTTTCGGCCCATCGAGTCTGCACCGGCCCTTACAAAGAGCACCCTACACAAGCCCGCATCTCTACGCTATTCCCGTAACCCAGTAACCCCCACTTAACCTTTTTTGGACATTAAGGGCATTTTAGCATGACCAATCCACCTAACCCGCACATCTTAGGACTGTGGGAGGAAACCTAAGCACCCGGAGGAAACCCACGCAGACACGGGGAGAATGTGCAGACTCCGCACAGACAGTGACCCAAGCCGGCAATTGAACCTGGGACCCTGGAGCTATGAAGCAACTGTGCTAACCACTATGCCACCATGCTGCTCTATGACAGCGATCCTCATATATCCGAGCTCTAAACACACGGCATGGTCTCAATGGAAGACAGATAAATGAAAGAAATAACTTAAAAATTAAACCCCCAAACCTTTCTCAAAACAGCTGGAATCTGAGTGGTGCTAACACTCTTTGAATAACTGCGAAATTACCGTGTAGATATTCTGATATTGTTCTCGGGTGCTGTCAGCGAATGTTTGATTGTAACTGGGGGGTGGGGTGGGGGGTGGGGGGGGTTGGAGGGGGGTTGGGGGGGGTGGGGGGGGTGGGGGGTTGGGGGGGGGTGGGGGGGGGTGGGGGGATGTGGCTTCGTGGTTTACACTGGGACTGCGGCGCTGAGAACCCGAGTTCGAATCCCGGCCCTGGGTCACTGGCCGCGTGGGGTTTGCGCATTCTTCCCATGTCTGCGTGGGTTTCACCCCTACAACCCAATGATGGGCAGGTTAGGTGGACTGGCCACGCTAAATTCCCCCTTAATTTGAAAAAAAAAAATTGGGTACTCTAAATTTATAAAAATAAGAAAAGATAAGGCTGCATTGCACGTGCACAGGAGAATACTGGACATTTCTCTCTGTGAGTTCCAGGCCCGGGGAGCATATGACTGCGTGGTTCTTGCCTGAATTGGTGCCTGCCTGTTCATATGGCGATTTAGTTACATGAACATGTCTCATGGGGTTGGGGCAGTTGTCCGGAGACTGGGTGCTGTAAACTTTCTTCCAAAACACTCCAGATGAAAATAGGTTCGCAGCATACCACAACTGACGAGCTCCAAATTCCGATTCATGGGCCCCGGAAATTAGGTTCGTATGTATGGGCTGGAATAGGTCCCTTATGCATCCATACCGTATATGTCGAAAAGACAGCAGCGTGTTTTGCTAAACATGAGGCCAAATCGGTGTGTCTCAGTCTGTTTGTGAGGTGCGTAACGAATTATCCGCATGTTGGGATGCCTGTGTCCTCGGGGCAATGGTCTAGCTCCATTTCCAGAAGGGTCTTGGTCTACCTCGATATGGATTATAAACCTCGAGGGGCATCACTGTCACTTCTTTTGGGCATATCTGGAAAATCGTCGGCTTCAAATTCGCAAACCGCTCGAACCTAGTGAGCGGAGTTCATCATTTGTCCTGTATCCAGGGGTGTGGTTTTTTAGGGACCCATCAGCTAATATTTCCCCTCTACTCTCCTGCAGTAGAGGTGTGACTCCAGCTGGATTTTCTGAAATTAAATGGGCTGCCCAGGCTCTCTGAACTGTACGATGTATTCCGAGCCCATTTCCTTGCACCTCAACAAAGCATTTCTCCAACTTCGATACTTCACTCAACCTATTTTGGAATTCCCTTATTGTTTCTTGAGCCGTTCATCTGATCTCCAACATGTTTCGCAGGTAGGCCCGCTCTCTATTCTGGAAATTTTCTTTCGACTCCTTTCCAGCTTCACTCGCCCAGTTCGTGGCCATTGTAGTTATCTTGAATACATGTTGACAAGCATTTCTTGGTCCATTTATTTACCAGCTCCGGACAGGTACAGAGGTCGAACTTCTCCAAAGGTATCTGGAGTACCTCAGGCCTATGGACCACTGGGGGTCTTTAGCAGTTTTCTTTGCTGCAATTATTAATTATCCACGTCTTAGTGATTCTCGGGTTTCACCAGTTCATTCTGACACAGACAACAGTGAAATATAGTTTACAATGTTGCGAGAAATGTGTTGGTTTTGGTAAGTTGTATTTCGTCAAATTAATTCCTGTCACCCAGGAACTATGATTTGTGTTCTAATTTAATATTCTACATCTACTTTGGCTCTTCCAGTTGGTTGCACTCTTACCACATTTCAATTCAATCACTCGAAGGTTCAAAGAGAGAGCGCTGAGAGATGGTGGAGGCATTGGTGATGGTCGTTATGGAATCACTGTATTTAGAAAGGGTCCCAGAGGACTGGAAAGTTGCCAATGTAATAAAACAGTTGAAGAAGGGAGGGAGGCAGAAGACGGGCAACTATTGGCTGGTTAATCTGACTTCGGTCATTGGTAAGATTTTAGTGTCCATTAGAAAGAATGAGATCGTGGAGTACTTGGAAGTGCAATATAAAATAGGACTGCGACATCCCGGCATCGTCAAAGAGAGGTCATACCTGACAAATCAGTAAGAGTTATTTGAGCAGGTAACAAGGAGGTTACACAAAGGAGAACCAGTGAACTTTGATTTATTTAGATTTCCAGAAGGTCTTTGACAATGTCAAGGCCGAATAGGAGATTGCAAAATAAGTTACGAACCCCTGGTTTACAGGAAAAGATCATGGCATGGATAGAGGATTTTCTGACTGGCAGGAGGCAGAGAGTGGGGATCAAGGGATATTTTTCCGGTTGGCAGCCGGTGACTAGTGGTGTGCCTCATGGGTCTGTGCTGGGACCACAACTTTTTACAATATACATTAATGATCTGAAAGAAGGAAGTAAAGGCACTTTTGCTGGGTTTACGGATGACACAAAGATCTGTCGAGGGACAGGTCGAATTGAGGAAACGGAGGGGGGCGGGGGGGGGGGGGGGGTCTGCAGAACGACTTGGGCAGGCTAGCAGTGGGCAAAGAAGTGCCAGTTTGAATACAATGTGGACATGTGTGACGTTATGCGCATTGGAAGGAGGAATGCAGACATAGACGATGTTCCAAACAAGGAAATACCGAGGAAATCATCCGCACAAAGGAAATTGGGAGTCCTTGTTCACGATTCGCTTAAGGTTAACATGCAGGGTCAGTCGGCAGTGGTACCGAAGGCACACGCAATGGTAGCATTCAGGTCGAGAGGGCGATAACACAATACCAGGGATGCAGTTTTGAGGCTGTGCACGGCTCTGGTCCGACCCCATTTGGGGTATTGTGAGCAGTTGTAGGTCTCATACCTAACGAAGGATGTACTGACCTTGGAAAGGGTATATAGAAGGCTCACAGAAATGAATCCTGGATGAAGAGCTTGTCGGATGAGGAACGGTTGAAGTCTCTGTGTCTATACTCGTTGGAGTTTAGAAGGATGAGAGGGTATCTCATTGAAACATACAGGGTACTACGAGGCCTGGATAGAGTGGACGTTGAGAAGACATTACCACTTGTACGAAGACCGAGAACCAGAGGATACAATCTCAGACTAATGGGACGATCCATTAAAACAGAGATGAGAAGAAATTTCTTCAGCCAGAGAGTTGGGAATCTGTGGAACACTTTGCCGCAGAGGACTGAGAACAAATCACTGAGTGTCTTTCAGACTGAGATAGATAGGTTCTTGATTAATAGGGGATCAGGGATTATGGGAATGAGAATAATATCGTCCATGAATGATTGGAGGAGCAGACTCGATGGGGCGAGTGGTCTAATTACGATCCAATGTCTTACCGTCTTATTTTATTATGAGCTCCATGTTTATTCTAAGGATAGGTGGTAGTTTGGTCTGTGCAACTCAGATGTCTCACATCATTAACGCTCCATAACAGGACGTTTTGTTAAAATGTTATTTTTCATTTTAAACTTTAGAAACGGTTAGTGCGGACCCTTGAATTGGAGTATTGCAAGCCTTTGTGAATAACGTGCTCGCATATGCACTACACAGACCCAAAATCAATCGGGAGACGGGTTAAGAAAGGTTTCTTCAATCGTCATGCTCATAAAATACAACGAGGTTTAAGGAAATATGTTCATGGCCCCAACAGAAAAAAAAACTGTTGCTTTCCGGACGGCTAGAGTGCAAATCCAGACGTCCAATGGTGTAGTTCGTAATATGTGCTTTTCTGACTTATTGTTTGACCTCCATCCTGGAAGACGTGAAACCTGCTATTGGAGACGCATGTAGTTAGTCACAAGGCACAAGTTCCAATATTCCACTAATTCACAGTATTGATGAGGGCCCAGACATCGTTCTGCTACCACCTGCTTGTGGGTTCATAGAATTTCATCGAATTTACAGTGCAGAAGGAGGCCATTCGGCCCATCAAGTCTGCACCGGCTCTTGGAAAGAGCAACCTACCCAAGGTCCACACCTCCACCCCATCCCCACAACCCAGCAACCCCACCCAACACTAAGGGCAATGTTGGACACTAAGGTCAATTTAGCATGGCCAATCCACCTAACTTGCACATCTTTGGACTGTGGGAGGAAACCGGAGCACCCGGAGGAAACCCACGCACACACGGGGAGGATGTGCAGACTCCGCACAGACAGTGACCCAAGCCGGAATCGAACCTGGGACCCTGGAGCTGTGAAGCAATTGTGCTATTCACAATGCTACCGTGCTGCCCACAGGTTCAATGGTACGTGGAGTAGGTTACTGCATGGAGTTATACTCTCTTCGTTTGTACAACAGTAACTGCCCAATCTCATGCCCAGCGAGCAGGATACTGAGCTCCAGCCGCTTGTGGCAGCTTATATGCCATACCTGCCATGAGCCAATCCAGATGTTGGACAAATGATCAAGTACTGGATAGAGTGGACGTTGGGAGGATGTTTCCACTTGTACGAAGAACGAGAATCAGAGGGCACAAACTCGGACTAATGGGACGATCCTTTAAAACAGAGATGAGGAGAATGTTTTTCCGCCAAAGGGTTGTGAATCTGTGGAACTCTTTGCCGCAGAAGGCCGTGGAGAATAAATCATTGAGTGTCTTTTAGACTGAGATAGCTAAGTTCTTGATTGATAGGGGTATCAGGGGTTCTGGGGAGAAGACAGCTGAATGGGGATGAGAACAATATCATCCATGATTGATTGGCGAAGCAGACTCGATGGGGTGAGAGGTCGAATTCTCCTCCTCTGTCTTACGGTCGTATTTTCTTATGAGCTCCAAGTTTATCTGAAGGGTTGTAGGTAGTTTTATCTATACAGCTCAGATTTCTCACATCATCAACGGTCCATAACAGGAAGTTTTCTATCAATGTTATTTATCATTTTAAACTTTAGAAACGCTTAGTCCGGACCCTTGGATTGGAGTACTCCAATCCTTTGTGAATAACTTGCACTGAAATATGGGCAGCACGGTAACACAAGTGGATAGTACTGTGGCTTCACTGCTCCAAGGTCCCGGATTCGAATCCCCGCTGGGTCAGTCGCTGTGCGGAGTCTGCACGTTGTCCCCGTATCTGCATGGGTTTCCTGCGGGTGCTCCGGTTTCATCCCACAGTCCAAAGACGTGCAGGTCAGGTCGAATGGCCATAATAAATTGCCCTTAGTGACCAAAACGTTTAGGAGGCGTTATTGGGTTATGGAGATAGGGCGAACGTGAGGGTTTAAGTGGGTCCGTGCAGATTCGATGGGCCGAATGGCCTCCTTCTGCCCTATATATTCTATGAAAGCTAGATGTAACACAAAATGGATGCTGTGTATTTATATACATAAGCACACACATTAACACAAGTACACATGCTCGCCTATGCACTCACAGACGCAAAATCAATCGGGGACGAGTTTCTTCAATCGTTATGCTCATAAAATACAACTAGGTTTAAGGCAATATGTTCATGGCCCCAACAGAAAAAAAGCTATTGCTTTACGGATGGTTAGAGCGCAAATCCAGACGTCCAATGGTGTAGTTCTTAATATGTGCTTTTCTGACTGTTATCCTTTGACCTCCATCCCGGAAGACGTGAAATCTGCTAGTGGAGAGGCATGGAGAGATGATTTAGTCACATGGCACCAGTTACAATACTCCACTAATTCACAGTTTTGATGACGGGCCAGATATCTTTCTGCTACCACCTGCTTGCGGGTTCATTGGTGCATGGAGTAGGTTACTGCATGGAGTTATATTCTCTTCGTATTTATAACAGTAACATGCCCAGCGAGCAGGATACCAAGTTCTAGTCGCTTGCGGAAGCTTGTATGCCATACCTGCCACGAGCCCATCCAGACGTTGGACAAATGATCAAGTACATTAAGGCTGGAAATTTGAGGTATATATTTGAACTCAAATGACTTCAAGTTGACTAAATTAATGCCGTTGTTGGAAACCATTGTATGTTGGAAGGAATAACGTTCAGACCCTTATCATCGTTGGAGCATAGGAGATCAAACATCTGCCTTTTTAAGAGTGGCCTGGAGCTATGCCAGTATGCTGGATTCGCTGCACTGCTTGTCGAATGCAAAGATAGTTACATCCCATGGCAATTGAGGTGCTATTTACCATAAGCTTCAGAAACATTTGGACACCAGCACGTGAAACGATGAAGCGAGGTTGTCAGCCAACAATAACTGATCGTGTTTGTTCAGTCATTGTGATTAAGTCAATCGCCATGGAAATAAATAATGTCACTGGAGGATTTATTTCTTATATAATTAAGAGATTCCATTCCACAAGCAATCCCTTGGTATAAGCAGTATCGTCACATCCAGCGCCAACAAAGCACAGTGTCTCCAGCGAGAGGGGGCAGGTGGATCACAATCTGAGATCGAACGACGAGAGCATCACAGCATTGCCTCAGCGCCTGAAAGCAATGAATTTGAATGTTACAGCAATAGATCAGAATCTGCGAGCAGTAGAAGTAAATATTACATCAATGGAAAAGGGAATGTCCGACTGGATTGGCAAACTTACTGAATACTAATGGTGGAAAATTACAGCAGATCGGATCACATACGTAATTTATATCATTCAATATTTTTACTATCCCATCTTGGCGTTTCGTGGTGTCCCACATAAATCTCTCTAACTAGTCCTTAATGGTGTACACAATGTTTTACTATTATTGTAAACTGTTCTGCCTCGTTTGTTGGGGAGGGTTTAAGCTAATGTGGCAGGGGGATGGGAACCGATTCAGGAAGTTGGAAGGTAGTAAAACAGGGACAGAAACAAAAGGCAGTAAGGGGAAAGTGTAAGGCAGAGAAGCCATAGTCAAAAATCAAAAAGGGCGACAGTATAAGGTACAGTGACTGAGGGGAGCTCAGTGAATAGGACCAGAAATGCTATAAGGAATAAAACGGGAAATAAAAACATTAATGGTAAGCGACGCGGCAGGTTGTTACATGAAGATATGGGTTCAACGACAAGGAAAATTAGGAGAAACGTTAAGATGAAATATAACTTAGGAGAGGTTACTGATCGAGGTGTTAAGATTCAGAACAGAGATTTGTTTTAAAAAGCCAACATAAGTGTACTTTACCTGAATGCTCGTAGTATTAGGAATAAGTTAAATGAGTTGATAGCGCAAATCATCGTGAATGACTATGATTTAGTGGCCATTACTGAAACATGGTTAAAGGATGGTCACTACTGGGAGTTAAATGGCCAAGTGTATCAAACTATTCGAAGGACAGAGTGGATGGTAAGGGAGGTGGTGTAGCTCTGTTATTTAAGGATGACATCCTGGCAAAAGTAAGAGATGACATCGGTGCTCTGGAGGATGAGGTTGAATCCATTTGGGTGGAAATCAGGAATAGTAAGGCGAAAAGGTCACTGAGAGGAGTAGTCTATAGGCCGCCAAATAGTAACATTATGGTGGGGCAGGCAATAAACAAAGAAATAACGGATGCATGTGAAAATGGTACAGCAGTTATCATGGGGGATTTTAATCTACATGTCGATTGGTTTAACCAGGTCGGTCAAGGCAACCTTGAGGAGGAGTTTATAGAATGTATCCGCGATAGCTTCCTAGAACAGTATGTAATGGAACCCACGAGGGAACAAGCGGTCCTAAATCTGGTCCTGTGTAATGAGACAGGATTGATTCATGATCTCATAGTTAGGAATCCTCTCTGAAGGAGCGATCATAATATGATGGAATTTAAAATACAGATGGATGGTGAGAAGGTAAAATCAAACACTAGTGTTTTGTGCTTAAACAAAGGAGATTACAATGGGGTGAGAGAAGAACTAGCTCAGGTAGACTGGGAGCAAAGACTTTATGGTGAAACAGTTGAGGAACAATGGAGAACCTTCCATGTGAATTTTCACAGAGCTCAGCAAACGTTTATACCAACAAAAAGGAAGGACGGGAGAAAGAGGGAAAATCGACCGGGAATATCTAAGGAAATAAGCGACAGTATCAAATTGAAGTAAAAAAGCATACAGAGTGGCAAAGATTTGTGGGAGACTAGATGACTGGGAAACCTTTAGGGGGCAACAGAAAGCTACTAAAAAAGATATAAAGAAGAGTAAGATAGATTTTGAGAGTTAACTAGCTCAGAATATAAGAACAGATATTAAAAGTTTCTACAAATATATAAAACAAAAAAGAGTGGCTAAGATACATATTGGTCTTTTAGAGGGTGAGAAGGGAGATTTAATAATGTAAGATGAAGAAATGGCTCAGGAACCGAACAGGTGTTTTGGGTCGGTTTTCACAGTGGAAGATACAAATAACATGCCAGCGACTGATAGAAATGAGGGTATGACAGGTGAGGACCATGAGAGGTTTGTTATCCCTAAGGAGGTAGTGATGGGCAAGCTAATGGGGCTAATGGTATACAAATCTCCTGGCCCTGATGAAATGCATCGCAGAGTGCTAAAAGAGATGGCTAGGGAAATTGCAAATGAACTAGCGATAATTTACCAAAATTCATTAGACTCTGGGGTCGTCCCGGCGGATTGGAAATTAGCAATCGTGACACCACTGTTTAAAAAAGGAGGTAGGCAGAAAGCGGGTAATTATAGGCAAGTCAGCTTGACTTCGGTAATAGGGAAGATGCTGGAATCTATCATCAAGGAAGAAATCGCAAGGCATCTGGATGGAAATTGTCCCATTGGGCAGACACAGCATGGGTTCATAAAGGGCAAGTCGTGCCTCACTAGCTTAGTGGAATTTGTTTAGGACATTACCAGTGCGGTAGATAACGGGGAGCAAATGGATGTGGTATATCTGGATTTCCAGAAAGCCTTTGACAAGGTGCCACACACAAGGTAGCTGCACCAGGTGAAGATGCATGGCATTAAGGGGCAAGTAATAGCATGGATAGAGGATTGGTTAATTATTAGAAAGCAATGAGTGGGGGGGGGGGGGGGGGCGGATTAATGGGTGTTTCTCTGGTTGGCAATCAGTAGCTAGTGGTGTCCCTCAGGGATCAGTGTTGGGCCCACAATTGTTCACAATTTGCATAGACGGTTTGGAGTTGGGGACCAAGGGCAATGTGTCCAACAACACTAAGATGAGTGGTAAAGCAAAAAGTGTAGAGGATACTGGAAGTCTGCAGCGGGATGTGGATAGGTTAAGTGAATGGGCTAGGGTCTGGCAGATGGAATACAATGTTGACAAATGTGAGATGATCCATTTTGGTAGGAATAACAGCTAAAGGGATTATTTTTTCAATGAGAAAGTATTAAAACATGCTGTTGTGCAGAGAGATCTTGGTGTGCTTGTGCATGAGTCGCAAAAAGTTGATTTACCGGTGAAACAGGTGATTAAGAAGGCGAATGCAATTTTGTCCTTTATTGCGAGAGGGATGGAGTTTAAGACTAGGGAGGTTATGCTGCAATTGTATAAGATGTTAGTGAGGCCACACCTGGAGTACTGTGTTCAGTTTTGGTCTGCTTACTTGAGAAAGGACGTACTGAACTGGAGGGTGTGCAGAGGAGATCACTAGGTTAATCCCAGAGCTGAACGGGTTGGATTAAGAGGAGAGGTTGAGTAGACTGGGACTGTACTCGTTGGAATTTAGAAGGATGAGGGGGGGATCTTGTAGTAACATAGAAAATTATGAAGGGAATAGATAGGATTGATGCGGGCAGGTTGTTTCCACTGGCGGATGAAAGCAGAACTAGGGGGCATAGCCTCAAAATAAGGGGAAGTAGATTTAGTACTGAGTTTAGGAGGAACTTCTTTACCCAAAGGGTTGTTAATCTATGGAATTCCTTGCCCAGTGAAGTAGTAGAGGCTCCTTCACTAAATGTTTTTAAGATAAAGAATGATAGTTGTTTGACGAATGAAGGGATTAAGGGTTATGGTGTTCAGGCCGGAAAGTGGAGCTGAGTCCAGAAAAAATCAGCCATGATCTCATTGAATGGCGGAGCACGCTCGAGGGGCCAGATTGGCTACTCCTGCTCCTAGTTCTTATGTTTTTATGTTCTTATGTTTGGTGATGTTGTTGTTTCGAGTGAGAATTTGTTTTCAGTTATTAACTTTTCTCTCGGTTCATTCTTATCGTGTACTTGGTTCGTTACTTTCTCCACAAATATTGAACCCATTAGGATTCCTCCTAATCTCCATATGCACCATCTGATGCTGTGCGGTCCAACAATGTATCTAGTCTATGTCAGCGAATATTTGAACCCGATGTCATGATTAAGTCACATTCTCCCTCAACAGGGCAAATTGTCGGGTAGGTCCCGAGAATTCGACAACATAACGGGATTTTACATGGTGCAGGTGATTGTATCGGTTCCCGATAACGAAGGTAACTGTTACAGGAATATCAAAAACGTTAAGTGTCTTAATGTACAGTTGATCTATGGACTTCAGCAGCAGATAATGTTGTGAAATATAAACTATCCTGGCAGTAACCACAATGCTGTCATTCTGAAACTGTCAGATAGCCCAAATATTTGTTTAAAAATAACTACTGAGAATCTCCGATGACTTTTGGGAATTTAAGGCTTTCCTGTCAACACATAGCTCAAAGCCCTTAAATTTTCACCATTCACGACCGCCAGCCGGCCTAGTGGAAACATCATGTGTATTATGAGAAAGGGATCATGGTGGCGCACTGGGTAGCAATGCTGGCCCCGGCCCCGGGTCACTCTCTGTGTGTTGTTTTCCAATTCCCCCTTCGGTGTTAGCACTACAACCCAAAGATGTGCAGAAAGGTGGATTGGACATGCTAATTTGCCCCTGAAAAAAAATCTATTGTGAGAACAAATGATCCATTGTGAACATCGTGAAGCTGCAATCAACGTGATAACGCAACATTTCTGAAGTGTGAAATCAGTCATCGCACTCCAGTACACGCTGGATAAGGTGTCCAGGTTCATGGTGTACTGCTGCAGGGTTCAGGTCAGCGCCATCATGAGGACACAGATATGTTACCCAGTAATCCGTTGCACATCTCTGGAGGAAGAGTCGGAGAGGTTGGTTAATGCACCCCTTCGATCTGAACAGCTTTCTGGAAAGCACTTGCTCATCAATTCGTTCCCAAAGATCAGTTCCCAAGTCCACCATACACTCGGCCCCTCCACACACGCACTTAATAGGCATTGCATAATGACATACCATCGAATCGTGCCCTTGGACAGCATTCTGTTATTTTTTTAAATAGCCAGTAACTGTTAATAAATGTCTGTCGAAAAGATATTCAATTGAACAAAACTGACCAATTCATGTTGCGTATTAATCCCGATCTTTCCTACGCCCTCCCTGTACTTGATAAGGGTTCCGACACAGTGCTGAACCAGAGACTGCAGCAAGAATCGAGATGCCAGCTGTCCGCGCTGTCCGATGGACAGGAACGTGGCGAGGTGACAATGAATAGAAATAAAAATAGCAGGCTCCCTGAGTAATTCCTGAGTAATATTATCTAATTGCTGTATAGTAGCATCGTGTTGCTCTGGAGTAGGAGATTAAGTTCCTCCTCCTTTCCCTGTGTATCAGGCTTGTGGAGCCGCGAGTCCCCCTGCTGTCCCCTGTCAACAGCATCGCACTCTGACCATGATCTCTGATTAGCAGGCGTCAGTCGATGATTGATTTCCTTCTGCTCTTATTGAAAAAATTGAATGGCTGAATAGATTCCTTCTGTCCCTCTCTAACAAGCACAAAGAGCATAGTTTACCTCTCCACTCTTCTTCGTCGCTGACAGATTCAAGGGACTGTATCGCCTCTATTTTCCTGTCCCTGGACAAATAGGCCGATGGTTTTAGGCTGACAGTTGAGTTGATGCTTCAAATGTGTCAGAGCAGCGATCGTGGTGCTCCTTACCGCCTGAACTTCAGCTCCTCAAGTTGGCTAGCAGTATATATATTGCAGGAGCGATGAGGATGTCTAACCCTCTCCTTAGAGTACATATATTTTGCATCAGCACGCCCTTTTCGTGGCTCGCCCTGGCAAAATATATAAACGAAGAACCTCGAGCACTAATCAGGCGGGAATTGCAGGTGGCTTCGCTTCCACATACGTTGCCTTCAGGCTCACGGACATGTGTTTGCGTCATGATATCAACAAACCATAACCCGACAACAGAAAAAAAGTTCAACTGCCTTATGAATATCTTCCGTGTTCGGATTGATGAGAGCGCAGTCTGACAGAAATCTGGAGGCGAATCCCATCAGTTGTAAGCCGGCATCTATCCGGCAACTTTCTGAAAATTCTTGCATCTCATGCTGACACCAAACAGGACTGCTTCCATGCTTCTATTTGAACAATAGGGCATGCCTGTTTATCCAGATAATAATAGTCTTTATTATTGCTTGCATTAACACTGCAATGAAGTTACTGGGAAAATCCCCTCGCCGGATCCTGTTCGGGTCCACTGAGGGACAATTCAGAATGCCCTATCACCTAAAAAGAACGTTTTTTGGTACTTGTGTGTGTAAATCGGAGCGTGCGGAGGATCCCCGTGCAGACACGGGGATAACGTGCAGACTCCGTACATCATAGATCATAGAATTTACAGTGCAGAAGGAGGCCATTCGACCCATCGAGTCTGCACCGGCTCTTGGAAAGAGCACCCTACCCAAGGTCAACACCTCCCCCTATCCCCATAGCCCAGTAACCCCACCCAACACTAAGGGGAATTTTGGACACGAAGGGCAATTTTTTTTTATTATGGCCAATCCACCTAACCTGCACATCTTTGGACTGTGGGAGGAAACCGGAGCACCCGGAGGAAACCCACGCACACACGGGGAGGATGTGCAGACTCCGCACAGACAGTGCCCCAAGCCTGGAATCGACCCTGGGATCCTGAAGCTGTGATGCAATTGTGCTGACCACTGTGCTACCGTGCTCCATGTCATGGAGAAAAAGTCAAAAGTAATGTAAATGTTGAAGATAATGACCAAAATGCTGCTGATAGTCGTACATTAATATTTCAGAATGTGATAATGGCAGAACAGCGGAAAGCAGTGTGCTAATGACAATATACAACAAGGGAACATATGGTGCGGGGGTTGTGGGGGGCAGTGACAGTGGTGATGGAAAAACCCATCGGTGGAAGAAATGAAAAAACAGCAATATGAATGGGGTGAAGGTGGAAGGGAGATATTTAATCTCTCTAATGTGTAGTAGACCACATTGTGGTCAGTGTCACCTGAACAGAATATTTAGGTCCTTGGATGGCGAGCAGGATGGGGTAAAGGGGTAGTTTCGGCATTTTCTGCGATTGCACTGTAACATGCAGTGGGAAGAGGGTGAGATGTTCGGGATGATGGGGGGATAGACAAGGATATCGGGGAGAGACTGGTACCCGTTTAATACATCAGGGAAGTGAGGGGGAGATGTATTTACTGGTGCCATCATGTAGCAGTTCGGCGGTGACACAGGATGAAAGAGCGCGCGGAAAGGGGCGGAGCCACAGGATAAACGACCGCGAGGAGAGCGGCAGAGACATCGAGTTCAACCGCATGATCGCTGCGGAGACACAGGATAAAAGTGCGCAAGTACAGCGTGAGATAGACGGGTTAAGTCTCCATGGAGCGAAGGGGGGAGCATCGGAGCTGTGAGCAGAAGGTAACTTCCGGAAGCTAGAATCTGCAAAGAAATGTCATAGTACACCTGTGACCTGATTGGCTGGCCGGGAATCAGCACTACATTTGAAACAAAAATGGCATTAATACAACTGAATTAATTAACTAAGTAGAAATATCTGATCAGGCGACGTGCTGTAGATGCATCATATGGGAGCCAGTAGATTCCATTGCGAACTGCAGAAACTACACCTGTACCACATGTGTGTTGCACGAGGAATTTCCGCTCAGAATTGGTTAGTTGGAGTCTGAGCTTCAGATACTACGGCGCAACTGCGAGGTGGAGACTGACCTGGATACTTTGGTCAGGATGCAGTCTCACTCAGTAGATTAAGTACCTCAAATTCAACCAGTAGTATGGTACAGCAGGGTGTGACTGCTAGTGCGGCTGGGGGAGGGATCCTTAATTCAGAAATAGAAGAGCCTCAGCTTCTTGATATTGCCAACAGCTAAGGTACTTCCTCCCTGTGTGGATGAGAAAAAGGAGAGAAGGATGGATGAGCGAGCTGACAACTGCACCGTGCTTCGGGAGGCCATTCAAGTGGGGGGGGGGTGCAAATCGACAAGTGGTAGTTATAGGGGAAGCATAATTAGGGAACTGATAGCATCCTTTGTCAGCAGGACCCAGAGTCCCGCATGGTAACACAGTGCTAGGTTAAGAGATATCTCTAACCAGCTTCAAAGGATATTGGAGAGGGAGTTCGAGGATCCAGTTGTTGTGGACGACATTTGGATAAATTACAAACTTAAGGCTAGGACTGAGGACCTGTTTGGGGAATATCAAAAGCTAGGAATAAAATTAAAGGTCAGTTCCTCAAGGTAAGACTCTTTGGATTAATATCAGAGCTACGTGTAAATTGGCAGAGGGAGGAGAAAATTAGGGAAGTAAACACGTGGCTAAAGGAGTTGTTTGGGAAAGAGGGGTTTCATTTCATGGGGCATTGGCATTGACATGACGGATAAGTAACGTTGGGACAATATTCAGCAGAGCCAACCTGTGACCTGTGTTCTAGTAGAAACGATCAATACCGTGGCAACAAGGACTTTAAATTATCAAGTGAATTGTTGGCGGGGGGGGGGGGGGCGGCGGGGGGAGACACATTAAAAATCTACAATATATATACTGGTTGAAGAAAACCTTAGCAGCTCGTCAGCATGTAAGGAGACGGCAATGGTTACTACGATGACCAGACAGGCAAAACTAATGATGAAGGAGTTGACGGGGACTGTCAGTAAAACCATCTGTAAGGTGACTATGGAAATGAAAGCCGAAGACGAGGCTGAGTGCTATCTGCGATTGATGAATGGCGTCAGAATGTGGGTACACTGCATAAGATAATCCTGAAAAGAAAAGAAAAATGAGTAGGACAGATCTAAAAACCTTGTCCCTAAAGACGCTCTGAATTTGTAATGAGGTCAATCAGCAGACGCCACAAACGCAGACAAACGGAAATGGTTTGGTGAGGATCACAGAAACATGGCTGCATGGAGAGAGGGAGTGACATGGAACATTTGGAGCAGAGAACATACAGCCCATCGAGTCAGCACCGACCCATTTAAGCCCTGGCTTCCACCCTATCCCGTAACCCAATGACCCATCTTAACCTTTTTGGACACTAAGGGCAATTTAGCATGGCCAATCCACCTAACCTGCACGTCTTTGGACTGTGGGAGAAAACAGGAGCACCCGGAGGAAACCCACCCCGGCACAGGGAGAACGTCCAGACTCCGTACAGACAGTGACCCAGGGGGGAATCGAACCTGGAGCTCTGGCGCTGTGAAGCCACAGTGTTATCCACTTGTGCTACCGTGGTGCCCGTGACAGTTGAACGTCCAAGATACTCAGTATTCTGAAAGGCTATACAGGATGTAACATGAGGTAGATTTGCTTTATGTTGAAGGTGACATCAAGGCTGTATGAAGAAATAATATAAGAATAATAATTACCTTTATTAGTGTCACAAGTAGGCTTGCAGTAACACTGCAATGAATCACTGTGAGAGTCGCCTAATCGCCACACCCTGGCGCCTGTTCGGGTATACTGACAGAGAATTAAGAATATCCAATTCAGCTAACAAGCACATCGTCTGGGAAAATATTGGTTCAGTGCTTCCAACATCCTTGTGATTCCCATTTTTTCCTCACCAGCATTGTCCTCTGAAGGGCCA
The DNA here is from genome assembly GCF_047496885.1 of Scyliorhinus torazame. Classification (NCBI taxonomy): domain Eukaryota; kingdom Metazoa; phylum Chordata; class Chondrichthyes; order Carcharhiniformes; family Scyliorhinidae; genus Scyliorhinus; species Scyliorhinus torazame. The sequence continues at coordinate 27,963,213 of NC_092728.1, read as the reverse complement.
ATACACGCTTTAGCTATTCCCTTCCTGTTTGCATACTTGTATAAACTTTTGGTATCAGTGTTCTTGTTTTCTGATCGTTTCCTTTCGTAGTTCATCTTAGCTCTTTTGATTTTATCTTAGGTAAAAGATAATCATAGTTTCCCAAAAATCGAAATGAATGCAGAGGAACTCGGTGCAATAACCATCACAGGGGTGATGGTATCAAACAAACAAATGAATTAAAGGCATATCAGTTACCGAAACCTGATGGCCCACTCTTTAGTTCTTTAAGGGATGTGGCAGTAGAGATGCATTGGTTGTGATAGTTCTGAATTTATTGGACTCTGGAAGGGTCCCGGTGGGTTGTAAACTCGCAAACATGACGCCTCTATTCAAAAACGAGGGAGTCAAAAAGCAGGAAACTACAGTCTGGTTAGCTTGATATCTGTGATCGAGAAGTTGCTCAAAGCATTCATTAAGGAGGTGATATGGAACATATGGAAAGACAAGGCTCCATAGCCGGCATGATTTTATGAAGGGTAAGTCAAGCTTGACGAACGTCCTTAAGTTAAGTTTGCGGACGTAGGCAACAATATGGACAAGGGTCCAATAGATGTGGTATATCTAGACCTCCAGAAGGCGTTTGACAATATGTGACATACTTGACTGACCCGGAGGGTGAGATGGCAGGGGATTCGAAAAGGTGTACGAGACTGGATTGATGATTGGTTCACTGACAGAAAGCAGAGGGTCGAGATGAATGCATCGTTTCTGGTCGGCGAGTTGTAACTAGTGGGGTGCCATCGGGGTCAGTCCTCAGACTTCAACTGGTTCCAATCTATAAAATTAATCTGCAATTAGGGACAGAGTGTACCACAGCAACATTTGCTGATGATACTAAAATAAGTGGCAAAGCCCGCAGTGAAGAGGTGATAGAGATTTTACAAACGGTATTGATAGTCTAGGAAATTGGGCCAAAAGGTGGCAGATAGTGTTTAAATACGTAAACCTGAGGTCATCCACGCCGGCTGAAAAAATGGAAAGAAAAATTATAATCTGAATGGAAAGCTGGTACAAAGTGCAGAGGAAGCTTGATGTCTTTGTTTGTCAATCGCAAAATGTTGGTGTGCAGGTACAGCATGTCATTCAAAAGAAAAAATGTAATGTTAGTGTTTATTTCAAAATGACTCGAATATAAAAGTAAAGTGATATTGCAATTGGATAGTGTGTTGGTGAGACCACATCTGGAGTACGGTATCCAGTCTTGCTTTCCTTATTTGAGGAAGGATGTGGTGACTTTGGGGACAGATCAGAGGAAGTTCGCCAGATTGAGTCAGGGGATAACACGGCTGACCTCTGGAGAGAAATTAATCAGTTTGTGAATATAGACTCTAGAGTTTAGAAGGCTGAGATGGAATCTGATTAAGTTATCTAAAATTCTTAAAGGGATTGCTTAAGTCAACCTTGAACAATTGTTTCCCCTTTTATGGCAATCTAAAACCAGAGGTCACAGATATAAATTGCGAGGCGCTAGATTTCGAACTGAAATGAGCAGGAACCACTTCTCGCAGAGGGTGGTGAATTTTACGAAATCGCTGCCCTTGATGCGGTGGAATCGGAGACATTACATTGTTTCAAGAAGGAGATAGGTATGTTTCTGATTCAAAATGCGTTAAAAAGATATGGGGAATATGTGGGAGATGGATTTGAGACCAGGAAGCGATCAGCGATGATCCCATTTAAAGCCGCAGCAGGCTTGAAGGGCTGACTTGCCCACTTCTACGATAATTCCTACGTTCGTATGACTAGAAACGCCTAACCATAACGGGTAGATTGTCCCAGAGAGGGTGCAGGTGAAGGAGCCATCGCTGCAGGGGCCAATGTGATCCTTCCGAGTCTTCCGCTTCTCTCTCTTGTTGGTATTTCGCTGAATCTCAACATTTGCTTGTCGCGTTCAGTAATCAGCATCTCTCGTGATCATGCTCTCGGGCTTCTGAGTCCCACTGATGACGATCGATGTTACATAGAGAGGGAATTTTTCAAGTAGTCCTTCATACTTGAGCGAAACTCTACCGCTCCGTCTGCCAGTGGTCAATTCCTGTTACGATGTGATATTGGAAGTCGAATGCCATTATCTGCACGGAATGCTGACGGCGACGCGGGAAACAATGATGTCTCGAACATTGGTGTTTGTGATGTGTTATTTCTAGTGAGTCTTGAGAATGGTATGGAGGTCGCGCTGCTGGATGGACTCAAGAACGCATACAGTCCAGCATGGGAACGAAGACTCGACACCGTACAGAACGTTGCTGAGGACCATGGCTTAATTCGCTTTTAATTTGAAAAAGGCTCTGATGATTGCAGTCTAGGTGGTACTTTTTCATGCATAATGTCCACTTTCTTTTCTATGACAACATGACAAATGATGCCACTCTACAAATGTTAAGTTGTTGCACGGCCATTCAAATCATTTACCTTGATGGCAATGCGTGGACGTTTATATTTGTATTGGCTGCAGGCTGATGAAGGACGGAAGTTTCCTTGAAACGTTTATGTCGTATGAAGAGTTGTGCCGCCTCCGAGAATTGTTACAGGTCGGAATGATTGCAGGCAGCATACAGCAATCAGCAAACAAGGGTAATGGAAGAAAATACCTTGCGATGTTTATGAGTCTGGTGATACCTAAGTTTGAGAAGACATCCGTCAGTCTGGAAACGTACGTTCCATCCCTCTTCAATACCTTAGTTACCGGTTACAGAATCGTGTTGACGATAACTGTGAATAAGGAAATGACTGCCCACAAACCTGCTTCGAATTATTTAAGGAACGGAAGGTACGAGAGGTTCATGTTGTGGCTGACGTCTCCGCACTGATTCGCGCGAAGCTTCTTCATCATGTCCAGAAAATCGGGTGGATATAAAGACTTTTCAAGGATTTTTCGGAGTGGAAATCTGCTGGGAGTTTTGAATGCATTGCTAAAGTCTGCAAACATCATGGACAGCGCAGTGTTTAGATCCGTATTGCCGTATATTTAGCTGCCCAGAAACATTGTCTTTGGTGCGTCGGTTGGCTCTGCCTCTCGGGCAATTTTCTTCACCAGCGTTCGGCACAGGCCTTTTCAGAAGTATTGTAAGCAAATTAATTGTCGTCATCCCATAATAGTTTGAGCATTCTGACTCGTCTCTTTCTTTCAGATACAACAACAGCTAAAAAGTCTAAGGAAGACTTGGTTCACTCAAAAAAACTTTGTATCACACACAGCATTTCATGCTTCAGGATTTCGAGCAATACATGGACTCCAGGGATTTCCGTGCTCTTCATCTGTTTGACGTTATTCACTGTCTGTCACCGCCCAACCCCCCACCACTTACCAGCCCCCCCCCCCCCCCCCCCCCCACCCCCACCTCCACCCTCCCCTCCCCCACCCCTACCCACTAGCAGAACCACCACCTCCGCAAGATTTCGGCTTTAATCCACTTTTTTTACACTAACCTTTGTTGGCGTATTTGTTACCATTGTCCTGCACTGTGCATTTTTCGCTGAGAAATGCTTTGATGCGTGCTCACCAACGATCCTGTACTGGTTTTACGTTATGTGCAGTGCATGGACTTCCTTACCTCTCAGTAGGTTTTGATATCCCGGCCAGGAGATGGATAGCCGCACTTCAGAGAAGATTCAAATGTCGCCAGTATCAGCGTTTCGTTGAGTTTTCTTCACGCAAGTGCAATCCACCAACATTTTAGGTATTCCTTACTTTTTCTTGAAGTGTACTGCATGCTTGACGATAGATTATCTTTTTATCTTCGCTGACCGATTCAGTCCGGTGAGCTTGATGATCTCTCCGTTTTATTCTTCGGAGATCTTGCATTTCGTTATCATTGTCACAACATCAGCAGATGTTCTTCTTGGTCCTGCAGGCGGCACATCGAGGTTCCGAGTGCTGTCCATCTGGATTATGTGTGGCCCAAGAGACATTATGTTAACCGTTGCCCACACGCAGAATTGCCATATTCCGCTGACTTCCGTCAGAGTGTACTTTCATTCTGGATGATTAAATTATCCACTGGAAAAACAAAAACGAATAAAGTGAAGTGTCTGCTGACTGAGCACAGCATTGCCTGCAAGAACCGTGTTCGCCTTCTGCGTCAAAAGAGAGAATATTGGTTTTTTTTACTATTTGAAATAAATGATAGTTCAATTCGTGTACAAATTTCTGTAGCTTGTTACGACACATTCGGCGTGCACTTAATCGTACCCATGGGGCCATGGTTCGTGAACCAGGCTGAATTAAATCTTACGGCCCACTGAGATGAAGAAGGGTCATGCATGCGGCCCACTCGCTAGCAGAGATCGCCGATAACCAGTCCATGTTGTCTTGATACGATCTTGTTTGGAACGAGGTGTTTGTTATTGATGCTGCTTTTTTCTGAAAATAATTTCAAGAGCAGACATCTGTTTTCATTGAAGTTCCATTGAATTTTCCGAGCACTCCCTTCCATTTCAGACAGTTACAACTGAAATTATAGATACAATCGTCAGGTAAGCCGCAGCTGGGGAAATTCTGGCAGAGCTCACGTTGATCAATGCCGAACGATTCTTTGTTAGCTGTATTTTGGAATGTCTAATACAGGCAGGGAATATACAGTGAATGTAGAACCCTCAAGAGTATTGACAGTCAGAGAGATCGAGGAGTACAGGTCCACGGTCACTGAAAGGGACAACACAGGTGAAGAAGGTAGTCAAGAAGGCATATGGCATGCTTGCCTTCATTGGCCGGCGCATTGAATATAAACATTGGCAAGTCATGTTACAGCTGTATAGAACCTTAGTTTGGCCATACTTGGAATATAGTGTTCAATTCTTGTCGCCACACTACCAGAAGGATGTGCAGGCTTTAGAGAAGATGCAGAAGAGATGTACCAGGGTGTTGCCTGGTATGGAGGACATTAGGTATGAGGAGAGGTTGAACAAACTCGGTTTGATCTCACTGGAACGACGGAGGTTGAGGGGCGACGTGATAGAGGTCTACAAAATTATGAGGGGCATAGAGAGGGTGGATAATCAGAGACCTTTTTCCAAGGTAGAGGGTTCAATTATTATGGCGCATAGGTTGAAGATGCGAGGGGCAAGGTTCAGGGGGGAAGTACAAGGCAAGTGTTTTGCACACAGGGGACTGGGTGCCTGGAACTCGCTACCGGAAGAGGTAGTGGAAGCAGGGACGATAGTGATGTTTAAGGGCCTCTTGACAAATAGATGAATAGGATCGGAATAGAGGGATACGGACCCCGGAGTGTAGAAGATTTTTCTTTAGACGGGCAGCATGGTCGGCGGGTCCAAGGGCCTGTTCCTATGCTGTACTTTTCTTTTTTCTTTATTTTGTTCAGCCAAGTTTTCAATATTCCATAAAAAATATTTAATTGTGCCTTGCAGCTTCCGACGAGACTTTGGTGAGTGAAAATGTGAATTGCGCGCCACAGCATTATTCGTTCCCGAACTTTCATTAAACCAGAATATTTATGTTGTTGGTCCAGTTCAATCTCTATTGAAATACAGCTCCACGCATATTGCCATCTGTTACTAAAGGATATGAACCCCCTAAAACATCACGTGCACTTGCTTAAATTATCGCTTGTTGGAAATGATCATTGCCTAAAACTGCTGTGACATAAATGTTGCTTGCTATTTGCCAGCTCAAGGCTGAATCGTATCCTGGTGCTCGTCATGCGGACATTGGCATTTAATAATGAGATACGCTGAATATTGAACTTATACCTTATGCCTTAATAGGACGTGGGCGTCGCTCGCGATGCCCTCCTCAATTGCTCATTCCCAATTGCAGTGTGGAGACAGTCAATGCGTGCATTCTTGGGTTCCTGCAGTGCGTGGGGTACAGGTAAACCCGCCGCGCCGGTCGGATGGCAATTAACAATAAAAGTACCCACTTCCGATGTAATAACTAATGGTGGGTAATTGATACAGGGATGTCCCGCAATTGAGATCACACACCTCTCAGAACCACCAATATTTTCCCTTGTGTAAGGTATGGTTCCACCTGATTCGCACGAACCCGTTTTATTCCGGTTCATTGTGCCACATTGAGTGAAAAGAGGAATCAGTGTAAAGGCCCGTCAACGAACGTCATCTTTGGAATGAAGCACCTTTGTACAGTTTTGAAACAAGTCCACAATGAGATGACGAGCTGAGAGGCTTTGCCGCAACAAACTGAGCGGCAGTGAGCAGTTTATTGACGAGAAAGTCCTGGTTGTTGCATTTTGGATTCCTCCTAACATATTGGGTACTCTGGTTCGAAACATAAACACATGGTATTGTTTCCACAACGTACGAATGGCATGTCACACAAAGAGGCTTGACCGGAGGCCGCAAGCAAACGGCTGTTAAGAAAATGATAACCTCTGTCGGCATGGTAAATTTAACTTTTTTAATAGGTTTTTAAATGGATTATTTTTTAAACATAAACGTTTTGATTTTATCTCACAGATGTGGAATTCATTTGGCGGCAATACTTAACTTATCTGAATACCACTATGAGCGGCTATATTCTCCAATCGCGGACGTTCTATTTGTCGCTTATAGGGGGGCGAGAGATATCCTGGTCACATCTCTGACTATGTGACTCTGAGGATCATGGTGGTCAGCCTGCTTGTGCATAAATGTTTTGGAACCCTTTCTGTGGTTACATGATCTGCGGGTGAAACAACCACACCAAATCTTGGATATCAGATGCTGCTTCGACCGAAAAGTCTAGGAATAGTAAAGAAAATCATCAAATTCGGCACATGACTCGGTGTAGAACTGTCTACATATGACATCGTCGATTGTCAGGCTACGTTACTGCAGGGATGAGTTAAGCTGATGTTGTTATGTTCATACACAAAGCAATCAAAGTCCCTCATAACGAGTAGGTTTCTCCATCAGCCAACGGCGGAACCGGGAAATGCGATTAGGCTGAGAATCCGTCATGAGACCAAAATCGTGGCCGGTCCCAGTCGCGCGACACAATGCAATTCTCGAGCGCCTAGACAGCGATGTCAATGCATTCTACTCAGCATGTGTCGTTGGCATTTTTACGGGACCGGACCGGGTATCTTACAGGGCCGGACCGGGTATCTTACATGGCCTCCGTGATCCTCCGCGCTGGCAGGAGGAATGAAAGATGGCGGGTTTCACTTGTTATTTCAAAGTCGGGAAACAAGGCCGTGGCTGCTGAGGGATAGAGAGGTGGTAATAAATGCGGAAGCACGACCGTGGGCTGCCGGACGTGCCAGTTAGCAGGGTTGGCTGGGGGGCAGGGTGTGTCTGCTTGGGTTTGGAGGAGCAACTGGGAACGGCGGGGAGGTGGAGTGGGGTGAGCAGTTAATGGGCTGTGTGGTCGCGGTGACTCCTCACGGGACATGGGCTCAGGCAAGGATCGCCATTAAATCCTGCAAGGCAGCCACCTTGCTGTGCACCCCGCCGACTGCTCACTGTGGTATGTGGTTGCGCAGATGCACATTGTCGATATGTGTTCCCCCATCTAATCGAGTCCCCACCCCCACCCATCCGCGCCGCACTCCTGGCACACTAGCCAACAATCCCGCACCTTAGCCCCGACCCTCCACCCAACCAACCCCGATTCCTGGACCCCACCCACCCCACCAACACCACCACCAACTGCCCCCACCCGTCGGCGGAGCGCACGCGGCCCAACCAAGGGCAACGCCCACAGTAGCATTGCAGGAGGGCGCGGTCTGGAGCCGAGGAGCATGTCCATGTCATTGCTTGACGTAATCTAATGGAACCCTTAACAATAGCGATGGCGACCAGAGCCAGGGGCACTCGACAGTGCACGGCACCGACGAGGTCAATCTAGTGGACAGCAGTGTGCCAGATGGAAAGGCCTTGAATGGCTGTGGGGATGGGGGAAGGTGGATGGGAACAGGCGGGGACATGGGCTGCAATCTCGGCGGGGACCACCGTTCAGCCTGGTGTATCTGATGGGGCATGGGGTACGTATCTTGCTGACATATTTGTTTTTCACCCCCTACAGTCAATGGCAATTGGAATGCAACCAGGAATGGTGACCTTTATCCCAGCTGTCACAACTCTGAAGAGTACACTGAGGCTGTACCAGCTGGAGCTGCTAAGAGTGGGCCCTGCAGCAGTGAAGCCTGTACCAGAAGAACAGGAGCCACCCAGTAAGGATAAAGAACCAGTCCCCAATGGGTCTAGGAGGAAGAGTGAAGGAGGCGCCGTATGAGGCGGCCAGTAGGCAGCAAATGTCATTCCAGGACCTGCCAGCTCGGGCTTGCCGTCGAGCACACTGTGCACTGGGGTTCGTAGTCATGTCCTGGATACCTCAGGCCGAGGCGTGAGCAATGTGATTCATGTCCCCCTGTGGTCACCGCCTCATGTAAGGCTAGTCTTTATTAACCGAAAATGTTCCACTTGCTTAATGTGCAGCTGGTGTGTAACCATCAGTTGCACATCACTAACGTCTGCGCCTGTTACCCAGGCAACAAGAACAACGCCTTTACCATGGCATTCTTGAAGGTTCCTGACCTCTTCGAGGCGCACCGAAAGCTCAGCTGTTGGCTTCTGAGCGACAAGGGTTATCCGCCGTGGTCATGTTTGATGATCCATTTCCAAAGGCCACAAACCGACGTGTATACCTTCTACAGCGAAGCCCATGCAGTGACCATCGGCGTGATTGAGCTGCTTTGGCAACCTGGTGATGCAGTTCCGGTGTATATAGCGCTCTGGAGGGGCCCTCCAGTATGGCGCTAGGTGAGTGTTCCACATCATGTTGGCCTCCTTCGACCTCCACAACATGGCACAGTTGATGGGCAATGTTATTGAATAGGAGGATAGATGCCAGGTCTCTCCTAACAATTAGGATGCAAGAAAGGTCAGTAATAGGCAGTATAAAATGGTTAGCATTGGTGCCTCACGGCGCTGATTTCACAGGTGCGATCCCGGCTCTGGGTCACTGTCCGTTTGGAGTTTGCACAGTCTCCCAGTGTTTGCGTGGATTTCGCCCCCACAACCCAAAGACGTGAATGGTAGGTGGACTGGTCACGCTAAATTGCCCCGTAATTGGAAAAAATGAACTGGGTACTCTAAATTTGTTTTAAAAGAAGGAAAGGCAGTATAGGTGGCCAAGCAGCCACAGGTGCGCCTGTGCCAGTCTGAATGGGACACTCTACGCACCCCCAGGTTCACCGACAAGGGTGATTGGTCAGTGGCATGGATACCCCATCCCACCACCACGCTCCTCAGCCGACCACACCCTCCCTGAGGCACAGCGCCCCCCCCCCCCCCCACACCCCCGCTTCACCCTTCAGTGCCTTTGGTGAATCCGAACTGCATCATGGGGTGCGTTCCCTGGGGTGACAGTAACAGCGGGTCCCATCTGATCCATGGGGTTGAGGATGATGATGACTTCCTTTGCGATGAACTCTGATGATCTGCACCTTTTGATAATGTCCGATACCTACCAGTGGTGAAACTTTCCACCGTCCACTTGGGTGATGCCTGCATGTGAGCTGGCAATTCTATCACACATTCCCAACAAATACTCGGGGTGGTGGGGAAAACTACGGTGTGAGGAGACGAATGGAACTCGGGGTAGTAGGGTGGAGATTGATTCCTGCCAGGCACCGGAGCAATAAGCGCTGGCTGAACTGGGATCCCTGGCCCAAACATCCCCCAACGTCGCACCATCTCCCACTGCGCTCAGCAACCAGCACAGCCGATCCATCAGAGTGTTCGTATAATCACCGCGGTAAGTTATAATGGTTTGACCACGTGTTTAATTCCAAGCGATACACATATACATCCTCGCTTGTGCCCAAGCCCCTGAGCTAAGTATTCAGGAAAGGTTAGAAAAGGTTCCTACCGCGTAATAGACAGAGAGTATAGAAGGTGACAGGAATCTAACCTCAGGCAGAGAAAAAAAGTGCGAAATATGAGAAAGGAGGCGGTGTACCTAAATGCATACAGTATATGGACGAAGGGAAAGGAGCTTGTTGCACGAGTTGAAATTCGCCTGTACGATGTGGTGGACATCACAGAGGCGTGGCGGCAAGGGGATCAGTGCTGGGATCTAAATATCCAAGGGTATGTCGAAAGGGCAGGCAGTGGAGCAAATGGGTTTGGATTGCATTGTTCTCAAGTAATGCAATTACATCGATAACAAGATGCGATACGTGTTCAGAAGGCATAGAATCTGTATGGATAGGTTTTAAGAATTGCAAATGTAAATGGACAGTGATGGGACTTTTGCACAGGACCCTAGCAGTAGTCAATATATGGGGCAGTAAGGAAATCGGGAGATAAAAAATGCATACAAGAAAGGCAGTATTACAATCATCATGGGGGACTTCAATATGCAGGTAGACTGGGAAAAGCAGGTTGGTAGTGGATCCGACGAAAATTAATTTTTCAAATGCCTAAGAATTGTGTTTTTGGAGCAGGTTTTGAAGAGCCGACGAGGGAACAGACAATTCTGCATTTGGTGATCTGCAATGAGTCAGACTTGATATGGGGAAAAGAGGTGAATGAACCCTTAGAGAGCAGTGACCGCGATTTGATACCATTCACCCTGCAGTTTGAGAGGACGAAGCTAGAAGCAGGTGTCATCGTATTTCAAATAGTAAAAGTAACTGCCAAGACTTGAGGGAAAAGCGTGCCAGAGGTGTTTGGAAAGAGAGCCTAGTAGGAAAGACATGAAACAGTAATGGCAGAAGTTATTGGGAGTTCATTGGGGAGGCAAGGACTCATGAAAGGTTAGAAAAGGTTCCGAACCACGTAATAGAACAGAGAGAATAGAAGGTGACAGGAATCTAATCTCAGGCCAAGAAAGAAAGTGCCAAATATGAGAAAGGATGTGGTGTAGCTAAATGCATACAGTATATGGAAAAAGGTAAATGAGCTTGTTACGCGTGTTGAAATTCGCCAGTACGATGTGGTGGGCATTACAGAGGTGTGGCGGCAAGGGGATCAGGGCTGGTACCTAAATATCCAAGAATATGTCGAACGGACAGGCAGTAGGGCAAAGGGGGTTGGATTGCATTGTTGCAAATAATGCAGTTAAATCAATAACAAGATGCGATATGTGTTCAGAAGGCATATAATCTGTACGGGTAGGTTTGAGGAATTGAGGAACAGAGGTTGATTCCAAGGAGGGCGAAACATGCTGAGGGGAAGATGAGTCATCCATAGTTGACGAGGGAAGTCACGGACAAAATAGAAGCGAAAGACAAATGGTACAATTTGGCGAGGATTAGTTGGGAGAAATAGGATTGGGAAACCTTTAAAAGAGAGTAGAGAACAGATAAAAAAGCAATACGGGGACGGTGCAATATCAGTGTAAGCTGGATAGTAATATCAAGGAAGAGAGCAAGGCATTTTTTTCAAAATATAAAAGTTAAGAGAGAGGCAAGAATCGAAATTGGACCAATGGAAACTTAGGCTGGAGAAGTAGTAATAGGAAACAAAGAAATTACAGAGGAACTGAATCCTTGTTTTGCATCATTTTTAATGGTGGAAGACACCAGTGGGATAGCAGACCTCCAGGAGATTCAGAGGGTAGAGGTGAGTGTTGTGGGCATCAGCGAGGAGAACTTTCTTGGTAAAATTAAAGGACTGAAGGTGGATATTACACCTTGCCCGGTTGGACTATACCCCATGGTATAAAATGTCATAGCTGAGGAAATTGTGGAGGTATTGGCTTTGACCTCTCAGAAATTGCGGGACGCAGCGAGGGTCCCAGAGGACTGAATATGGCTAATGTAACACCACTGTTTAATAAGGGTAGCAAAGGGCGGGAAATTACAGGCTGGGTAGCCTGGCTTCGGTCAGTGGTAAGATTTTGTATTCCATTATTAAATATGAGAGGGCGTAGTTGGACGTGCATGATAAAATAGAACTGTCAGCATGGCTTCGTCAAGGGGAGGTCACAGCTGACAAATGTTTTAGAATTCTTTGAGGAGATAACAAGGAATTTAGACAAAGGACATGGTTTACTGGGCGTCTTTGACAAGATGTCATATAGGAGCATTTAAAATAAGATGCGATCCCATTCTGTTAAGCATAAGACACTGGCATGAAGGCAGAGAGGAGAGATACAGGGGTCATTTAAGGACTGCAGTCGGTTACTAGTGGTATGCCTCAAGGGTCTGTACTGGGAACAGAACTTATTACAATATACATTAACGTGCTGAAAAAATGGAACTGAGGGCACTGTTGTTAGATTTGCAGATCATAGAAAGATATGTAGAGGATACGTTGTATCGAAGAAGAAGGGGAGTTGTGGACGGACCTGGACAGGTTAGAAGAGTGGACAAAGTGGGAAACTGTGAGGTTAGCACTTTGGAAAGAAGAATGGAGGCATAGACTATTTTCTAATTGGGAACATGCTTAGGAAATCAATAGCACAAGTGGAATTACAAGACTTGTTCAAGATTCTCTTATGTTCAGTCGGCAGTTAAGAAAACAAATGGAATGTTAACATTCATATCGAGAGGGCAATGCACGTCTGAGGCTGTTTCAGGCTCTGGTCACAATATCCGTCAGCAGTTCTGACCCCCATATCTAAGAAAGGATGTGCTGGCATTGGAAAGTGTCCACAGGAGGTTCAGAAGGTGAATCTCTGCAATGGAGCTTGTCATAATACGAGAGGTTGAGGACATTGGCTCTGTACTCGTTGGAGTGTGGAAGGATGAGGGATACTTAATGAAACGTACAGGATAGGGGCTGGTTTAGCTCACTGGGCTAAATCGCTGGCTTTTAAAGCAGACCAAGGCAAGCCAGCAGCATGGTTCAATTCCCGTACCAACCTCCCCGAACAGGCGCCGGAATGAAACGTACAGGATAATGCGAGGCATGGATCGAGTGGATGTAGAAAGGATGTTTCCACAGGTCGAAAGATGGGCCGAGTGGCACAATTGTACTCCTGTGTCTATGGTCTAACGCTATACTGTATGCTGTATCCGTATCAAATTACCTGGTGCCCAACGTTCAGGTCTTACTGGCACTACCATTACACCTAGGTCGATTTCCATTAGGAGTGGAGGCAGCCTGTTAGGTTTCCCGCCCTGTGACCTGGGACCCATCTGACGGCTGTCTTCTGGGCGGCCGGGCCTGGATGGCCCAACTGCTGCTCGGGTTTCTAAGGACGCATGGTGCAGCCCTGCTCTGCCACTGCCCTACAGATGTGTTAGGGATAGAATGTGTGTGAGGGGGGGAAGCCGACGTGCTGTAGTGTTCTAGAAGCACCCCTGCGGAAGTCACCGCTACCTGTCCCATCACGTCTTCCTCCCTCGGAGCACCGGATAGCCCCAAGCTACTCCTCGGGATGCGGATGCGAGCGACGTTAACCCAGGAGTCTCCCCGCCACGTGGCTCTGCCAGTTCTGGAGGCCCGTTCTTGCCTCGACTATGGATTCAAGGCACATAGTCATTGAACACAGAAACTGGGTTCTCTCTGCGACTGTGTCACAATGCCCAGCGACTGTGCCAGCACACTCTGGGTCTGTGCCATATGCACCACTCACTGTGTTACCTCTCTCTGGGATTGGCTCAGCTCGGCACAACAAATGAAACACCGTCAATGCCCTCAGCCATGGCCCGTTGGAACTAGTCCACGTCCAGGAATGCCGCTGCAATGTCCATTGGGCTCTCTATCATGGCTGGCTGCAACAGGGCAATCCTATCTTGTGCCCTGGTCACCGCCCACGCAATGCCCCTGTCTGTGAACATCCAAATCTATGATGATAACTTCGCCACCACCGGGCTTTCCACGGAGGCCACTCGTGCAATTTTGGCCTGGTTGGCAAGCATGCTCGGCACCGTTGCCTGCTGCTGCACGTGGTTGGATCTTGCAAGTACAGTTGCAGGCGCTGGATTGTTGCTGAAAAACAATCATGCAGTCCCTGACTTTGTAAATCTCTCCACTGTCAAAGGGCCCACCGTTTTCAGAAGCCCTAAAACCCTTCCGGACGTCAGCTCGTCCAAGGGGTCGGGATTCGCTCTGACTGTCCGCCCCCTTGTGGTTTCTTCCTCCACCTGATGTACTGTTTCATGTGTGCAGTCCGCATCAGATCGTGCCCCAGGAGCTTCTTCGCTTAAGTTCCCAACCAAGGTGTGTCTCTAGGATGCTGGAGTGTCCTGGAGACAGCAGTGAGGGGGGTCAGTGCCGTCCATAGAGTGGTGCTGCGGGCTTTCTAGGCCTGCAGTTAGTTGATGTCGGTGTCCTCTTCTTTGCTTCCTCGCTATTATACACTTGGGGTTACGGGAGATCAGAAATTATTTGTAGTTGATCCTGCAAGACACAAGACATAATGCAGGATTGGATCGCGCATTGGGGTGGTAGGCGTTGGTGGAGGCGTGCATGATGACGTTGGGGCGTAGAGAAGTGGTTCTTGGTGGTGGAGCAAGTGATGGTTGGTGGATATCGGTGGAAGAGGTGCAGGTGGGGGGGGGGGGGGGTGGAGGAGGGTGATACACTTGCCATTGGGAATCCCAACCGAGCAGGGTCGCACTTGCTCGCCCGATGCTGATACCCGCCTCGGCGACTGCCCTCTCTCCAGGCCTAACAACCAGGTCCAGTCCCTGGTTATCGCCTGCAGTGAGGGGCTGTAGGTTCGGCGGCCCCCTCCATTCTTTTCACTGTCCCGGCGGATGTTGTCCACATTCTTCTGGGGGGTGGGGGGGGGGGCGGGGGGGGGGGGGGTTGGCGAGGTAAGACATAAAGTGCACAGTGTTAGAAAGTTGAACGCATGCAGTACGGGGAGGGGGAGGGAAGCTGGTGTCCTTTGTGGCCACCGGCGGCCGATGATGGTGCTGGCATGTTGTGCAAGGTGGGGTGAGTGCACACTGACTACCGTTTACCATAAGGTGGGTAAATGTTGGCTATTGGGAATCTGTAGCATGGGTTGGTGCCAGCGGCAAGGTGCTGCCACTTCACCCTGGCCGCCCTGAGCAGGTTGTGCAGTTTCTTGCAGCACTGCTGTCCGGTCCAGGCTTTACACACACGGCGCTCACGCCCTCTGCCACTTGCACCCAGACGCAGACAGTGGTGGCGGGTGCCATCCATGTCCCAGCCCTGGGTACAGGGTAGCCCGCCTCTCCTCCAAAGCATCCAGTAAGATTGCGAGCTCCATATCCGTGAAATGGGCTGCCATCACTTCGTTCTGCAATCGTACTGGTTTTGCTAAGTGTGTGGACGGAGTTGAGTGCTAATATGCGCCTGCAGCTTGTTAGCTGGGCCGGCGTTAACCTATTAACAGTTGTTGAATTACTGCGGAAACGCCAATATTGCTGTCGGAGAAGTCTGCCGATTCTCTCCTGGCGTCAACACTTAGTTTCTGAAACGGAGAATCCCGCCAATTTTACCTTTGTATTTTGTTTGGGCCTTTGAAATGTATAAATTGACCTGAAGGAGTGGATTACTCACCCATGGTGAAAAAAGTAACTACATTTCTAGTTCAGCATTAAGAGGTTTCCACATGTCCAACACTGTGCCGCAGTCAGTTTCTGCACAAATGCTCTTCCCAGCTAACTGGTTTTGGCGGGCTCGAATAAGAATGCAATTTGCTGTTTCTTTATTCCTTAGGCAATATAAATATAGAAACTGTAACTGTCGGAGCATGAGGAGATGATTAGGTCGTTCGAGCCTGCCAATCCATTCATTAAAAGCATCGCTAAACACCCAAGTCAACCGCCTGATCTCGCCTTCCCAGCCTCCAACATTGGATCTCCAGATAGCCTCGTGAGAGTTGCAGTCTTCCTTGTTTTATAAGAAAGTTCTCAAATCATGGATGAGGCAAATTCCAGCTTTCCTTATTTGTCTTTTCAACGCTGACTTCTCCGTTGCAGTTATATTACAGAGAATTGGTTATTTTCTTATTGGAAGCAATACATGTTCAAGTGCCAGCGCAACAATCCTCTTTCTTGAAATGTGACTTTGAAGCATTGCGGAGAATTTCAGTAATTACATTCATCATGTATTGGGCAGCACGGTCGTGCAGTGGGTTAGCGCTGCTGCCTGACGGCGCCGAGATCCCAGGTTCGATCCCGGCTCTGGGTCACTGTCCATGTGGAGTTTGCACATTCTCCTCGTGTTTGCCCCCACAACCCAAAAATGTGCAGACCAGGTGGATTGGACGCGCTAAATTGTCCCTTAATTGGATAAAATGAATTGTGTACTCTAAAATTATTTAAAAAAACATTTATCACGTAGTTTGTTCAGGATTTTCTTTTAACTCAACCCTAAAGTCCACTTTCTCTGCACATTCTGGATATTGCAGCTGGATTTCGCGGATATTCAATTGACGCTTTTGATGCCATGAGATCGCATTTGCGTTAATCTTCGAAAACTTAGTTTAATACGTTTCAATGATAATTCTCTTCTGCGCCTATGCTTTTTGAACTTATCGTTAGATTAGATTGTCTCTTTGTTTTCTTTAATTAGTTCAGGATGTTTATGTTTCTCTGCCATCGCTCGGATAATTTGAGTTTGTTAATTTGGTCTATGCAATTTAATTTCAGCGGTATTTATGACAAAGGGGGAGTCAGATAAAGAAATGATCCAGGCCATATCCTACATCTTTGTTTCAACGCATTCCTCAGTACGACTCAAATTACCGCAGGGAAGTCAAAGAAACATAAAATCCTACATCCTTCTTTCAACACATTTCTCTGTTCGACACTGCACTAGATCAAACATGCGAGGCATGCCTTATTTTAATCACTGAGTGAGCATGACAGCACTCCATCTCTAGATTAATCTCCAAATGCCATATTATTGTATTGCACCAGCTGGACACTTCCTCCAATCCTCTCTATTTTAAATTGCCAAACCAATTTCCATGCCAGGCAGTTATTTGTCATCATGTCTCAGAAATCATTTCTGGTTACAATGAGTTATATGGCATTGCATCAAGCACCTTGGAAAATGGCAGAGATATTGGAAAAGCTCTCTTTGGAGAAAGAATAAATTAATCGAATGAATGAGTAACTGTGAGTCTCATTCGGACCATCTGTTGTGTTGGTTAATCCCAATCACAGGATCTTACCCGTATTCTATCTTACAATCCTGGATTGTGTCAACTGTTCCCCGCAATGAGTATTGAGCAATTTGTCTCCATCATCATATTAGTCCTTTCATCCCAAATATAATACAGTCACTGTGAAAGAAATATCTTCTGGAGTAATATTTTCTTGTTTTAGCAATGGCCTGAGATTCCTGTCCTCTTCCTACCGATCCGCAATCATTGGAACCAGTTACTTATTTATTTGATTTATTTGTGTGATTCACAATATGAGATAATTTCATTTTAGTATTCTCTTCACCATCAGAAGCAACTCAGTTTCACCATTTGAACCACGCAACTGTTTCATCTGTCCTCTTTGTAGAAACTGGGGTTAATCACTTTTGCACTCTCTCCAAAATCTTCACATCCTTCCTAAATTATAGATCTAATCGAACTGTTAGGTTTATTATTATAGGTGGGATGAGGCTGAATATTTAACACCATCAAAGTTTTCTGCTCATTACACCTATTATGAATGTTTACGTTCATATATGATTAGTAGCAACTTCGCTAATTTGTCCTGCCATTCAACGTTTTCCACACAAAGAATCGACACAATCTGATAGTCGGAGTGTCCTGTATATATGTGTGCGAGGTGTGCCGGGCAAGAAGAAATGAATGACAACCATTACCACCATAGTTGGAGTTATCTTTCTTTCCTCAAATCAGGAGCATTCCACATGCACTTTGATGAATGTCTGTTACGTCTGTGGAGTGGAGGGCATTGTCCGTGTGGTGTTTGCACATTCTTCCGCTGTCTCCGACGGTCTCACCCCCACAGTGCAATGATGTGCATGGCAGGTTGATTGGCAACGCGAAATTGCTCCTGAATTGAAAAAAAGTTCTATGGGGGCTGGGGGGGAGATTATATCACTCAAACATGAGTCAATTTGGGATCGACAGTACTTCTTCAGTGACATTGAAGTGCAGTAAGGTTTCATTGTGTGCGCTTTCCTGTGTGTGTATGTGTAAGTTTGTGTATGTGGGTGAGCATGTGTGTGCGTCTGTGTGAGAGAGAGAGCGTACGAGAGAGAATAAGAGTACATGTACGGAGCATATGGTGTGTAAATGTGCGTCTGCCTTTGTATGTGTAACTGTGTTGGTGCGTTTTGGTATTTGGGTGGCGAATATGTGTACATATGTATTTATGCATGCATATGAATGTATCCAGGATGTTGATTTCGGTGTGTGTCTGCGTCTTTGTGTTCGCCTCTGTGTGTGTGAGTGATGGATCTGTGCGTGTGGGTGCCGGTGTCTGTCAGTGTCCATGTCTGTGCGTGAGTTGGAGTGTGAATATGTGTTAAATGCCTGATTGCGTTGGTTTGTAGTTGTGAAAATTCTTGTGAGTAAGGGCGTGTGTAACATTTGTATCTCTATGTGTGCGGCTATATGCTTCAGATTGTTCATGATTTTGGGTGTGTGAATATGCATGTTTGTGTGCATTCGTTCGTGTACGAAACTGTTTGAATTTTAGCTTCTAAGTTTGAATGCATGCGTTTGTTTCGTGGGTGCTTATTTCATGTGTTGTGTATGAAATGTGTACGCCTCACTGAGTGCGTTTGTGTGTGTTAGGTAGAGTCTTTATGTCAGTATGTGCGTTTATGTGATATGTGCATGCATGTGCGCAAGTGCATTGGTGTGTGCTTCAGCATGTGTGTGCTTGTGTTTGTCTATTTACGTGCATGCTGGTGCGTGCGAGACAATGTGTATTTGAGTGCCTAATTATGAATGTCTGCTGTTTATGTTCTCGCGATTATTTATGCGTTGTTGCATGGTGTGTATGTTTTCTGGGTCTGTGCGTACATTAGTGTGTTTACGTATGCATGCGTTGGCCGAAGTAGATAGATGTGGAGATGCCGGCGGCGGACTGGGTTGAGCACAGTAAGAAGTCTTACAACACCAGGTTAATGCCCAACAGGTTTGTTTCAAACACTAACTTTCGGATCACTGATCCTCAGGTGAATGAAGAGGTATGTTCCAGAAACATATATATAGACAAATTCAAAGATGCAAGGCAATGCTTAGAATGCAAACATTTGCAGGTAATTAAGTCTTTACAGATCCAGAGATAGGGGTAACCCCAGGTTAAAGAGAGGTGTGAATTGTCTCAAGCCAGGACAGTTGGTAGGATTTCGCAAGCCCAGGCCAGATGGTGGGGGATGAATGTAATGCAACATGAATCCCAGGTCCTGATTGAGGCGGTGCTCTTGTGTGTGGAACTTGGAAGTTTCTGCTCGGCGATTCTGCGTTGTCGCGCGTCCTGAAGTCCGCCTGGGAGAACGCTGACCTGGAGATCAGAGGCTGAATGCCCTTGACTGCTGAAGTGTTCCCCGACTGGAAGGGAACATTCCTGCCTGGTGATTGCCGCGCTATGTCCGTTCATTCATTGTCGCAGCGTCTGCATGGTCTCGCCAATGTACCACGATTCGGGACATCCTTTCCTGCAGTGTATCAGGTGGACAACGTTGGCCGAGTCGCACGAGTATGTATCGCGTACCTGGTGGGTGCTGTTCTCACGTGTAATGGCGGTATCCATGTCGATGATCTGGCACGTCTTGCAGAGATTTGCCATGGCAGGGTGTGTGGTGTCGTGGTCGCTGTTCTGAAGTCTGGGTAGTTTGTTGCAAACAATGGTTTGTTTGAGGTTGCGCGGTTGTTTGGAGGCAAGTAGTGGGGTGTGGGGATGACCCTGGCAAGATGTTCATCTTCATCGATGACGTGTTGAAGGCTGCAAAGAAGATGTCGTAGTTTCTCCGCTCCGGGTAAGTACTGGACGAAGAAGGGTATATGTCTGTTGTGTCCCGTGTTTGTCTTCTGAGGAGGCCTGTGCGGTTTATTGTTGTGGCGCGTTGGAACTGTCGATCGATGAGTCGAGCGCCATGTCCCGTTCATACGAGGGCATCTTTCAGAGTCTGTAGATGTCTATTACGCTCCTCCTCGTCTGAGCAGATCCGGTGTATACGGAGGGCTTGTCCATAGGGGATGGCTTCATTAATGTGTTTCGGGTGGAAACTGGAGAAGTGGAGCATTGTGAGGTTATCCGTGGGCTTGCGGTAAAACGATGTGCTGACGTGACCGTCGTTGAATGCAACTGATTTTGGAGAGTAGTCCATGGTGAGTCTCATGGTGGGATGGAACTTATTGACGTCATCGTGGAGTCGTTTCAGTGATTCTTCGCCATGGGTCCAAAGGAAAATAATGTTATCGATGTGTCTGTTGAATAAAGTCGGTTGAAGGTCCTGTGCGGTGAGAAGGTCTTGTTCAAACTTGTGCATGATGATATTGGTATGAGGTGCGAACTTGGTCCCCATGGCTGTTCCTTGGAGATAGAGATAGAAAGAGGAGTGTGTGTAAGGGTAACGCCGTAAGCATGGCATACTTCGATTGTGTGAGTGTGTGTGCATTTTATGTGCCTGCGTTTATCTGGATCTGCCTGATGTGTGTGAGTGCGTCTATACATGTGTCAGAACAGATTTGGTATCTCAGCATGTTTAAAGCTGTGTGTTTCTGCACACGTTTCCGTTGATGCACGAGTGAGTGCGTTTGCTTCCACCTGGGTGCGTAGGATGCTGCTTATATATTTGTTTCTGCTCGTGGGAGTGTGTTTATGGAAATGTCTGGGTGTGCATATGCTGAATGTGTGTGTGGTTATCAAAGTGTTTAGCTGCGCGTGCCTGCTTTATATATCTACGGGACTGTGCGTGGGTAAGGGGTAGTACGTATCTGAGTGTGTGCAAACATGTTTGTGTATACATATTTCTGTGTGTGGTGTGGATGTATGTGTGCACACAGAGTTTCTGATATGTGTATATCTGCTTGAGCGTGGTCCTGTGTGCATGTTCATGTGTATGCGTGGGCGAGGATGCATGTGAGTGAGCGAGTGTGTGTGCATATGTGTTTGACTTTGTGTTTGTGTATGGGGGCAATGTGTTATGTATGATCCTGCCTGGGAGAGAACATATGTGTGTCCACTTATGACTTTACATGTTTATGTGCTATATCTGTGTGTGCTTGTGCATATGAGTATGCAAATAGGTGTGTGTTTTTCCATGTGGATGTGCATGACCTGTTCCCCTGGTGTGCACGTATGCAGTTGTGTCTGCGAGTTTCTGTGTTTGTGTCCATTTGTGTGTAACTTTGTGCTTGACTGCTTGTTTGCATGCATTTTGTGATCATACCATGTATATGTGTTTGTGTGGAGGCGTGGTTGTGCGTATGCATGTGTGCCTGGCTCTGTGTGTACAATTACGTGTGTGTGTTAGTATGATGTTGCTATAGTTGCGTAAGCGTGGGTGTGAGAGTGTGTCTGTCTGTGGGTCTGCGTTTGTGTGAGTTTGCATGTCTGTGCCACTGTGCCTATATGGTCTTGGCTTTATTTGATGTCTGGGAGTGGTTATGTGTGTGTGTGTCTTTTCACGTCTATACTTGTATTCGTGGCTGTGGTCATACAGTAAAGAACAAGTGCATGTGAATTTGAATGTGAGTCTGTATGTATTTACGTGCGTGTGCCTCCCCGCGAATTTGTGTCTGAGAACGTGGTAATGTGTTTTTCCTTGAGGAAGCGTGCGTGAATTTGTGTGCCTCTGTGTGTGTTTTGCCTGTGTTGTGCACATTTGTGGCTATGTGTGCATGGGAAAGAAGAGATTATGCATATAATTGTACATGTCAATATGTTCCTCTTTGTGAGTGTATGAGCTTTGCTCTGTGCCAGTGTGTGAATGTGTCTTATTATGGATGTGTGTGCATTTGGATCTCCGTTATTGCGAATATATTCTAGTTTTTGTCCACGTGTGGACATCAGTGTCTGTTTGTGTGAAGGTGAAATTGTTTGTGTGTCTGTCTGTGATTCTGAATTACTTTGTGCGAGCAAAGTGAGTTTCTGTTCCAGGTAGAGTATGTGAGCGCCTGAGTCTGAATGAGTGTGAAATGTGAGGTTGTGCGGGTGTATGTGCCTGTTTGTGTGCAAGTTTCTGCAGTGAATGTGACTGTTTGTGTGTGATGTTTTATTTGGTTATATTTGTGTGGAAAAGTAAGTGTCTTTGCGTGTGTGTGCATCTACATCTGTAAGTGTAAGCGCGTGCATTTTTATATGTTTTGTGTATGTGTCTGTGCATGTGCCTAATTTTGCTTCGAGTGTCTTATGAGTGAAAATGAGTATATGCCCAGAAGTGTGAGTTTGCACATTTGGGCATGTATGTGTGTGCCTGCGTCTGTGTTCTGAAGTGACTGCGTAACTGAGTCACGGTGTCCACTTAAATATCTGCTTGCAATTGTGTGTCTCATGTGCACACACATTCATAATTGGGTTGGATGTGTTTATTGTCACGTACACCGAGGTACAGTGAAAAATACTTTCTCCGTGCAGTTCAAACAGATCATTAAGTACATGAAAAAAAAAGAAAATGCATTTTAAACGGCACCACAAAGCACACAACGTAAATACATAGACACCGGCATCGGGTGAAGCATACAGGAATGTAGTACTAATCAGATCTGTCCATGAGAGGGTCATTTAGGTATCTGGTTAAAAACGGAAAAGAACAAAGAACAAAGAAAATTACAGCACAGGGACAGGCCCTTCGGCCTCCCCAGCCTGCGCCGATTAGATCCTTTATCTAAACCTGTCACCTATTTTCCAAGGATCTACTTCCCTCTGTTCCCCGCCCGATCATATATCTGTCTAGATGCATCTTAAATGATGCTATTGTGCCCGCCTCTACCACTTCCGCTGGCAAAGCATTCCAGGCGCCCACCATCCTCTGCACAATAAACGTTATCTCCCTTAAACTTTCTCCCTCTCATTTTGAAATCGTGACCCCTTGTAATTGACACCCCCACTCTTGGAAACAACTTGTTGCTATCCACCCTGTCCATACCTCTCATAATTTTGTAGACCTCAATTAGGACCCCCTCAACCTCCGTCTTTCCAACGAAAACAATCCTAATCTACTCATCCTTTCTTCATAGCTAGCACCCTCCGTACCAGGCAACATCCTGGTGAGCCTCCTCTGCGCCCTCTCGAAAACATCCACATCCTTCTGGTAATGTGGCGACCAGAAATGCACGCAGTACTCCAAATGTGGCCTAACCAATGTCATATACAACTGTAACATGACCTGCCGACTCTTGTACTCAATACCCCGTCCGATGAAGCAAGCATGCTGTATGCCTTCTTGACCAGTCTATCGACCTGCGTTGCCACCTTCAGGGTACAATGGACCTGAACTCCCAAATCTCTCTGTACATCAATTTTCCCCAGGACTCTTCCATTGACCGTATAGTCCGCTCTTGAATTAGATCTTCGAAAATGCATCAACTCGCATTTGCCTGGATTGAACTCCATCTGCCATTTCTCTGCCCAACTCTCCAATCTATTTATATGTTGCTGTATTCTCTGACAGTCCTCGCTATCTGCAACTCCACCAATCTTAGTATCATCTGCAAACTTGCTAATCGGACCCCTATACCTTCATCCAGATCATTTGTGTATATCACAAACAATAGTGGTCCGAGCACGGATCCCTGTGGAAAACCACGAATCACCTTTCTCCATTTTGAGACACTCCCTTCCACCACTACTCTCTGTCTCCTGTTGCAAAGCCAGTTCTTTATCCATCTAGCTAGTACACCCTGAACCCCATACGACTTCACTTTTTTCATCAACCTGCCATGGGAAACTTTATCAAACGCCTTACTGAAGTCCATGTATATGACATCTACAGCCCTTCCCTCATAAATTAACGTTGTCACTTCCTCAAAGAATTCTATTAGATTTGTAAGACATGTCCTTCCCTGCACAAAATGATGCTGCCTATCACTGATAAGTCTATTTTCTTCCAAATGGGAATAGATCCTATCCCTCAGTATCTTCTCCAACAGTTTGCCTACTACTGACGTCAAGCTCACAGGTCTATAATTCCCTTAATTATCCCTGCTACCCTTCTTAAACAAAGGGACTACATTAACAATTCTCCAGTCCTCTGGGACCTCACCCGTGCTCAAGGATGCTGCAAAGATATCTGTTAAGACCCCAGCTATTTCTTCCCTCGCTTCCCTCAGTAACCTGGGATAGATCCCATCCGGACGTGGGGACTTGTCCACCTTAATGCCTTTTAGAATACCCAAAACTTCCCCATTCCTTATGCCGACTTGACCTAGAGTATTTAAACATCCATCCTTAGCCTCAACATCCGTCATGTCTCTCTCATTGGTGAATACCGATGCAAAGTACTCATTAAGAATCTCACCCATTTCTTCTGACTCCACGCATAAATTCCCTCTTTTGTCTTTGAGTGGGCCAATCCTTTCTCTAGTTATCCCCTTGCTCCTTATATACGAATAAAAGGCTTTGGGATCTTCCTTAACCCTGTTAGCCAAAGATATTTCATGACCCCTTTTATCCCTCTTTATTGCGCGTTTGAGATTTGCCCTACTTTCCCGATGTTCCTCCAAAGCATCATCAGATTTAAGTCGCCTAGATCTTATGTATGCTTTCTTTTTCATCTTAGCTAGTCTCACAATTCCACCCGTCATCAATGGTTCACTAATCTTGCCATTTCTATCCCTCATTTCCACAGGGAGATGTCTGTCCTGCACTCTAATCAACCTTTCCTTAAAAGACTCCCACATTTCAAATGTGGATTTACCCTCAAAGAGCTGCTCCCAATCCACATTTCCTAGCTCCTGCCGAATTTTATTATACTTGACCTTGCCCCAATTTCGCACTCTTTCTTTAGGACCACTCTTTTCTTTGTCCATGAGTATTCTAAAACTTACGGAATTGTGATCGCTATTCCCAAAGTAATCACCGACTGCAACTTTAACAACCTGGCCGGGATCATTCCCCAATACCAGGTCCAGTATGCCTTCTTCCCGAGTTGGACTATTTACATACTGCTCTAAAAAAAACTCTCCTGGATGCTCCTTACAATGTCTGCTCCATCTACGCCTCCAACACTACATGAATCCCATTCAATGTTGGGGAAATTAAAATCTCCCATCACGACCACCCCATTGCTCCTACATTTTTCTATACTCTGTCTACATATTTGTACCTCTACATCACGCTCTCTTTTGGGAGGCCTGTAGTAAAGTCGCAACAATGTTAGTGCACCCTTCCTATTTCTTAGCTCTACCCATATTGCCTCAGTGCTCGAATCCTGCATCGTGCCCTCCTTAATCATAGCTGTGATATCATCTCTGACCAGTAATGCAACTCCTCCACCCCTTTTACCTCCCTCGCTATCCCTCCTGAAGCATCTATGCCCTGGGATATTTAGTTGCCAGTCTTGTCCTTCCCTCAACCAAGTCTCCTTAATACCAATAACATCATATTCCCAATGACCAATGTAAGTCCTAAATTCATCTGCCTTACCTGCTACACTTCTTGCATTGAAACAAATGCACCTCAGACCGCCTGTCCCTTTGCGTTCATCATCTCTTCCCTGTCTACTCTTCCCCTTAGTCACATTGAGTTTATTATCTAGTAGAATACTGGCTTTAGTTGCTGCCTCTTTACTGACCACTAACTTCCTAATCTGGTTCCCATCCCCCGCCACATTAGTTTAAAACCTCCCCAACAGTGTTAGCAAAAGCACCCCCTCGGACATTGGTTTCAGTCCTGCCCAGGTGTAGACCATCCGATTTGTAATGGTCACACCGCCCCCAGAACCGGTTCCAATGTCCCAAAAATCTGAACCCCTCCCTCCTGCACCATCTCTCAAGCCACGTATTCATTCTGACTATTCTTGAATTTCTACTCTGACTGTCTCGTGGCACTGGTAGCAATCCTGAGATTACTACCTTTGAGGTCCTACTTTTTAACTTATCTCCTAACTCCCTAAATTCTGATTGTAGGACCACGTCCCGTTTTTTTTACCTATACCGTTGGTGCCTATATGCACCACGACAACTGGCTGTTCACCCTGCGCCTTCAGTATGCCCTGCAGCCGATCTGAGACATCCCTGACTCGTGCACCCGGGAGGCAACATACCATTCGGGAGTCTCGTTTCTGATCACAGAAACGCCTGTCTACTCCCATTACGATTGAATCCCCTATGACTATAGCCCTGCCAGTCTTTTTTTCGCCCTTCTGTGCAGCAGAGCCAGCCACGGTGCCATGAGCCTGGCTACTACTGCCTTCCCTTGGTGAGTCATCTCCCCCAACAGTATCCAAAACGGTATACCTGTTTTGGAGGGAGATGACCGCAGGGGACACTTGCACTGCCTTCCTGCTCTTTCTCTGCCTCTTGGTCACCCATTCCCTGTCTCCTTCACCAGCCCTAATCTGCACTTGTGTTTATATGTGTGCTTACACGTGATTGGTGTGTAAATGCTGTTCCAGGTGCCCTTATGCCGCTGCGTATGTGTGGGTGGCATTGTGAGAGCATGTATGCGTAGTATACATTTATACGCCCTTGTCTTTGTGCGTACCTATGTGTATACAGTCTGCAGTTCTGAGGTGTGTGAGTGGGAGTGACCACGTTCGACGGTTTCTGTAAATGTGAGGTTTTCTGGAGGATATTTTAATGTTAGATGTCTGTGTGTGAATATATATGTTTGCAATTGACTATACGGATGTTGGTCTGCTAGTGCATTTGGGATGTAATGCATTCCTTTGTGTTTGTGTCTGGGTGCTTCACTGTTGCTTTCTGTGACTGTAAGTGTGCAAGTGGAAGTGTGAATGTATGTGCTTGCGTGTCAGTGTACGTGTGCGACGTGTGTCTATTGGCTTTGGAGCCTGTGCATTTGTTTTGTGTGTCTGGTTGTATGAGATTTTGTCAAATCGTCATTTCGTCCCAATCTGCACAGGCTGAGTGTTTGAAAGACACCTGTCGGCCTATCTGTATGCTTTTCTGTCCATATATGTTTTTTGCACTGTTTGTGTGTTTGCATGCCTCTGTGCGTGTGCGTCTTAGAGAGAGTGAATCGGGAGAGTGTATTAGTGAATGTGTATATGTGTCGGTGTGTACGTTTCTGTGTGAGAAACTTTTTGCATGTGAGGCTATTTGTGAGGTTGTGTGTTTTTCTGTAAGTGCCTGCGTGAACATGTACCTCTGCATGAGTTGCATGTGTGTATGTGAGGGAGAGAGAAATAAATACTGATGATAATAATGTGTTTTCCAGAGCCCAAGCGGATGATTCAGTGTGGTCTTCCGGTTCACTCTGTTCCTGCCCATTCCTGTGTCTTTGAATGCGTGTCTCGATGTCTGTTTTTGCCAGTGTGACTGCCAATGATGGTTACCATATGTGTATGTGTAGGTTTGAGTGTGACTGATACTGCATGTTTTCTAGTTTAAGTGCATGTGTATGCATCAGGATTTCTGTGCGTGCAAACCTGGGTGTGCGTATGCGAGTGATTCTGCATGACTTTGGGTGTGAGCGAGAGTGAGTCATTCTTTGAGGGAGAGTGTGTTTGTGCCTGAGTGCGAATGAGTGTGCAGTTTGTGTATGTGTGAGTAATGTTGCAATGTGCACGTTTTCCTCTGTTTGCAAGTAAAACTGAGAGTATGAATGAATATATCACTTATAATTTCTGTGTGGTGGGAGCAAGTGTCTGTGTGAGTATGTTTGTGTTTTTCTGCGTCAGGGTACGAGTAATTTTGGTTTTGTGGTTGATTGTGTGTGTATACGTGTACTTTCAACTCTTCGTGTGATTGCTTGTGGTTATGTGCGTTTTTGTTTGCTGGCTTGAATATGCATGTGAGGCTGTGCCATTGTGAATGACTCTATTTGTCTGTGTGTTAGTCACAATGTGTTTGAGATTGTGTGTGTCATTCTGTCCATGTAAAAGTGCGTGATTGAATGTGTGTGCACTCATGCCTAATTTTAGGTGCACTTATACATGTGCATGTATCTTCATCTGTTGTGATTGTTTGCATTTTGTGTGAGTGATTTTGCGATAGCGTTGCGTTTGCTCGTGTGTGTACGTGTATATGTGAGTCAGTATTTATGTGTATGCATGTATTCCTGTGTAAGTGTTTGCATATTCGGAAATCTGCATTTGTCATGCTGTGCGGTTGCGGCGGGGCGGGGGTGGGCGGCAAGGGTGGCGTGAGTTCCTTAGTTTGTGTAAATGGAAGCTTGTTTTTGGAAGATCGTATGTATATCTGTGTCTTTATGTTTACAATTGCCGATACATTTTTTGGGGGTTAAAATTCGTGATATTCTGCATCTCTGTGTATGCCCCTGTGTGGATGTGTGTGAGTCTGTGTATGCGCGTGAATGAGCACTGGTAAGTGCGACAGCTATGTGTTTCGTGGGCGGGAGACAGTGAGAGTTAGTGTCTGTCTGTCGCATTTGTGTGTATTTGTGTTTCTGTATGTGGTGTGTGTTTGTGAAAATGTGTGATTTTATGTGAAGACGTAAGAGCGTGTGTCAAGTGTACATCGTGGATGCACTGTTTCCGAGTTTTTCTGTGGCTTGACATGATGTGAGTTTTGTATGAAAATGTATGTTGGAGAATTTACTGTGTGGGTGTGTGTGCTCTGTGTTTGTATGTGTATATGCGCATGCACGTGGAAGAGTGAGAGAGAAAAATGACGTGATCGTTTGTGTGAAAGCATGAGTAATAATTTGGTGTGATTGTATATGTGTATTGGCAAGACTGCACGGAGTGCTTTCATGTATCAAAGAATGCATGCATGTCATTTATATTGTGCGAGGTTTGGAGATGGCGTAAATGTGAACTAAATATGTATGTATGCATGTGCGTTACGTGTATGCAAAATATTGTTAGTGGTTTTGTGCGTTTCCTTTATTCCTATTTGTGCACATCCTCAAAAAGCTTTTGATGTGTGGACTGCAAGCCAAATCAATGGGTGTTTCTGAGTTAACCGCATTACCGTGAACCTGGAGACAGATATTTTGCAAAATGCATAAATACCGTAGATCAGCGCAGTTGCTGGATAGCTCTTTTGTGATGTGGATCAATGCCGACAACATGGGTTCAGTTCCCTTACCAACTGACGTTATTAAGGAAGGCTCGACGTGTATTTCGCCTGAGGTGTGGTGAACCTCAGGTAAAATGAACGGCAGTCATCTCTCAAAGGGGAAAGCAACCTCACGTCCTCTGGGACTGTGGCTACGTTTGGCCCATATGATACTGTAATACATTTTGATGTATAAACTAATTCTCAAGAAACCTGTTAACTTACCCCCAGGCTGATAGATAATCTAATTATGCACTGTCTTTCGTCACAGTAAACCTAGTCACTATTGTGATTTTACACCGAGGAAAATGTGGTCTCTCCAAATGTATCACTTGGTACCTACTGGCCATGGCAGTGACAGATCTACTGGTCGTTATCCTCGATCTGATATTGAGACACATTCCGATTGTTTATCAGGAACAGTTTTCTTTTCTGGCTTCTATCCCCGTGTGTAATATCCACACCGTCCTGCTTTATGCAGTCACTGACTGTTCTGTTTGGTTCACCGTCACATTCACCTTTGATCGATTTGTCGCCATTTGTTGTCCGAATATGAAAACTAAGTATTGCACTGAAAAAAAAGCAGCTGTGGTTCTTGGAACAGTGACTGTGCTGAGCTCCTTAAAGAACATGTTCTGGTATTTTATGTTGAAAGGTCGCTATTGGCTGTATAACGATCCCTGGTTTTGTAATTACAAATTCGGTGTCAGGTTCTCATCGTTTTGGGTAGCTGTCGAGTTTCTCCACTATATGCTGAACCCATGTGTCCCATTTGTCCTGATTATGGTTATCAATGCTTTCACAATCAGTCATATTTTATTTAGCAGCAGGGTCCGTAGGAGACTCCGGACTCAGACCAATGGGGAGAATCAAAGAGACCCAGAAATGGTGAACCGTAGGAAATCCATAATTTTACTGTTAGTTATCTCTGCCAATCTCATAATTTTATGGTCACTGATAATGGTGTATTATATATGGAACCGCATGTTTCATGTGGGATATAAGTCTTTATGGATAGAATATTATATAATGGAATTGGGCTTCATGCTTCAGATGCTCAGTTGTTGCACAAACACTGTTATTTATGCCTTGACTCAGAAGAAGTTCAGAGAGGAGTGGAAAAATCTGCTTAAATATCCACTTAACGCGATCCTTCAAATCATGAAACGATGAGGAAATAATAGAATTACTGGGAATTTATTTTCTTAATTTTCACATTTTGTTACACATTACAAGCGTGCTGAGTGGCCACTCAATGGGGAACTGTTTTCTATAACACAACTGAGAGAATACTTGAATACAATATGTCATCAGCCTAAAACTGGTCAGGCCACATGTACATTACTGAGCTCCCTAAAACTAATTCGGCAGGAATCATCCATTCTTCTTACTGGATTGGGAAACATAATGTACTAAAATGAGTGCATAAGGTGGCGAGTACGAGAGGAAGAGAGGTGACAAAGCCTTATTTATTGAGATAAGAGCTACGGCAAACACGACAGTCCTCAAACCTCCAGTGTCATTAAGGGCTCAACTGTTAGATTAGTTTAGCGTCAACAACCTGTAAAGCCAAATATGAGAGCTCTTAGACATGAATTTCTCTTAGATAAGAGGGAGTTAGTACACATAGGTCGATCACGTGAACATGACAGATCAGAGGAGCTAAACAGACAGTGAGCGAGGGATGCTAGCGGCAGGAACAGAGAGACAGAAGGAATGGGATGACAGCGAAGTATTCAGAGATGTTTAAAATGATCGTGGGGGAAAGAGAAAGAGAGAGAGATAAAAAGAGAGAGAGAGAGAGAGGAAGACAGAGACAGAGATGCAGAGATAGAGGCAGAGTCAAAAACGACGACAGTTACAGAGTGCTAATGATGGATTGAGTCCGAGAGTGTTGGCGGGGGAAAGGAAGGGAGTTAAAAAATGTAGGCTGGAAATAAAAAAGCTGAAGAAAGAGACAGGGAGGTAGAGGGAGCAAGACGATATGAGAAACATGGAAGCAAGAATAGAAAGAGAGACAGGTAGACAGAGAGATAAAGAAAGAAAGAGGAACATTGAACCAGAACGAGGGAAAACTACAAAAAAGTGGATTGCGAAAGACAGAAATAGAGATACAGACGACAATATTGAGTGCCGTCCTATGTTCCGTAACTAGTCACATTGTTTATATTCAGATTTTGAATTATTGCCCTCTTGAATCCCTGGATTAAAATTTCTTCCACCAGACAGCTTTGTTTTTTTAATGCAGTTCATTTACATGGCATTTATTTCACATAGAAGCTGTTTGATATATGTGGGCCACAAAAGGCTGTTTCCACTCCATTTTGCTATCTTGCATACTGTTCACATGTCCTACAATGTATTTCTCCCTCATGAAGACTCTCCCTAAATATAGGCACAGTAAGAAGTCTTACAATACCATGTTAAATTCCAACAGGTTTGTACCTTAGGGGGTGGTTCATCAATGCTCTTAAGTGGGAGAGGTGCCTGGCAGAAGGGGGGTTATTCTAGATAGTGGGGAGGAAGGGTAAAAGTGGGGCAAAGACAGACAGGGGCATGGGGAGGGGAGCAAAAGGGGCAGACAGGCTCAGGAGTAGTCACCCGGGAGGCACGGGTGGGGGGGGGGGGGCGGGGGAGTGACAAAGCACTCGCTCCGACAGGGCGCACGTTGTGACATCAGTAACAAGTGCACCCAGATCGATCACCTTAGATGATCCCTGAACTAAGGGAAACCCTGTAGTGTAGACACCCATCCACATGGAGTATATGGCAACGGTGGCATCTTGGATGGTCCCTGGACAAAGGCAAACCCCGTAATCAGGTGCTCAGACGTTTGGTGAAAATGGCGACAGCAGCCTTCATGGAAGGACCCCCCAAAAAGTTAAACCCCGGAGTTCAAGAGTATGTTTGACCTGCAGAAAGTGGAGGGGGTGGGGGCATAAATTCACCATGAAGGTAGTCACCTAGACATTTAGTTGCCCGAATGGTCCAGTGAAATATTGCTGAGCCTACGCCGGTCTGAAATGTCCGAGGGCTTATGTTATATACTCCTTATATGCACTTGAGGGAGAACAACTGACTCCGGTTACGAAAGTGCTGGATAGGACAGGATTACCAATTCTGGTATGGGATGAGGCTAGGCATTTTCCCGTCAGCTTAACAAGAGCAGAGCCTGCACGACGAATAGGGTGGTTACCAACCCAGAGAGACAGTATGTCATAGCTAGCGTTGTCCTTGAAGGGGCACCCATGATGATCGTAAATGCGAACAATTCCAAGAGGGACGATGGAGAATTCATAGAGAAACCCATAGCTCAACAGAAATCCCCAACATAGACTCGCACTGATTCATGTGTGGAGGGGGGCGGGGGACTTTCTCTGCGGACAGTACCACGGACGGGGAAACTCAGCCCAAATCGGAGGAACTATCAAATATGGCGAAAGAGTTCAACATCTTAATGGAGCAGAGGGAGGTAGCGGGCACATGGAAGATCAGGCTCCCAGGGGAGAATGTGTTGCCCTTCTTCCAACAGGTACACAGACGCTGCTCCAGAATAAACGTTTTCCTAATGCGGAAAGCTGTGCTTCAATCATCATCATAGAATTTACAGTGCAGAAGGAAGCCATTCGGCCCATCGAGTCTGCACCGGCTCTTGGAAAGAGCACACTACCCAAGTTCAGCACCTCCACCCTATCCCCATAACCCAGTAACCCCACCCAACACTAAGGGCAATTTCGGACACTAAGGGCAATTTATCATGGCCAATCCACATAACCTGCCCATCTTTGGACTGTGGGAGGAAACCGGAGCACCCAAAGGAAACCCACGCACACACGGGGAGGATGTGCAGACTCCGCACAGACAGTGACCCAAGCTGGAATCGAACCTGGGACGCTGGAACTGTGAAGCAATTGTGCTATCCACAATGCTACCTTGCTGCCCTAAGTGTTGTTGGGAGTGGAGTAGTCCACAATCGTAATTCCAACCACGCTCCACACTTCGTGGATGTGAGGTTGGGGATGGTCTGCGCCCAATGCCACCCAGGGGGGGGGGGGGGGGGGGCTGGGTACAACCATTTTTGCTGGCAAGGCATTATGAGAACAGATATCACAACTCCTTAATGGATCCATTACCAATAACCAGAATGGAAAGTTCTCACCCACCACGTTCTTGGAGGCACCGAACGCGGTGAGAAGGCAAGAGAGTATTGTGTTCAAAGCGCAACAAGAAAGGAAGGAGAGGGTGGCTGCAAAATAGTTGGTTACTCGCATGCTGGAGGTAGTTCGAATGTTCTCCACGGTTCCGACCTGCAAACACTGGCGACCAGCTGTGAAAGCAGGCAGCCACTAAAGAAATAGCAATAGCCAAGGCTAAAGACAGAAGCGTCAAGCTACACAGCGTCAAAGCAGATCAATGAAGTGTTTACAACCTTCTACCGCGGGAAATACACCTCCGAACGCCCAATGGGGAATGAGAAGATGAAGAAATTGACCAACAGACTGAATATGCTGGTCTTCGGGCAAGTTCGTGGACGGGACCTGGAAGCACAAATAGAAATGGGTGAAGTCATGGAGAGCATTAGCTCCGTGCATGCGAGGAAAACGCCAGAGCCGGATGGAGTTCGGTGGACTTATATAAAATCATTGTTCCAGCCCTGGCGCTGCATCTCAGAGCGATTTTTACAGAGCCACAAGCACCTGCCGCAAACGCTGGCCCAGGCGTCAATAACAGTGACCCTCAAATGAGCCAAAGGATCGATCGCATGGGGCTCCAACAGACCCATCCACTCCTTAACTTCGAACCTTTCCGGCTGGAGAGATGCATGACAAACGTAATCGCGGAAGGGCTTTGTCAACGGCAGGCAGCGAACATCAGCCGGCTTCTGAACGTCATCTTGACCATCTGGATAGAGAACATCAGAAGTCATCATCTCCCTGGACGCAGGCGAGACCTTCATAGGGTCGAATGGAAATACCTGATCAAGGTACTGACGCGATTTGCGTTTGGGTCTGGGTTGACTTCCTGGGTGGATCTCCTGCATAGCCCTCCAATGTTGAGCATACCAACAAACACCAGAGATCTGGACACTCCCGACTCCACAGAGGAATGAGGCAGAGATGCCCATTGTCACCGCTGCTGATTGCTGTAGAAATTGGGCGTCTGACGATCGTCGTCAGTGTTGCAAAGGAATTGAGAGGTATCAAAGTGGAGACAGAATGCATAGCATCTCAATTTACGCAAATTGCCTGATTCTCTACATCTGGGATCCCATGGCCAGCATGATAGGAATAATGAAAACACTGTAGGAGTTTGGAGCCTTGGCAAATTACACACTTAACCAGAGCAAAAGTGGACACTTCCCTGCGAATCCTCAGGGCCGAGAGGCAGAGCTGGAGGGACTGCCGTTCTGACTGGCCCTGGTGATCCAAAGATCCTATGACTGGACGTAGATCCACAAGTAGAACACAATGTTCCTGGTAGAGGCAGAGGAAATGGACCTGAAAAGGTGGGCTCACTCCCTGCAAGGAAATTGCAGAAAATCAAAATGAACGTGCTGGCCAGGTTCCTCTTCCCGGTCTGATACCTCCGGATCTAGCTCCCCAAGCTCTCCACCGCCCCCCCCCCCCCCCCCCTCCACACACCCTCAATCATCCCTGGCCATATATTAAAAATGCCCAGTTTCAGTAGCAAGGTGTCGGTTGAGAATTAAATGAGACAGTAATTTATGCTAACCGAAATATCCACCATGCACCACATCTGTAATAATCAAAGGATCACTCGCGCAACAGTGGAGGCCCCCTTCAAGATGTGAAGATAGGACGAGGGCAAACTGACGGTTGGAAACTTGTGCAAAGAGGATAGAGTAACGATTCCAAGATGGCGCCGGAGCATGGCCATTTTCTGCGAGCTCTCGCCCCCTGTCCCTTTTCTTTTATCTCCTATCAGCGTTCCTCTTCTTATATAATGACTAACACTGTTTTCGATGTTTTCTTGCAGATCTGAGTATCTTTCGAACCACGAGTACCGGACCCGATGACCCGACACGACCCCACAGCGACCGACACCGTACCGGAGCAGCGTGGCCACCCCGAATCCCCCCGAACAGCGATCGCCCGCCTAGCGACCGACCCCTGAACGGAGACCCCCCCCCCCCCCCCCCTCCCCCT
This sequence comes from Scyliorhinus torazame, assembly GCF_047496885.1. NCBI lineage: Eukaryota > Metazoa > Chordata > Chondrichthyes > Carcharhiniformes > Scyliorhinidae > Scyliorhinus > Scyliorhinus torazame. Next base: position 27,928,044 of record NC_092728.1, on the reverse strand, counting down.
CGAGCAGCGATCGCCCGCCCAGTTACCGACCCCGGACCGGAGCCCTCTCGCCAAGCGAACACACATGGCCCCTGCAATATCTCTTTAAGTTACCTGGCCCAGGAGAACTGCGTCATCCTTTCCCGGTGCAAACGTTACGAGGCACACACCGGAGTCTAAAGCACGTGGCCACTCCCGCCAGACTCCGACCACGTGACCTGACCCAACCATGTGGTGCTCAACCTGTCCATCATCCTGAAGCACATGGAGGAAGAAAAGGGTAATAGATGGGACCTTTCCAGACCCCTCCAAGACCAACCTCAGCGTGACTAGACCGCAGGGGCGTGGGACCTCGCCAGCGAAGCGGGAATGCCCGAGCCAACCCCGGAAAGACAGATACCCGCCGGAATCACTGGAAGGTGAACCCAACCTCACCGCCCGATGAGGTCAGACCGGCCCAAGCACCACCCTGCCCAGTGACTCTGACACAGCCAGCATCATCCACGACCCCTCCGAACACAATCACTTACCTTACGCAAAACCAGCCCTGCCATCCAGGAGCAGCCGCCGACCCAGGAAGAGGGGAAAACGCGCTCCCGAAAGATGAGACTTAAATTATGCGACTTCAATACTCCTCTCCCCAGCGTACTCCTGGCGAACGTCCAAGCGATTGAGAAAAAGCTGGATGGCCTCAACTCTAGATTTACCTCCCAGATTGAAGTGAGAAACTGCTGTGTGCTCTGCTTCACCGAGATATGGCTCACTCAGGCCACAGCAGGCTGCGCCATCAACCCGAAGGTTTTTCAATCCACTGATTGGACCGCACAAAGGCCTCAGGCAAGTCCAAGGGCGGGGGTGTTTGCCTCAGGAACAACACCACCTGGTGCTCAGATGTGGTGTCCCTAGCATGTCATTGCTCCCCGGACCTAGAATACCTAACTGCAAAGTGTCGCCCCTTCTACCTCCCTTGTGAATTCACCTCTGTACTCATCACAGCAGTCTACATCCCACCCCAGGCGGAAGTGAAGAAAGCACTTGACCAACTACATCTCACCATCAACAACCAAGAAACAAATCACCCCGCAGTCCTGACAATCGTGGCTAGAGAATTCAACCAAGCTAACATCAGGAAGGTCCTACCCAAACTCTATCAACATATCTCCTGCTCCACCATAGGTGCAAACACGCTGGACCATTGCTACACGAGCATGTAACGTGCCTACCGCTCCATTCCCCGAAAAAACTTTGGCAAATCCGACCAGAAATCGGTAATCCCACTTCCGGCTTACAAAGTGCAACTGAAGCGTGCTGAGCCAGTCAACAAAACCGTGCAGTTCTGTTCCGAGGAATCTGAAGACATCCTCCGCGACTGCTTGGAGACTGTGCACTGGTCGATATTCAAGCTAACCTGGACGAGTAAGCAACTACCATCGCAGACTTCACAGTAAGTGTGTCGAGGACTGTGTGCCAAAGAAGACAATACGGCTTTTCCCCAATCTAAAACACTGGCTCAACCTAAGGGTTCACTCCCTGCAAAAGTTCCAGACGGAGGCGTGCAAGTCTGACGACCCTGACCTATTAAAGAAATCCAGGTACGACGTACGGAAAGCTACCAGGGATGCAAAAAGACAATACCGTATCAAGCTAGAGTCCCCGGCCAATGACACCAACCCACGATGACTATGGCAGGACCTACACAAGATCACAGGCTATAAAGCAAGGCCAGGCGGAATATCTGGGGCTGGAGTACCCCTAACCGATGATATGAACAAGTTTTATGGCCGCTTTGCGCAGTCAGCCAATGTATCAGTGCCACCCGCCCCAACAGGCCTGGATACACACATACCCACTATTACAGCCTCAGAGGTAAGAGCTGCCTTCTTGAAAGTGTATCTGCGGAAAGCGACGGGCCCCGACGGAGTCCCTGGGCGAGCACCCAGAGCCCGCACACACCACCTGGCGTGTGGATTCGCAGATATTTTCACCACCTCACTCCTCCGCTCTGAGGTCCCCACCTCCTTCAAGAAGACCACCATAATACCAATACCAAAGAAGAACAAGGTTGCCTACTTCAATCATTGCCGACCGGTGGCCCTGACGTCTGTTATCATGAAATGCTTCGAGTGGCTAGACATCAGACGGATCACTGGCATCCTCCCAGGCGGTCTCGATCCACTGTAGTTTCCCTATCACTGCAACGGCTCCACAGCAGATGCTATCTCCCTGGCTCTACAATCAACACTCGAACAACTCGACAACAAGCACACATATGTAAGACTGTTGTTTGTCAACGACAGCTCCGCCTTCAACACCATTACCCCGACTAGACAAAAAACCAAGCTCCGCAATCTTGGCCTTGACCCCTTCTTGTGCAGCTAAACACTCGACTTCCTCACGAACAGAACGCAATCTGTCAGGATAGGTAACAGCGCCTCCTCGACAATAGTCCTCAAAATCGGAGCCCCGCAAAGATTTGTGCTCAGTCCTCCACTGTACTCCCTATACATATATGACTGTGTGGAAAGATTTAACTCCAACTTAATCTATAAGTTTGCGGATGATACCAGAGAAGACAGAGCCAGGAGTGAGACACAGCTAAGAGTGAGTTTCTGAATTTGAATCTAGGTGGGAATTGAATTAAATCAGTAAGGCAGCTCCGTTTAAATTTCAGGAGTTTAAATTAATTTAAATTAAGCTAGTATTGTGCAGTGTGGGTTAACAAGGGCTTGCCCCACCCACTCACATAACTGGTTGGCAGTTAAGTGTAAGTCACTTAAATCTACCTTGATCTAAAAGCAGGTGGGGGAGGGGAGTCAATTCAGGACAGTTTAAAAAGAGCAACTTGTAAACTCACTCCCAGTGAGTTCTCCCAGTGAGCCAGAGAAGACAGAGCCAGGAGTGAGACACAGCTAAGAGTGAGTTTGGGAATTTGAATCAAGGTGGGAATTCGAAGCTGGGTGGGGAGGAAGTGCGTTTTATCCCTGGTAAGTGGCTGGTAAGTAGTGTTTCTGTTTTTCTGTTTCTTTTCATTGGTATATTAATTTTCTTTTTTTTTTTTCTTTTTTTTTGTTGAACTTGTAGTTGTCGAAGTTAACCGAAGGTTTAAGACATGGCAGGAGAGCTCAGACCCGTATCATGCCCCTCCTGTGCGATGTAGGAGCTCAGGGACACGTCCACTGTCCCTGGCTCCTTCACGTGCAAGACGTGTGTCCAGTTGCAGCTCCTGTTAGACCGCTTGACGGCTCTGGAGCTGCGGATTGTCTCACTTTGGAGCACCCGCGATGCTGAGGACATCGTGGATAGCACTTTTAGCGAGTTGGTCACACCGCAGGTGAAAGGTACTGAGGGAGAGAGAAAATGGGTGGCCAAAAGACAGAGCAAGAGGAGGAATGCAGTGCAGGAGTCCTCTGCGGTCATCTCCCTGCAAAACAGATATACCACTTTGGATACTGTTGAGGGAGTTGGTTCACCAGGGGAAGGCAGCAGCAGCCAGGTTCATGGCACCGTGGCTGGCTCTGCTGCGCAGCTGGGCAGGAAGAAGAACGGCAGGGCTATAGTGATAGGGGACTCAATTGTAAGGGGAATAGACAGGCGGTTCTGCGGACGCAATCGAGACTCCAGAATGGTATGTTGCCTCCCTGATGCAAGGGTCAAGGATGTCTCGGAGCGGCAGCAGGACATTCTGGGAGGGGGGGGGGGGGGGGAGGGTGAACAGCCAGCTGTAGTGGTGCACATAGGCACCAACGATATAGGTAAAAAACGGGACGAGGTCTTACAAGCTGAATTTAGGGAGCTACGAGTTAAACTAAAAAGTAGGACCTCAAAGGTAGTAATCTCAGGATTGCTACCAGTGCCACGAGCTAGTCAGAGTAGGAATGTCAGGATAGAGAGGATGAATGCGTGGCTCGTGAGATGGTGCAAGAGGGAGGGATTCAAATTCCTAGGACATTGGAACCGGTTCTGGGGGAGGTGGGGCCAGTCCAAACCGGACGGTCTGCACCTGGGCAGGACTGGATCCGATGCCCGGGGGGGTGGGGGGTTGCTAGAGCTGTTGGGGAGAGTTTAAACTGATGTGGCAGGGGGAATGGGAACCGATGCAGGAAGCTGGAAGTAGTAAAACAGGGACAGAAATAAAAGGCAGTAAGGGGGAAAGTGTAAGGCAGAGAAGCCATTGTCAAAAATCAAAAAGGGCGACAGTACAAGGTACAGTGACTGAGGGGAGCTCAGTGAATAGGACCAGGAATACTAAAAGAAATAAAACGGGAAGCGAAAACATTAATGGTAAGCGACGCGGCAGGTTGTTACATGAGGATATGGGTTCAACGACAAGGAAAATTAGGAGAAAGGTTAAGAGGAAATATAACTTAGGAGAAGTTACTGATCGAGGTGTTAAGATTCAGAACAGAGGTAAAAAAGCCAACATAAGTGTACTTTACCTGAATGCTCGTAGTATTCGGAATAAGGTAAATGAGTTGATGGCGCAAATCATTGTGAATGACTGATTGAGTGGCCATTACTGAAACATGGTTAAAGGATGGTCACGACTGGGAGTTAAATATCCGAGGGTATCAAACTTTTCGGAAGGACAGAGTGGATGGTAAGGGAGGTGGTGTAACTCTGTTATTTAAGGATGACATCCGGGCAACAGTAAGGGATGACATCGGTGCTATGGAGGATAAGGCTGAATCCATTTGGGTGGAAATCAGGAATAGTAAGGCGAAAAAGTCACAGATAGGAGTAATCTATAGGCCACCAAATAGTAACATTATGGTGGGGCAGGCAATAAACAAAGAAATAACTGATGCATGTAGAAATGGTACAGCAGTTATCATGGGGGATTTTAACCTACATGTCGATTGGTTTAACCAGGTCAGTCAAGGCAGCTTTGAGGAGCAGTTTATAGAATGTATCTGCGATAGTTTCCTAGAACAGTATGTAACGGAACCTACAAGGGAACAAGCAGTCCTAGATCTGGTCCTGTGTAATGAGACAGGATTGATTCAGGATCTCATCGTTAGGGATCCTTTCGGAAGGAGCAATCACAATATGGTGGAATTTAAAATACAGATGGAGGGTGAGAAGGTAAAATCAAGCACTAGTGGTTTGTGCTTAAACAAAGGAGATTACAATGGGATGAGAGAAGAACTAGCTAAGGTAGACTGGGAGCAAAGACTTTATGGTGAAACAGTTGAGGAACAGTGGGGAACCTTCCAAGTGATTTTTCACAGTGCTCAGTAAAGGTTTATACCAACAAAAAGGAAGGACGGTAAAAAGAGGGAAAATCGACCGTGGATATCTAAGGAAATAAGGAAGAGTATCAAATTGAAGGAAAAAACATACAAAGTAGCAAAGATCAGTGGGAGCCTAGAGGACTGGGAAATCTTTAGGGGGCAACAGAAAGCTGCTAAAAAAGATATAAAGAAGAATAAGATAGATTATGAGAGTAAACTTGCTCAGAATATAAAAACAGATAGTAAAGGTTTCCCCAAATACATAAAACAAAAAAGAGTGGCTGGGGTAAATATTGGTCCTTTAGAGGATGAGAGGGGAGATTTAATAATGGGAGATGAGGAAATGGCTGAGGAACTGAACAGGTTTTTTGGGTCGGTCTTCACAGTGGAAGACACAAATAACATGTCAGTGACTGATTTATCCTCCTTTTCTACTGTAAATACTGAGGCAAAGTGTTGTACACCACACAACGGTCTTACACACCTGCCAAACATGCAATATCTTTCCACACCAGTGAATCAATTCTAGCTCACATCTGCGCAGCCGCAAAAGACGCACACAGCTCCAACCCCTATTGGCTATTCGCACTGCATATCCACTCGAATGCGCAACAGTTGCTGCCCAAACACGCGTAACTCCCTTTTCCAATTCCCGTTCTAACATAGAACATAGAACATAGAACGATACAGCGCAGTACAGGCCCTTCAGCCCACGATGTTGCACCGAAACAAAAGCCATCTAACCTACACTATGCCATTATCATCCTTATGTTTATCCAATAAACTTTTAAATGCCCTCAATGTTGGCGAGTTCACTACTGTTGCAGGTAGGGCATTCCACGGCTTCACTACTCTTTGCGTAAAGAACCTACCTCTGACCTCTGTCCTATATTAGTGAGATTGTATTGTATTAGTGAGAGGCAGCACGGTTTTGTGAAGGGGAGGTCGTGTCTCACTAACTTGATAGAGTTTTTCGAGGAGGTCACTAAGATGATTGATGCAGGTAGGGCAGTAGATGTTGTCTATATGGACTTCAGTAAGGCCTTTGACAAGGTCCCTCATGGTAGACTAGTACAAAAGGTGAAGTCACACGGGATCAGGGGTGAACTGGCAAGGTGGATACAGAACTGGCTAGGCCATAGAAGGCAGAGGGTAGCAATGGAGGGATGCTTTTCTAATTGGAGGGCTGTGACCAGTGGTGTTCCACAGGGATCAGTGCTGGGACCTTTGCTCTTTGTAGTATATATAAATGATTTGGAGGAAAATGTAACTGGTCTGATTAGTAAGTTTGCAGACGACACAAAGGTTGGTGGAATTGCGGATAGCGATGAGGACTGTCTGAGGATACAGCAGGATTTAGATTGTCTGGAGACTTGGGCGGAGTGATGGCAGATGGAGTTTAACCTGGACAAATGTGAGGTAATGCATTTTGGAAGGGCTAATGCAGGTAGGGAATATACAGTGAATGGTAGAACCCTCAAGAGTATTGAAAGTCAAAGAGATCTAGGAGTACAGGTCCACAGATCACTGAAAGGGGCTACACAGGTGGAGAAGGTAGTCAAGAAGGCATACGGCATGCTTGCCTTCATTGGCCGGGGCATTGAGTATAAGAATTGGCAAGTCATGTTGCAGCTGTATAGAACCTTAGTTAGGCCACACTTGGAGTATAGTGTTCAATTCTGGTCGCCACACTACCAGAAGGATGTGGAGGCTTTAGAGAGGGTGCAGAAGAGATTTACCAGAATGTTGCCTGGTATGGAGGGCATAAGCTATGAGGAGCGATTGAATAAACTCGGTTTGTTCTCACTGGAACGAAGGAGGTTGAGGGGCGACCTGATAGAGGTATACACTATTATGAGGGGCATAGACAGAGTGGATAGTCAGAGGCTTTTCCCCAGGGTAGAGGGGTCAATTACTAGGGGGCATAGGTTTAAGGTGAGAGGGGCAAAGTTTAGAGTAGATGTACGAGGCAAGTTTTTCACGCAGAGGGTAGTGGGTGCCTGGAACTCACTACCGGAGGAGGTAGTGGAGGCAGGGACGATAGGGACATTTAAGGGGCATCTTGACAAATATATGAATAGGATGGGAATAGAAGGATACGGACCCAGGAAGTGTAGAAGATTGTAGTTTAGTCGGGCAGTATGGTCGGCACGGGCTTGGAGGGCCGAAGGGCCTGTTCCTGTGCTGTACATTTCTTTGTTCTTTGTTTGTTATTTGTTATATCTATTACCCCTCAGTTTGAAGCTATGTCCCCTCGTGCCAGCCATTTCCATCCGCGGGAGAAGGCTCTCACTGTCCACCCTATCTAACCCCCTGATCATTTTGTATGCCTCTATTAAGTCTCCTCTTAACCTTCTTCTCTCCAACGAAAACAACCTCAAGTCCATCAGCCTTTCCTCATAAGATTTTCCCTCCATACCAGGCAACATCCTGGTAAATCTCCTCTGCACCCGCTTCAAAGCCTCCACGTCCTTCCTATAATGCGGTGACCAGAACTGTACTCAAGACTCCAAATGCAGCCGCACCAGAGTTTTGTATAGCTGCAACATGACCTCCCGACTCCGGAACTCAATCCCTCTACCAATAAAGGCCAACACTCCATAGGCCTTCTTCACAACCCTATCAACCTGGGTGGCAACTTTCAGGGATCTATGGACATGGACACCTAGATACCTCTGCTCATCCACACTTCCAAGAACTTTACCATTAGACAAATATTCCGCATTCCTGTTATTCCTTCCAAAGTGAATCACCTCACACTTCTCTACATTAAACTCCATTTGCCACCTCTCAGCCCAGCTCTGCAGCTTATCTATATCCCTCTGTAACCTGCTACATCCTTCCACACTGTCGACAACACCACCGACTTTAGTGTCGTCTGCAAATTTACTCACCCACCCCTCTGCGCCTTCCTCTAGGTCATTGATAAAAATGACAAACAGCAACGGCCTCAGAACAGATCCTTGTGGTACGCCACTTGTAACTGAACTCCATTCAGAACATTTCCCATCAACCACCACCGTCTGTCTTCTTTCAGCGAGCCAATTTCTGATCCACATCTCTAAATCTCCCTCAATCCCCAGCCTCCGTATTTTCTGCACTAGCCTACCGTGGGGAACCTTATCAAACGCTTTACTGAAATCCATATACACCACATCAACTGCTCTACCCTCATCTACCTGTTCAGTCACCTTCTCAAAGAACTCGATAAGGTTTGTGAGGCATGACCTACCCTTCACAAAGCCATGCTGACTATCCCTGATCATATTATTCCTATCTAGATGATTATAAATCTTGTCTCTTATAATCCCCTCCAAGACTTTACCCACTACAGACGTGAGACTCACTGGTCTATAGTTGCCGGGGTTGTCTCTGCTCCCCTTTTTTGAACAAAGGGACCACATTTGCTATCCTCCAGTCCTCTGGCACTATTCCTGTAGCCAATGATGACATAAAAATCAAGGCCAAAGGTCCAGCAATCTCTTCCCTGGCCTCCCAGAGAATCCTAGGATAAATCCCATCAGGCCCCGGGGACTTATCTATTTTCAGCCTGTCCAGAATTGCCAACACCTCTTCCCTACGTACCTCAATGCCATCTATTCTAATAGCCTGGGTCTCAGCATTCTCCTCCACAACATTATCTTTTTCCTGAGTGAATACTGACGAAAAATATTCATTTAGTATCTCTCCTATCTCTTCAGGCTCTACACACAACTTCCCATCCCTGTCCTTGACTGGTCCTACTCTTTCCCTAGTCATTCGCTTATTCTTGACATATCTATAGAAAGCTTTTGGGTTTTCCTTGATCCTACCTGCCAAATACTTCTCATAGATTATCATAGAATTTACAGAGCAGAAGGAGGCCATTCAGCCCATCGAGTCTGCACCGGCTCTTGGAAAGAGAACCCTACTCAAGGTCAACACCGCCACCCTATCCCCATAACCCAGTAACCCCACCCAACACTAAGGGCAATTTTGGACACTAAGAGTAATTTTTATCATGGCCAATCCACCTAACCCGCACATCTTTGGACTGTGGGAGGAAACCGGAGCACCCGGAGGAAACCCATGCACACACGGGGAGGATGTGCAGACTCCGCACAGACAGTGACCCAAGCCAGAATCGAACCTGGGACCCTGGAGCTGTGAAGCAATTGTGCTATCCACAAGGCTACCGTGCTGCCCTTCTTGTGCCCTCCTTGCTCGTCTTAGCTCTCTCTTTAGATCCTTCCTCACTACCTTATAACTATCCATCGCCCCAACTGAAACTTCACACCTCATCTTTACATAGGCCTCCTTCTTCCTCTTAACAATAGATTCCACTTCTTTGGTAAACCACGGTTCCCTCGCTCTACGCCTTCCTCCCTGCCTGACCAGTACATACATATCAAGAACACGCAGTAGCTGATCCTTGACCAAGCTCCACTTATCCAGTGTGCCCAACACTTGCAGCCTACTTCTCCACCTTATCCCCCCCCCCCAAGTCACGTCTAATGGCATCATAATTGCCCTTCCCCCAGCTATAACTCTAGCCCTGCGTTGTACACTTTTCCCTTTCCATCATTAACGTAAACGTCACCGAATTTTGGTCACTGTCCCCAAAGTGCTCTCCTACCTCCAAATCCAAAACCTGGCCTGGTTCATTACCCAAAACCAAATCCAACGTGGCCTCGCCTCTTATTGGCCTGTCAACATATTGTGTCAGGAAACCCTCCTGCACACACTGTACAAAAAACGACCCATCTAATGTACTCGAACTATATCTTTTCCAGTCAATATTTGGAAAGTTAAAGTCTCCCATAACAACTACCCTGTTACTTTCGCTCTTATCCAGGATCATCCTCGCCATCCTTTCCTCTACATCCCTAGAACTATTTGGAGGCCTTTAGAAAACTCCCAACAGGGTGACCTCTCCTTTCCTGTTTCTAACCTCAGCCCATACTACCTCGGAAGATGAGTCCCCATCTACCATCCTCTCCGCCACCGTAATACTGCTCTTGACTAGCAGCGCCACACCTCCCCCTCTTTTGCCTCCTTCTCTGAGCTTACTAAAACACCTAAACCCCGGAATCTGCAACATCCATTCCTATCCCTGCTCTATCCATGTCTCCGAAATGGCCACAACATCGAAGTCCCAGGTACCAACCCATGCTGCCAGTTCCCCTACCTTATTTCGTATACTCCTGACATTGAAGTAGGCACAGTTCAAACCAAAAACCTGAACACTGGCCCCCTCCTGCAACGTCAAATCTGTGCTCCTGACCTTTATACTCTCATTCTCCCTTACCCTAAAACTACAATCCAGGTTCCCATGCCCCTGCTGCATTAGTTTAACCCCCCCCCAACCCCACCCCCCTCCACCCCAAAGAGCACTAACAAATCTCCACCCCCCCCAGGATATTTGTGCCCCTCAGGTTCAGATGTAGACCATCCTGTCTGTAGTGGTCCCACCTTCCCCAGAAAGAGCCCCAGTTATCCAGAAATCTGAATCCCTCCCGCCTGCACCATCCCTGTAGCCACGTGTTTAATTGCTCTCTCTCCCTATTCTTCATCTCACTATCACGTGGCACGGGCAACAGCCCAGAGATAACAACTCTGTTTGTTCTAGTTCTGAGCTTCCATCCTAGCTCCCTGAAAGCCTGCCTGACAGTCCCCTTTCCTACCTATGTTTTTAGTGCCAATGTGGACCACGACTTGGGGCTGCTCCCCCTCCCCCTTAAGGACCCGAAAACACGATCCGAGACATCACTTACCCTTGCACCTGGGAGGCAACATACCAAACGTGAGTCTCTCACGCTCCCACAAAATCTCCTATCTGTGCCCCTGACTATAGAGTCCCCAATTACTCATGCTCTGCTCTTCTCCCCCCTCCCCTTCTGAGCAGCAGGGACAGACTCCGTGCCAGAGGCCCGTACCCCATGGCTTACCCCTGGTAAGTCGTCCCCCCCCCCCCACAAGTATCCAAAGCGGTATACTTGTTTCTCAGGGGAACGACCGCAGGGGATCCCTGCACTGACTGCTTCCTCCCAGTCCCTCTTACAGTTACCCATCTATCTCCAATCTTTGGTGTAACTAATTCCCTAAAGCTGCTATCTATGACCCCCTCTGCCTCCCGAATGATCCGAAGTTCTTCCAACTCCAGCTCCAGTTCCCTAACTCGGTCTTGGAGGAGCTGGAGATGGCAGCACTTCCTGCAGGTAAAATCAGCAGGGACACTAACGGCATCCCTCACCTCAAACATCCTGCAGGAGGAACATTGCACTCCCTTCCCTGCCATCCCTCTAACTTTCTACCAAGGTCTGGCTAGCAACTAAATTATTTTTTTTTTTAAATAATAATATTAATAATAATACAATATGGTACTTACCTCACACCAATGGGTTTTATTATTAGATTAGAGGAGGAGGGCGGTGGGAGACACTACACGTGTAGTGTCTCGGGTTTCCTCTTCACCAGAATTTATTGGTGAGGGACTTCCCAGGAGTCCGCGGGTCGAACTTCCTGTTCCCGCCTCAAACACTCATTTTTTTAAAAAAACAGCAAAGAGGGACCGAAAACGGGACCAGGTAAGTGTTTACTAAAAATACTCACCCACCAGCTGCCTCCGCGCTCCGCTCCTGCTGAAACTCCAAGATTTGCACCTGTAAGGTAAGTTACTTTAAATATCAGTACTCACCCACCAGCAGCCTTTGCACTCCGCTCCTGCTGAAACTCCAAGATCTGCACCTGTAAGGTAAGTTACTTTAAATATCAGTACTCACCCACCAGCAGCCTCTGCACTCCGCTCCTGCTGAAACACCAACTGATTTCCCCTGCAAGGTAAGTTCTTTTTAAACCTAAATACTTACCGGCAACCCCTGCACTCCACTTCCCAGAAGTCCGCGGGTCGAACTTCCTGTTCCCGCCTGAAACACTCAAATTTTTTTTAAAAACAGCAAAGAGGGACCGAAAACGGGACCAGGTAAGTGTTTACTAAAAATACTCACCCACCAGCTGCCTCTGCGCTCCGCTCCTGCTGAAACTCCAAGATCTGCACCTGTACGGTAAGTTACTTTAAATATCAGTACTCGCCCACCAGCAGCCTCTGCACTCCGCTCCTGCTGAAACTCCAAGATCTGCACCCACCAGCAGCCTCTGCACTCCGCTCCTGCTGAAACTCCAAGATCTGCACCCACCAGCAGCCTCTGCACTCCGCTCCCGCTGAAACACCAACAGAAGGTGTTTCAAATTCGCTTTCAAACAGAGTGAACAGGCATCCATACCCATGCAAGAAATTACAACCCCCCACAAATTGCTTTGCACATATGCAGATCCCGCTAGCAGTGCACCGCACACCCAAAATATTCGATCAAATATGCAGGAACCCCACGTTCCCCGTGCAGATGCACAACGGAAACATACCACCACATTGTGCTACAAAACTGCATGCTCCACTGTCAATGCACACCTGCACACCGCCAGTTGCCCATACCCATGTGCAGACAGCCAATGTCCGTCGACATTCACACCCTCCGCTTTCCCGTGCACATGCACATCTGCCTTGGCCACACGCAACAACCCACCCTCATTACCCCGACACATCAGGAGACCGCCAATGCTTGTACAAAGATGCAAACCGCCAACACGTTTACTCATGTGCACACCTTCAATGCCTGGTGTGTTTACCCAATATGTTCACGCTGGTTTAATTCCTGTGCGTTTTGTCAGTTTATTAACGCAGCTTTCGTGTATGTGTTTGATCAGGTTTTTAATGTCGTCAAACTCACAGAATTATATGTTACAGACAAGATCCCAGACACCACGATCACCAGTTCAGCGCAGGATAGACCCAGCGGAGGTGGCAGCACAGTGGGAGAGTCGATAGGTACTTGCTCTGGAGTCAGAAATGGAAATCAGACGACAAAACTCTCCGTTGGTTTGATTCACACCTGGCACAGAGGAAGATGGTTGTGATGGTTGGAGGTCAATTTTCTCAGCTTCAGGCACCACTGCAATAGCTTTTCAGGATAGTGTCCTAAACCCAACAATCTTCAACAGTTTCCTCAATTACCCTGCCATCTTAAGGGGATGTTCGCAGATGACTGCACAATAGTCATAGAACTATGTAATCTCGACAGTGCAGGGAGAGGCCTAACGTTTGTGCATGGAACCTCCGAAAGAGCACCCAGCCAATCACACTCCTCCGCCCCATCCCAGGAACCCTGTAACACAACGTAAAGGCCACACATGTATCAGAAAATGACCATCTCTTTGACGAGATGTAACCAACTCTCCGTTTCATTCAATGCCATTACTGGCACTGAATCACCCACATTCAACATCCTGGGGGTTATTGTTGATCAGAAATTGAACTGGGCGAGCTAAATGTGGCTAAAAAAGTCAAAGACCCAGAATTATAACAAGAAAGCACATCAGCGCCTATACTTCCTCCAGAAACTAAGGAAATTCGGCATGTCCTCATTAACTCTTACCAACCTTTACAGATGCACCATAGAAAGCATCATATCTGGCTGCATCACAGCCTGGTATGGCAACTGATCGGCCCAAGACCGCAAGAAACTTCAATGAGTCGTGAACACAACCCAGTCCATCACACAACTCTGCCTCCCATCCATTGACCCCATCTACACCTCCCGCTGTCTGGGGAAGCGGGCAGCATAATCAAATACACCTCCCACCCGGCTTCTCCCAACTTCTTCCATCGGGCAGGAGATACAAAAGTCTGAGAACACCCACGAACAGAGTGAAAACCGCTTCTTCCCAGCTGTTACTCGGCTCGTAAAGGGCTCTCTTATGGACAGACCTCATTAACAGTACACCCCTGTATTCTTCACCCGGTGCCGGTGTTGTGTAGTTACATTGTGTACTTTGTGTATCCCCTATTATGTATTTTCTTTTATTTCCTTATCTTTTCATGTACTAAATGATCTGCTGAGTTCCTCGTAGAAAAAATACATTTCACTTTACCTTGATACACGTGACAATAAGCAAATCCAATTAAACGGCAATTAGTTGATCCCCTGACGCCAAATTCTGCCCACCATCTACAATGCACAGGACAGGAGTATAATGGAATATGCTCCTGCTGCTTGACTGAGTGCAGATCCAACAATACTCAAGAAGCTCAACAACATCTTGGACAAAGCAGCCCACTTGATATCTAACCCTTCGCAAACATTCAAACACTCCTCCACTGAAGAACATTGGCAGCCCTGTATGCCATCTTCAATATACACTGCAGTAAGTCACCAACGTCCCTTACATAGCTCCTGCCAAACCCACGATCACTACTATCTACAAGGACCTGAGCAACAGATACCTGGGAACCCCACCAGCTGGAGGTTCCCCTCCAAGTCACTCACCACCCTGACTTGGAATTATTTGCCCATCACTGTCGCTGTGGCAAAATCCTGGAACTTCCTCCTAACAGCAGTTTGAGTATGCCTACATTTCAGGCACTGCAACGTTTCATGAAGACAGCGCACCACCAGTTTCTGAGGGGTTACTAAGAATGGGCAATAAATACTGGCCTAATCAGCAACGCTCACACCCGTAAATGAGTTTTTGAAAACCTGGCGCACATAGAAGACTATAAGTTAAGTTTGGAATATGGCAATGTGCTGACGGCAGAAGTGCACCAATCCATTCTTGCCAAAAGCCTTCCTGAGTCATGGGTTATTTCTGAGGAAACTAGCCGAATACCTTTAGAAAATCAAAGCTCTTAATATAGATACCATATTCATCAAATTGACAGTTTTTGGTAGTCATTCAAATAAATAATATCGTATGACAGTGCTTTTGGAATATGTGTTACCAATTTCGATTAACGTAAACCACATCGGGTCCTCACATAGTGAGTGGTCAACGGATGCAAGGTGGCAGGGTGATACATTTGGGTGTTGGTGAGTGGAGGAAGAAGTAACGAGTGGATAAAAATCGGGAGGCTGACGAAGGGAAATACATCTCTCAGAGCAGGAAATAAAAAGTCAAATAACAGTGAAAAAATTCAAACAAAATACTTCCACACTTCCAAACAGAAATTTAAAGAAAAAAACAAAGAGTTGGGATTTGGAGCATTTAAATAATATATATTTCGGCAGCAGTTATTAGTATCTGTTTATTAATAATCGTGAGAACATTATATAATGGCAGAAGTACAGCATTTATTGTATGTTATTCCTGTGCTTGAAACAGCAAGTAAATTACGTACAATGAACGATAGACAAGTTACCACAGCATCAATGGTTAAAAACCAGAATGGAATCAAAATATTATAGAAAATATGTTGATACACACAAAATGCCACAGAGTAATGTGCACAGGTGGCAAATTCAAGGCCATTTGTGGTCGATTTCATCGAATTATTTCAATAAATATCAGAAATTAAAGATGATATTGCTATGATAGCTATCACGCACTTTATTTTTCTCAAGAACTTTGTTACCAGATTTGTGACAGATCTCATCACAGGTGGAGGATAAAAAAACTGCAGCAGAATGGAAAGCAAGTTTACATGGGAGGAGAGTGAGCCGGGACAGTGAAAACAGCGCAGGAGGTGAGTGAGCTGGGACAGTGAAAACAGCGCGGGAGGTGAGTGAGCCGGGACGGTGAAAACAGCGCGGGAGGTGAGTGAGCCGGGACAGTGAAAACAGCGCAGGAGGAGAGACAGCCGGGACAGTGAAAGCAGCACGGGAGGTGAGTGAGCCGGGACAGTGAAAACAGCGCGGGAGCTGAGTGAGCCGGGACAGTGAAAACAGTGCGGGAGGTGAGTGAGCCGGGACGGTGAAAACAACGCGGGAGGAGAGAGAGCCGGGACAGTGAAAACAGCGCGGGAGCTGAGTGAGCCGGGACAGTGAAAACAGCGCGGGAGCTGAGTGAGCCGGGACAGTGAAAACAGCGCGGGAGCTGAGTGAGCCGGGACAGTGAAAACAGCGCGGGAGGAGAGAGAGCCGGGACAGTGAAAACAGTGCGGGAGCTGAGTGAGCCGGGACAGTGAAAACAGCGCGGGAGGAGAGAGAGCCGGGACAGTGAAAACAGTGCGGGAGCTGAGTGAGCCGGGACAGTGAAAACAGCGCGGGAGGAGAGAGAGCCGGGACAGTGAAAACAGTGCGGGAGCTGAGTGAGCCAGGACAGTGAAAACAGCGTGGGAGGAGAGAGAGCCGGGACAGTGAAAACAGCGCGGGAGCGGAGTGAGCCGGGACAGTGAAAACAGCGCGGGAGATTTAAAAAGCGCGTGAGCTGCGAGTCGGAGCGGAGATTTTAAAAGATCGCGGCCTAGTTTCGGGAGCTGTTCGGAGAAGGAGGAGCAGTCTCTGTCAGGGAGAGCACCTGAGAACATCTAAGACACTCAGAGGGTAAGAAGGTAAGTAAGTGATTTTTACTCATTTTTACTTTAATACCTTTTTCAAATTGTGTGTGTCGGGGGGAAACTGAAGTGACATCACAGAAAAGCTGTGGCCTGAGTGGCTGGTTGGGAATCTACACTAAATTTAAAAAATTAAGCATTGGTAACTAATTAAACATAATTACTTAATTATAATTTAGAGGGATATCTAAGCCAGAGATCGGAGAGTACTATATTTAGACTTCGCATTTCTATTAGAAATCTAGTGCTAGGAAACAGATAGTTAACAGTAACTTTGAAATTTTTTTTAAAATATTAAAACAAAATAAAAAAATTTACATTTTAATTTTAATTAATTGACGCAATGTCAGTTAGAGGGGTGCAGTGCTCTGACTGTGAGATGTGGCAGGTCCGGGAGGCTTCCAGTGTCCCGGATGGCTTCATCTGCAGAAAGTGCACCCAACTGGAGCTCCTCACAGACCGCATGGTTCGGTTGGAGCAGCAATTGGATGCACTTAGGAGCATGCAGGTGGCAGAAAGCGTCATAGATCGCAGTTATGTAAATGTGGTCACACCCAAGGTGCAGGCAGAGAAATGGGTGACCACCAGAAAGGGCAGGCAGTCAGTGCAGGAATCCCCTGGGGTTGTCCCCCTCTCGAACAGGTATACCCCTTTGGATACTGTCGGGGGGGATAGCCTATCAGGGGAAAACAGCAGCAGCCAGAGCAGTGGCACCACGGCTGGCTCTGATGTTCAGAAGGGAGGGTCAAAGCGCAGAAGAGTAATAGTAGTAGGGGACTCTATAGTCAGGGGCACAGATAGGCGCTTCAGTGGACGTGAAAGAGACTCCAGGATGGTATGTTGCCTCCCTGGTGCCAGGGTCCAGGATGTCTCCGAACGGGTAGAGGGCATCCTGAAGGGGGAGGGCAAACAGGCAGAGGTCGTTGTACATATTGGTACTAACGACATAGGCAGGAAGGGGCATGAGGTCCTGCAGCAGGACTTCAGGGAGCTAGGCAGAAAGTTAAAAGAGAGGACCTCGAGGGTTGTAATCTCGGGATTACTCCCTGTGCCACGTGACAGTGAGGCTAGAAATAGGACGATAGAGCAATTAAACACGTGGCTAAACAGCTGGTGTAGGAGGGAGGGTTTCCATTATCTGGACCACTGGGAGCTCTTCCGGGGCAGGTGTGACCTGTATAAGAAGGACGGGTTGCATCTAAACCGGAGAAGCATAAATATCCTGGCCGCGAGGTTTGCTAGTGTCACACGGGAGGGTTTAAACTAGTATGGCAGGGGGGTGGGCACGGGAGCAATAGGTCAGAAGGTGAGAGCATTGAGGGAGAACTAGGGAATAGGGACAGTGTGGCTCTGAGGCAGAGCAGACAGGGACAAGTTGCTGAACACAGCGGGTCTGGTGGCCTGAAGTGCATATGTTTTAATGCAAGAAGTATTACGGGTAAGGCAGATGAACTTAGAGCTTGGATTAGTACTTGGAACTATGATGTTGTTGCCATTACAGAGACCTGGTTGAGGGAAGGGCAGGATTGGCAGCTAAACGTTCCAGGATTTAGATGTTTCAGGCGGGATAGAGGGGGATGGAAAAGGGGAGGCGGAGTTGCGCTACTGGTTCGGGAGAATATCACAGCTGTACTGCGGGAGGACACCTCAGAGGGCAGTGAGGCTATATTGGTAGAGATCAGGAATAAGAAGGGTGCAGTCACAATGTTGGGGGTTTACTACAGGCCTCCCAACAGCCAGCGGGAGATAGAGGAGAAGATAGGTAGACAGATTTTGGAAAAGAGTAAAAACAACAGGGTTGTGGTGATGGGAGACTTCATCTTCCGCAATATTGACTGGGACTCACTGAGTGCCAGGGGCTTAGACGGGGCGGAGTTTGTAAAGAGCATCCAGGAGGGCTTCTTAAAACAATATGTAGACAGTCCAACTAGGGAAGGGGCGGTACTGGACCTGTTATTGGGGAATGAGCCCGGCCAGGTGGTAGATGATTCAGTCGGGGAGCACTTCGGTAACAGTGACCACAATTCAGTAAGTTTTAAATTACTGGTGGACAAGGATAAGAGTGGTCCTAGGATGAATGTGCTAAATTGGGGGAAGGCTAATTATAACTATATTAGGCGGGAACTAAAGAACATAGATTGGGGGCGGATGTTTGAGGGCAAATCAACATCTGACATGTGGGAGGCTTTCAAGTGGCAGTTGAAAGGAATTCAGGACCGGCATGTTCCTGTGAGGAAGAAGGATAAATACGGCAATTTTCGGGAACCTTGGATGACGAGAGATATTATAGGCCTCGTCAAAAAGAAAAAGGAGGCATTTGTCAGGGCTAAAAGGCTGGGAACAGACGAAGCCTGCGTGGAATATAAGGAAAGTAGGAAGGAACTTAAGCAAGGAGTCAGGAGGGCTAGAAGGGGTCACGAAAAGTCATTGGCAAATAGGGTTAAGGAAAATCCCAAGGTTTTTTACACGTACATAAAAAGCAAGAGGGTAGCCAGGGAAAGGGTTGGCCCACTGAAGGATAGGCAAGGGAATCTATGTGTGGAGCTAGAGGAAATGGGCTAGGTACTAAATGAATACTTTGCACCAGTATTCACTAAAGAGAAGAAATTGGTAGATGTTGAGTCTCGAGAAGGGTGTGTAGATAGCCTGGGTCACATTGAGATCCAAAAAGACGAGGTGTTGGGTGTCTTAAAAAATATTAAGGTAGATAAGTCCCCAGGGCCTGATGGGATCTACCCCAGAATACTGAAGGAGGCTGGAGAGGAAATTGCTGAGGCCTTGACAGAAATCTTTGGATCCTCGTTGTCTTCAGGGGATGTCCCGGAGGACTGGAGATTAGCCAATGTTGTTCCTCTGTTTAAAAAGGGTAGCAAGGATAATCCCGGGAACTACAGGCCGGTGAGCCTTACTTCAGTGGTAGGGAAATTACTGGAGAGAATTCTTCGAGACAGGATCTACTCCTATTTGGAAGTAAATGGACGTATTAGTGAGAGGCAGCACGGTTTTGTGAAGGGAAGGTCGTGTCTCACTAACTTGATAGAGTTTTTCGAGGAGGTCACTAAGAAGATTGATGCAGGTAGGGCAGTGGATGTTGTCTATATGGACTTCAGTAAGGCCTTTGACAAGGTCCCTTATGGTAGACTAGTACAAAAGGTGAAGTCACACGGGATCAGGGGTGAACTGGCAAGGTGGATACAGAACTGGCTAGGCCATAGAAGGCAGAGAGTAGCAATGGAAGGATGTTTTTCTAATTGGAGGGCTGTGACCAGTGGTGTTCCACAGGGATCAGTGCTGGGACCTTTGCTCTTTGGAGTATATATAAAGGATTTGGAGGAAAATGTAACTGGTCTGATTAGTAAGTTTGCAGACGACACAAAGGTTGGTGGAATTGCGGATAGCGATGAGGACTGTCGGAGGATACAGCAGGATTTAGATTGTTTGGAGACTTGGGCGGAGAGATGGCAGATGGAGTTTAATCCGGACAAATGTGAGGTAATGCATTTTGGAAGGTCTAATGCAGGTAGGGAATATACAGTGAATGGTAGAACCCTCAAGAGTATTGAAAGTCAAAGAGATCTAGGAGTACAGGTCCACAGGTCATTGAAAGGGGCAACACAGGTGGAGAATGGAGTCAAGAAGGCATAACGCATGCTTGCCTTCATTGGCCGGGGCATTGAGTATAAGAATTGGCAAGTCATGTTGCAGCTGTATAGAACCTTAGTTAGGCCACGCTTGGAGTATAGTGTTCAATTCTGTTCGCCACACTACCTGAAGGATGTGGAGGCTTTAGAGAGGGTGCAGAAGAGGTTTACCAGAATGTTGCCTGGTATGGAGGGCATTAGCTATGAGGAGCGGTTGAATAAACTCGGTTTGTTCTCACTGGAACGAAGGAGGTTGAGTGGAGACCTGATAGAGGTACACAAAATTATGAGGGGCATAGACAGAGTGGATAGTCAGAGGCTTTTCCCCAGGGTAGAGGGGTCAATTACTAGGGGGCATAGGTTTAAGGTAAGATGGGTAAGGTTTAGAGTAGATGTCCGAGGCAAGTTTTTTATGCAGAGGGTAGTGGTTGCCTGGAACTCGCTACCAGAGGAGATGGTGGAAGCAGGGACGATAGTGACATTTAAGGGGCATCTTGACAAATACATGAATAGGATGGGAATAGAGGGATACGGACCCAGGAAGTGTAGAAGATTGTAGTTTATTCGGGCAGCATGGTCGGCACGGGCTTGGAGGGCCGAAGGGCCTGTTCCTGTGCTGTACATTTCTTTGTTCTTTGTTCTTTGTTTAGAAAAAGGGGAAACAGATATTTGCAATTAAAAGTATTTACTCAGATTGGTGGAAATTGGGAAGTGGTGACCACAAGGATCAGCGCTGGAATTACTACCCTTCACCAGTTCCTAAACCAACATGGAATCGGGAAGCAAAACGATTACATTTAAATGTTTAGAGCACAGCGGTTATAGAGGAATAACTGTAACCATACCTCAACCTGTTAGCAATCATTCACCGACTTACTCAGTGGAAAGCACAATGTTAAAATAATTTCAGTATTGCTGAGGTTCAGATTATGCATTTTGATTGGAATGATAGATCTCCCACATGCTTCTTAGAATTAAGTGTCTGAAATTTTTCGGGGAATTTAGGCGTTCAGGGAAAGATTTTGACGAATGATTTAAAGAAGCAACTGAGGTTAAGAAAACAATCAATCATTGAAGTTAATTTCTAAATGAAATAAGTGAGAAATAAAATTTCAAAGAGAATTAGAATGCTGTAAGAGTAATGGTGGATTAGGTAAATGTCGGATTATTTGACTTGTGTTTCAGTTCGGACGGTACCATAGAGAACAGAGAGAGTTCGAATTATTTCACTTTATATTTCATTATTAAAGTCAAACAACTTCAAAACGCTTCTTGTTTTCAATATATTTGAAGGTTAAAGCACCCATACAGCTCCATGCTATAGACAAATTAACCGCCAATAAAAAAAAGAAACATGAATCCCAAATAGTAACAACCAAATTCATTCTTGTCAATGACCCACGTTCTGTCAAATACGATATTGAAATACACTCCCACTAACGCATGGGCAGTGCGGTCAGGTTTTCCCGTCTGGTTAATGATCCGCATGCATTGCATTTCTCAGTTGACAGATAACCCCAGTAATTCAGGCTCACTAGAGTGAGGTAGTCCATCATGGTGACTGAAGGACAAACAACACAAGTGTAAGTTGGCACAGACTTCCGGTAACAGATGGCCACTTGTTTCAGTTCTAACATTCTCGTTCAAGGCCTACCGTCAGCACAATACACATTGGCACATATACCTCCAACAAAAGATGGAAGCCTGTCTTCCACTCCAGTTTACAGGTGATATTGAGTGTGATTTAACTCTAAACCCAACTAAAACCTTCCTTTAGAAATCGTGTCTTGAATGGGGTCCATTCTAAAATTCCAGTAAACTCCTCCAAATACAATGACTTAATTTGTTCAGAGTCAGTGAGTTACTAATAAACTTGAGTACCGGTTGTGGAAATATATAAATAATGCAAAGATATGTGCAAACATTGGACTTAAGTAAATTATTCCTCAGGTCAACTATTTGTAGAAGGGTGACCGCGACATTAGCCTGTAACATATTCCTGACTTTTTTAAAGTCAGAGAACCTGTCACACACAGCTTTACAGAACGTCAGATCGTATCATCTCTTACCAGGGACACCAATAGCAGCAAGGATTGGGTAGATAATTTTCTCCGCCATTTTTATTGTTTCATACATTTTCGATGTGGATTGATGTGTCCCTCCGTGATGCTGGTAGCGTTTTTGTCTTAAACTCTGAGGTGGTATATTGACAAATACTTTAATGTATACCCTGTGGACGCACCTCAAGGATATTGAGATTGCAATATCGTTTCGTTGATTTTTGTTCGATGAACAAACCGATGATTACATTGAATTCCATGGTAAAATAAATATATATTTTTAGTTTACTCTGCCACATTCCAAATGCTGGATGAGCCTGATCACATTAACTAACTAATAAAAAGACAAGTTATATTCAATGTTACGTAGAAGGCATTACCCCGAACCGAAGAAGAAGGATTAGCAATACTATAATACGTGTATGGGACGCATTCCACAATATTAACAGATTATAAACAATACCTTTATTATTTAAAGAAGGCGAGGAAATTTCGTGCATCACTGCAGCTAGGATAAAGTAATAGGTATTATTCTTCTCGGCATATGAATACACCTCACGCCACAGACCCGGAACCCATATACCAAATGCTGATCCTTTCAGCCGTCTCCCATTGCCTGAAGGTGCAACGCATCTTACCAAAGCCCTAGGAAATTGTGATGCTCATGAACGTTTTCGAGACGACCCTGTAACTGTACAATATAACTTGACCGCAAAGGTACTTATACTATCAACGTTCAAGTGCATGATATTTAATGCGAGGTTCAATGGTCCAGCTTCAGAGGCTGTGAAGCCTTACTTTACTGTAAAGGATGAATTGAGCTTCTTGAATGCTGTGATGCTTTGTGAAGCACAATTGGTTGTTACCAAATCTGGGAGCCAAATGTTATTTCAATAATTACATTGTGCCCACCCGGGCATATACAAGATAAAAATGTTGGCGAGGAACTCTTTGTCATGGCCAGCATTAACGCTGATAGAGCACACATGATTAAAGTATGTGACTTGTGTTAGCACAGCACAATTTGCAGAGTGCAGTCCCTCTGCTGCCCTGGGAAAGGCAAGGTTGACTTTGCGTAACAGCGTAACTGTGCATTTTGACTATGTGGTTACTTTCATGGGCTCAATATTCATTTGTTGGAGGATACATACCGTAAGTGCATGGATGTGTACAAGCTGAATTCGACAACCACTCACACAAGAGTAGAATAATTGTGTCACTTATCTGCATCAACGGAATGCCCGTGGAAATTGTGATGCTTATGAACGTTTTAGAGACATACCCTGTAACCGCACAATATAACTTGAACGCAAAGGTACCCTATACTATCAGTGTACAGATAATGGCATTGCAATCATCAGCATAGAGTTCCAGAAATTCAAGGGCTTCTACAAGTGTTTTTGAAACTATGCCTTGAAACATGTCCTGTCTTTGCTCCAGCCTTTGGCTGCTGGGATACATATCACCTAGAAGAAATTATATGAAGCCCCATCTATTTCTGCAATTCCATTCTTCCTGCATTTGTTGGAAATCCAGAAGCAGATCTTCATTCTTGGTATCCGCAGCCGTCCTGGGGCTCCGGGTAGCCACACGAGTCCCCATAGTAATTATGTTCATCGTATTGGGATAGATAGTCATCTGAAATTTTAAACAAAATGACCCTGGACGTCACCAGTTGTTAGGTTTAGTCTGTATAACATACCTCCTGTATGAACCGAACACGTCCTGTTATTCAGATGTTTGTAGTTCCAATATTTTAAAACCTTATCATTTCCAATTCCTAGAGGACATAGGCCTGATTATGTTGCCATTGAAACTGACCCCCACTTGCTGGTGTCTGTTTAATTATCCACCTTAATGTGCTACAAACAAAACTTTAGTTCTCTACTCAATACATAACATGGTCAGTGAAAGCTGCTGCTTATTAACCAATAACACTGGTTTCTCTACGTTGAGCCTGAGATTGTCTGGGTATTTAGTGCCCCATATAATAGTTCTATTGCTGTGTATATTATATCTTATTGTGTTTCCTCCGACGTGCGGGTACTAGACTTGCTTCGCCTGTGTCCTGGTAACGTACAAATCATTGAAAACAAACAACATTTGACCAGTTGCTACCTTGTTAATTTCTGGTCTTTCATCATCTATCCTCAATTACTTAATTCTATCCGAATAACCAACTGGATATATTTTGCAGTCTAATTAAATATCTTAATAACATCTTTAAAACAGAAATCAAACATTTATACTGCATTCCAGGCATTTTGATTATTTCTTGGAGAAATATGCTTACCTAAATATTGATCAAAACAGGCACAATTTCACGTTTGACGTTATCATACATTATGTTACCCTCATTAAAGAGTGCAATCCCATATTTTGGTGCCTTAGTAGTTAGGTGGCATGGCATGGATTTGGTCGCTTATAATCTCTATATTGTTGGGTCAGTAATGCAAAAGTAATAATTCCCAATATTATTCCTGTATAGGCGGTAGGGGGCAAGTCAAGTGGCAACCCTAACGCCGCGGCTGTTACCAGAATGTGTTTAACACTCATGAATACGACCTCGATCACTTCCACCTATCTTTGTAACTTCTGACAAGATGTCCGCCCCATTTCACTGCATTTTCAACCGGGCAAACTCTTGCTGTAATATAGAAAGTTTAAAATAACTTCTTGAAGCTATCACAAACCTTGTTCCACCTGCAGTTACTATGAAAGCAAGACACAATATATCAATTCAGGTCATGTTAAAGTGGATTCATTGATCTGTACAAATCTGAAAATTCACGATATAAAGTTTGTAATTACCAATACAAAAATAAAAATACATCTTCGGCTGTCAACAAACAAGGGTTAATGTTCTGCTGGTGTGAAAAAGGACGGAGTTCGAATTCTCAACCGGACATCATTACATCTCACCCTTCTTTTGGTTTAACAAGAAACATGATTAGGGATCTATTTAATTGACCCATCTCTCCTTTATATTTCTTTCAACAACTTCAGAATTATTTATTCTGCATTGCATCAGTCGTGTCAGGGCTATCGCTTTGAACCTGGCGGTACTAACCCTGGGCCATTCCAATGCTGAATTGGCCATAAGCTTTTCAATTATCCCAACATCCAATCAACCCTTTCAAATTAATATTATCTTATCCTTACATTTGTGAATTTGTATCCAAATTAAAATTCCGGGTGTTTATCAAAAATACCCTGGAATCATCGGTAAACATGGCTCTTGGTTGATAATTTTGAAGAGAAGGATTTGCTGAACACATCTCCCTCTGTTAGCTGTTTGCCTCAAACTACTTAAAGTTTGCCATTAAAACCACACTCCGAGAAAGAGGAACGTAGCGCTTCAGTGCTTTAACGAATATTAATTATGTAGCGGTTTCTGTGAATTTTAAAAACTCAATGTTACTTCTCCAGAAAGATAAAATTAGAAAATATACGAACACCCACATAAAACAAATGAAACACACAGATTCTCACAGCTCACAAATATAACAGTTAATCTTGAGCCTTTATTCATGGCTACAGAATCTTAAAGAGACAGACAATTTCACAATCGCTTGATTGAAATACTAAACAATATTCATTTTAGTAATTTCAGTCCATTTATGTGAATTTCTAATGACTTATTTTATCGGCATCAGCTTTTCTTCGTGGACTTAAAACCAATGGCCTCCAGATCACGTTTAACATTTCCACATTAACTAGCCTTGTTGAGCCCCCAGGGCAGCACGGTAACATTGTGGATAGCACAATTGCTTCACAGCTCCAGGGTCCCAGGTTCAATTCCAGCATGGGTCACTGTCTGTGCGGAGTCTGCACATTCTCCGCGTGTGTGCGTGGGTTTCTTCCGGGTGCTCCGGTTTCCTCCCACAGTCCAAAGATGTGCAGTTTAGGTAGATTGGCCATGCTAAATTGCCCTTAGTGTCCAAAATTGCCCTTAATGGTGGGTGGGGTTACTGGGTTATGGGAATAGGGTGGAGGTGTTGACCTTGGGAAGGGTGCTCTTGCCAAGAGCCGCTGCAGACTCGATGGGCCGAATGGCCTCCTTCTGCACTGTAAATTCTATGATAAATTCTATGAAGGTTCATAATTAAACCTACATAAATGTGTCATTGAGACGTAATTTTTGGGCGGCAATTTAGAACAAATTAACTGTCTGCTTAAATGGCGAATTGTTCTGCAGAACCGAAAAGGGCAGAGAGTGGGTGGATAAACTTGGAACGCCATTGCGTCCCTTTACGTAAAGTAAAAACGTGCATTGTTCGATTACTTCCATTCTGCTCAACTTTCTTGCCTTTAGACTGGTTTCAACTTCCTCTGTTGAAGTGCTTGAAAGAAACCTTACTAGGTTATTTTTAACTCGAATTTTTTAGAAGTTCAAATTGGATCGCTGGCAAGTTTATCTCGGAGGGACTGATTTGGGCGACCTGAAAGGCTTAATCCCAAACTCAAATCCAATTTTGCTAATTTTTAGCAATCTGAAGTTCATTTACACATGAACCCATGTGTTACGTTATAACTTTAACTTCTATTTTTATTCCGTTCTATCCTTCAGGTCAGCTGCAGTATCCAGCACATCGCTGGGGGACGACCTATCCTCCCCAGAAATTCGTCTTTGCTGGAAGTATAGATTGGAATCCACGACGCTTTCACATCTTATCAATCACGTTGCAATAAATCCCGGCGAGGGAAACGAGGCATTGGACCGTCTCCTCCTCATTTTCAATAAACCTGAGGGCTGTCTGTTTGGATTTAGATTCATTTGCTTTCTCTGGGGCAGCGCGGTAGCACAGTGGTTAGCACCGTTGCCTCACAGTTCCAGAGTCCCAAGGTTCGAATCCCGGTTTGGGTCACTGTCTGTGCGGAGTCTGCACGTTCTCCTGTGTCTGCGTGGGCATCCTCCAGGTGCTCCTGGTTTCCTCCCACAGTCCAAAGATATGCACGTTCGGTGGATTGGCCATGATAAATTGCCCCTTATTGTCCAAACATATGTCCTCCCCCCACATCTACAGTTCATCCTCTGATTTTAGTTTCCCTGCTGTTTCACCTTTCACATCTTTTGCCCTCTCTGGGGACTGCCATGATCACTCTTTCCCCTTGGTTTCTGTGGCCATTAGCACCCGGTTTCCCTGGGTTTCTGTGGCTATGACTTATCTTTCATTCTCACTCCACAGTATAAATATTTCCCACTTTCTCTGTCTGTTAGCTTTGACAAAGAGTCATCGGACTCGAAACGTTAGCTTTTCTCTCTCCCTACTGATGCTGCCAGACTTGCTGGGATTTTCCAGCATTTTCTCTTTCGACCCACGAGTACTACCGATTATCTCTGTCTCTTCATAATTATTGGGAAGCCCTCTTAATTAGTAGGGCTGTCAAGACTCTTTAAACACATCTTCAAGGTAACTCTGCCCCTCCCTGATGTGGCACAGCTTCCAACCTCAGACACCACTCTAACAGTGCTGAGCCAAATGTTCTCAAGCAAACAGATGTGTTCAAGATGAACCTCAATGGGATCCACCAGCTCGCGTTCGCACAACACAGGTACAACACATTGCCTGCCTCACTCCCACCCATTTTTATTTTTGATAATTATTATTACTTTTTTAATTTCAGCTGTTTTTTAGACTTTCTAATTCCGGATAGTCACAATCGGTCTGGTTGTGTCTCATTCCGGATGTTGTCTCTCCTACTGCTCCTGCGCAAATCTCACTTCTGTTATCTCTCCAATTCAGAGCTGTCTGGATTTCATGCCTGTCCTATGGACCATGGATAGAGGTCTTGGAAGGCTGGTTTCTGTATTCTTGGTGCTTCCTTGCCATCGTTTGTCAACAACTTCAGATCGCAAGGCCCTAGTTTTTAAATTTCTGAAACTCAGCAACTTTATCATAACTCAGACATCTCTGCATCGAGACGCGAATATCTCGCCGGTGGATAATATCGTATTCCAAGCATCGTCTGGCATCTTTAAATCTGTCTATATATATGTTTCTGGAACATACCTCTTCATTCACCTGAGGAAGGAGCAGCGCTCTGAAAGCTCGTGATATCGAAACAAACCTGTTGGGCTTTTACCTGGTGTTGTAAGACTTCTTACTGTGCTCTCGCGAATCCAACGCCGGCATCTCCACATCATGGATAATATCCTGATATCAAATGATCCGAAGAAATTAATCATCTAGTATTCTGTTACTTTATGTCGAGATCCTGTGTGAACATATGAAAAACCCTGCGCTCTTGGCAAAAAGGCTTTGCAGGAAATATTGCCGAGGTTACATGGGGCAATACATATCCAGAAAAATTAGTCTGTAATTGAACGACGTAGAATGAGCTTCAAAAAGTATGCTTTCTGCGTAATACCTCAAACGTAAGGCACAGGATTAACCCTACCGAACCTCGAAGTGCCAAAAGAGTAAAATAGTCAATGGTGACAACATTTGGCCCTGTGTAAAAATCAAATTCTACCGTTCTGATGTGCTTTTTCATCAGTATCTGTTAGTAAAAGATACTAATGAAAAAGGCTGTATCATATCCTAAAACTTGTGGCGCAGAAAAAATATCCTCCGTTCATGTATTAACAATCAGTCTCGTTCATTCAAATTTGGCATCAAGTAATCATGGAGCGAATCCAATGGAATTGCTAACCAGCATAATTCAAAATACATTAGATGCATTCCGAAAAGTATGAGGCACCTATCTAAAATTTAGGTTCTGTGATGTTTGACTTGCTCCTAGAAGCTTTTCCATAATAGATGTGAGCACTCAATGTAATATTTTATATTGGATGGTGTGGACCATCTCTTCATGTTTTCATGGCTCTTTCCTCTTCCCCGCATCATCCTCCCCACATTCACTTTTACTTGTCCTTTCAACTTTTTATGTGCAAATGGAGGTGTCGAATATAATGAATATGCTGATTCAGCTATGTCGGTGTCCTTCTGTCTTTTTCTATAATCATATAAGGAGCAGTATGCATGCTGTACTGTAACAGCGTTGACGGTTTACTGCGTTATTTGTAAAACACGGAAAAACAGAAATAAAAATACATATATAAAAACGGCCAAACGTTTCCTATTTCCAATCTACTTCAATGGTAAAATACCGAGACAGATTGATAGAATGGGGAATCACACAATCAATAAGAAAAAAAAACGTTATTTCCAAAAAGAATCAGCTTTACTTCATTGCAGCTCCTGGCACACAAAATACAATATTGCTCGGATAGACATTCCAGAACAATATCTAGGATATTTGAATCAGATATTCTATTCCAGTGAGTGACCCACATTCGATACAATTCAAAACTGGCAGATACCTCCAGTATACGTATTCATAGAACAAAGAACATAGAACAATACAGCGCAGTACAGGCCCTTCGGCCCACGATGTTGCACCGAAACAAAAGCCATCTAACCTACACTATGCCATTATCATCCATATGTTTATCCAATAAACTTTTAAATGCCCTCAATGTTGGCGAGTTCTCTACTGTAGCAGGTAGGGCATTCCACGGCCTCACTACTCTTTGCGTAAAGAACCTACCTCTGACCTCTGTCCTATATCTATTACCCCTCAGTTTAAAGTTATGTCCCCTCGTGCCAGCCATTTCCATCCGCGGGAGAAGGCTCTCACTGTCCACCCTATCCAACCCCCTGATCATTTTGTATGCCTCTATTAAGTCTCTTAACCTTCTTCTCTCCAACGAAAACAACCTCAAGTCCATCAGCCTTTCCTCATAAGATTTTCCCTCCATACCAGGCAACATCCTGGTAAATCTCCTCTGCACCCGCTCCAAAGCCTCCACGTCCTTCCTATAATGCGGTAACCAGAACTGTACGCAATACTCCAAATGCGGACGTACCAGAGTTCTGTACAGCTGCAACATGACCTCCCGACTCCGGAACTCAATCCCTCTACCAATAAAGGCCAACACTCCATAGGCCTTCTTCACAACCCTATCAACCTGGGTGGCAACTTTCAGGGATCTATGGACATGGACACCTAGATCCCTCTGCTCATCCACACTTTCAAGAACTTTACCATTAGCCAAATATTCCGCATTCCTGTTATTCCTTCCAAAGTGAATCACCTCACACTTCTCTACATTAAACTCCATTTGCCACCTCTCAGCCCAGCTCTGCAGCTTATCTATATCCCTCTGTAACCTGCTACATCCTTCCACACTGTCGACAACACCACCGACTTTAGTATCATCTGCAAATTTACTCACCCACCCTTCTGCGCCTTCCTCTAGGACATTGATAAAAATGACAAACAGCAACGGCCCCAGAACAGATCCTTGTGGTACTCCACTTGTGACTGTACTCCATTCTGAACATTTCCCATCAACCACCACCCTCTGTCTTATTTCAGGTAGCCAATTTCTGATCCACATCTCTAAATCACCCTCAATCCCCAGCCTCCGTATTTTTTGCAATAGCCTACCACGGGGAACCTTATCAAACGCTTTGCTGAAATCCATATACACCACATCAACTGCTCTACCCTCATCTACCTGTTCAGTCACCTTCTCAAAGAACTCAATAAGGTTTGTGAGGCATGACCTACCCTTCACAAAGCCATGCTGACTATCCCTGATCATATTATTCCTATCTAGATGATTATAAATCTTGTCTCTTAAAATCCCCTCCAAGACTTTACCCACTACAGACGTGAGGCTCACCGGTCTATAGTTGCCGGGGTTGTCTCTGCTCCCCTTTTTGAACAAAGGGACCACATTTGCTGTCCTCCAGTCCTCTGGCACTATTCCTGTAGCCAATGATGACATAAAAATCAAAGCCAAAGGTCCAGCAACTTCATCCCTGGCCTCCCAGAGAATCCTAGGATAAATCCCATCAGGTCCCGGGGACTTATCTATTTTCAGCCTGTCCAGAATTGCCAACACCACTTCCCTACGTACCTCAATGCCATCTATTCTATTAGCCTGGGGCTCAGCATTCTCCTTCACAACATTATCTTTTACCTGAGTGAATACTGATGAAAAATATTCATTTAGTATCTCGCCTATCTCTTCAGACTCCACACACAATTTCCCATCCCTGTCCTTGACTGGTCCTACTCTTTCCCTAGTCATTCGCTTATTCCTGACATACCAAGAGAAAGCTTTTGGGTTTTCCTTGATCCTTCCTGCCAAATACTTCTCATGTCCCCTCCTTGCTCGTCTTAGCTCTCTCTTTAGATCCTTCCTCGCTACCTTGTAACTATCCATCGCCCCAACTGAAACTTCACACCTCATCTTCACATAGGCCTCCTTCTTCCTCTTAACAAGAGATTCCACTTCCTTGGTAAACCACGGTTCCCTCGCTCGACGCCTTCCTCCCTGCCTGACCGGTACATACTTATCAAGAACACGCAGTAGCTGATCCTTGAACAAGCCCCACTTATCCAGTGTGCCCAACACTTGCAGCCTACTACTCCACCTTATCCCCCCCAAGTCACGTCTAATGGCATCATAATTGCCCTTCCCCCAGCTACAACTCTTGCCCTGCGGTGTATACTTATCCCATTCCATCATTAACGTAAACGTCACCGAATTGTGGCCACTGTCCCCAAAGTGCTCTCCTACCTCCAAATCCAACACCTGGCCTGGTTCATTACCCAAAACCAAATCCAACGTGGCCTCGCCTCTTGTTGATCTGTCAACATATTGTTTCAGGAAACCCTCCTGCACACACTGTACAAAAAACGACCCATCTATTGTACTCGAACTATATATTTTCCAGTCAATATTTGGAAAGTTAAAGTCTCCCATAATAACTACCCTGTTACTTTCGCTCTTATCCAGAATCATCTTCGCCATCTTTTCCTCTACATCCCTAGAACTATTAGGAGGCCTATATAAAACTCCCAACAGGGTGACCTCTCCTTTCCTGTTTCTAACTTCAGCCCATACTACCTCGGAAGAAGAGTCCCCATCTAGCATCCTCTCCGCCACCGTAATACTGCTCTTGACTAGCAGCGCCACACCTCCCCCTCTTTTGCCTTCTTCTCTGAGCTTACTAAAACACCTAAACCCCGGAACCTGCAACATCCATTCTTGTCCCTGCTCTATCCATGTCTCCGAAATGGCCACAACATCGAAGTCCCAGGTACCAACCCATGCTGCCAGTTCCCCTACCTTGTTTCGTATACTCCTGGCATTGAAGTAGACACACTTCAAACCACCTACCTGAACACTGGCCCCCTCCTGCGACGTCAAATCTGTGCTCCTGACCTCTATACTCTCATTCTCCCTTACCCTAAAACTACAATCCAGGTTCCCATGCCCCTGCTGCATTAGTTTAAACCCCCCCCCCCCCCCAAAGAGCACTAACAAATCTCCCCCCCAGGATATTTGTGCCCCTCAGGTTCAGATGTAGACCATCCTGTCTGTAGAGGTCCCACCTTCCCCAGAAAGAGCCCCAGTTATCCAGAAATCTGAATCCCTCCCGCCTGCACCATCCCTGTAGCCACGTGTTTAAATGCTCTCTCTCCCTATTCCTCATCTCACTATCACGTGGCACGGGCAACAACCCAGAGATAACAACTCTGTTTGTTCTAGTTCTGAGCTTCCATCCTAGCTCCCTGAAAGCCTGCCAGACATCCTTGTCCCCTTTCCTACCTATGTCGTTAGTGCCAATGTGGACCACGACTTGGGGCTGCTCCCTCTCCCCCTAAGGACCCGGAAAACACGATCCGAGACATCACGTACCCTTGCACCTGGGAGGCAACATACCAAACATGAGTCTCTCACGCTCCCACAAAATCTCCTATCTGTGCCCCTGACTATAGAGTCCCCAATTACTCATGCTCTGCTCTTCTCCCCCCTCCCCTTCTGAGCAGCAGGGACAGACTCCGTGCCAGAGGCCCGTACCCCATGGCTTACCCCTGGTAAGTCGTCCCCCCCCCCCCCCCCACAAGTATCCAAAGTGGTATACTTGTTTCTCAGGGGAACGACCGCAGGGGATCCCTGCACTGACTGCTTTTTCCCAGTCCCTCTTACAGTTACCCACCTATCACCAATCTTTGGTGTAACTAATTCCCTGAAGCTGCTATCTATGACCCCTTCTGCCTCCCAAATGATCCGAAGTTCTTCCAACTCCAGCTCCAGTTCCCTAACTCGGTCTTGGAGGAGCTGGAGATGGCAGCACTTCCTGCAGGTAAAATCAGCAGGGACACTAACTGCATCCCTCACCTCAAACATCCTGCAGGAGGAACATTGCACTCCCTTCCCTGCCATCCCTCTAACTTTCTACCAAGATCTGGCGAACAACTAAATTAATTTTTTATAAAAAATAATAATAATATAATAAAATATGGTGCTTACCTCAGACCAATGGGTTTTATTATTAGGTTAGAGGAGGAGGGCGGGTGGGAGACACTACACGTGTAGTGTCTCGGGTTTCCTCTCCACCAGAATTTATTTGTGAGGGTCTTCCCAGACGTCCGCGGGTCGACTTCCTGTTCCCGCCTAAAACACTAATTTAAAAAAAAAAATTCTCAGCTCCCGCTGAAACTGACTCACCAGCTGTTCTCCCGCCGAAATCGACTGGCCTGCCCCTGCAAAGACAAGTGCTTTTAAAGGACAGACTTACCTCCCAGCAGCCACTTCCGCACTGCTCCCGCTGAAACTGACTCACCAGCTGTTCTCCCGCCGAAATCGACTGGCCTGCCCCTGCAAAGACAAGTGCTTTTAAAGGACAGACTTACTTCCCAGCAGCCACTTCCGCACTGCTCCCGCTGAAACTGACTCACCAGCTGTTCTCCCGCCGAAATCGACTGGCCTGCCCCTGCAAAGACAAGTGCTTTTAAAGGACAGACTTACCTCCCAGCAGCCACCTCCGCACTGCTCCCGCTGAAACTGACTCACCAGCTGTTCTCCCGCCGAAATCGACTGGCCTGCCCCTGCAAAGACAAGTGCTTTTAAAGGACAGACTTACCTCCCAGCAGCCACTTCCGCACTGCTCCCGCTGAAACTGACTCACCAGCTGTTCTCCCGCCGAAATCGACTGGCCTGCCCCTGCAAAGACAAGTGCTTTTAAAGGACAGACTTACCTCCCAGCAGCCACTTCCGCACTTCTCCCGCTGAAACTGACTCACCAGCTGTTCTCCCGCCGAAACCGAATTCAGTATAATCATGTCACATATTCCACTCTGGTCAGTGACCATTCTGACTGTGATTGTATTCGTTGCACACTAAAGCTTCCTTCAGATAGTTTGCCTTCCCAGATGTCCAATATAACATTACATATGATTACACACGAAACAGAAACACCACAGAGCCGTGAGTTACGTACACAGGTGTATTGCCAGTTGATGAAAGGGACCAAAATAATGTTTCAAGACATTTGGCGAAATAAACGATTTCTGTAATCAGTGTACACAAGGTCACCTTGTAACATTTTAAGTCAGAACGGAATTCTCCGGTCCGCCAGCCGCTGGGTTTCTCGGCAACGCGACATTCGTTGTTGGCGGCATTCTATGTTCTTGCCGATTGCCAAATTTCCATTGGCTGGAATTATCCGCCTTCAGGATTTTCTGTTGCAGCCAGCAACATGCCTCCTCCCGGTGGTTTCCTGGCGGCGTGGGTTCGCTACAAGAGGAGGAACAAGTGTTCCGCTGCGAGCGAACGGAGTGCCAGCAAGAAAAACGCGGCTGAGGGGAGCGACGCAGTGTCCCGGCCATTGAAAACACCACGCGCAGCTGCGAAACCCGCCAGCGGGTCTGCGCTGCCAGCGGCTAATTGAATCCCAACAACTGGAGAATTCCGGCCACAGTTTAAAATAAGAGAGATGCTCACACACAGATTTACAAAACTTTAATGGTTATAGCCACTTACAAGGAACACCAACAGCTGCAAGGATCGTGTAGAATATTTTTGAAAGCATATAAATTGGAGGATACACGTTTACTGTAAATTGGCATGTTCCTCACTGCTGCTGGCGCTCTTTCTATTTTAAACTCTGTGGTTATATATCTCTGACTCTTTAATTTGTACTCTGCAGAATCACAGCATGGATATTAAGGTTGCAACATGATTTACGACCTTTTCATAATATATGAGTAAACAGATTACGACATTGAGTTCGGCGATAGACATTGTTTATTTTTGGAGTAAACGAACACTTTCCAAGCACTGTACTTTGCATATCACATTGATCAAACCGCAGAAACAGAAAAATATACTTTCAGATCAAACAACGTTAATCATATATCTAGATCCCTTGTTGTATCTGTCATACCCGTGACTCGACTGTGACAATTTAGTAATTAAGTGCAAATTGTTAGCGTATCAGGATGACTCCATTGCACCATGCAATCCAACTGCCTGCTTAACTGCGGGCATTCAGTTATGTCATTTACGTCGGATACCATAAATGGCCAAATTCAATTGTTCGAATGGCTGGTGTTATTTAAACACTAAAGAGAATGTTTACACCCCTAAATCTAATGAAGCACCACAAACTAAAAAAACATTTTGAAACAATGCAGCACTAAGAAAATTCAGACCATATAGCCCTTGCAAACATATCCCCTACGAGTGTAGCATTAAAAACGCATATCGAGCTGTGGGAACTGATGAACAGGCCTCAATAGGATGGCCCTCCATTTGAAACACATGATTGAAATAGGAGAGAGACGAGTTGAGATGTGAGTACAAAGAGAGTGCGATAGCTCAGCGGTGAGAAAGGCTGAGATTAAATAGGATGAGAGGCAGATTTAGTATCGGAGAAAGTTGTACCATTGAACCCATATTGTATCCCCATGTTTTTTCTACCAAAATGCATTACCGCACATGTTTCTTTGTTCACTTTAGACGGATTCGGAACGAGTATTGGCAGAAAGTTATTTTTAGTTAGGGCATCACGATTAGCACAAGTTTCGAGGGACGAAAGGCCAAAGGAATTTTCTGTACTTTCATCTCTTATCTTTGTTATCTTTATTTCGCTGCTAGGAAGATCATCTGCCAGATGTCTGCCTATTTGGCCAACTTGTCAATGTTCCTCTGAAGGTGCTCAGCGCCTTCATCACAATTCACTATTCTCCCTAGCTTTGTAGCATCTGCTAATGTAGGGATTTTGCCCTCAACACCCACTTCTGAATCATGTATATAGATCAGAAAAAAAGGAAGGACCCCAACAATGAGCCCTGGGGAACACTACATTCAACTCATCGCCAGTCTTAAAATCCCATTAAATGTCTACCCTTTGCTTCCTATCACTTAGCCAACGTCTAATCCATGCTGCCATGGACCCATCAGTCAGAAACATTTTTAAGTTTCTCACCAATCTGTGTGGTGGCACTGTATCAAATGCTTTCCGAAAGTCCAAATATACCTTCATCCATTCTCGATGCCACCTCGGCAAAGAACTCAATTAAATTTGTCTGACACGACCTTCGCTTGACAAAGCCTTGCTGACTGTCTTAATTTATTTATCTCAAAGTATATACTTGTTTCATCCCACATTATTGCCTCCATGAGTTTAGTTTCTGTTTCTTTGATCAGTTTATTGATGTTGATTTACGTTCTGCGTCTTTGGTTATTTTTTAATGATGCTTTAGAGTCTGTGTGTTGGCCAGTTTATTAGTTCAACTTTAGTATCTGTGTGGTTTGCCAGTTTCTTAATGCTACATTGCTTGATGAGTGTTTGGTCAGTTTTTCACTGTGAGGTTCGTTGTTTTGTAATCAGACAGTTTGTTACTGCTGCTTCAGTTTGTTTGTGATTGGTCAGTCTATTAATGCCGATTACGTTTCTGTGTGTTTGGCCAGTTTACTAATGCTGCTTTAATTTAATTGTGTTTGGTTAGTTTAATAATGCTGGTTTAGATTCGGTATGTTTGTTGAGTTTATTAATGCTAGTTTAGTTGTTATGTGTCTCGTCAATTTATTAATACTGCTTTGGGTTCTGTCTATTTGATCATTTTATTAATGTTGCTTTTGTGCCTGTGTTAGTTGTGTTTATTTATGCTGTTTCAGTTGCTGAGTGTTTCGTCAGTATATTAATGGTGCTTGAGTTGCAGAGTGTTTGCAAAGTACAATCATGTTGCTTTAGCTGATGTGTGTTTGTTCAGTGTATCAATGCTGCTAATTCCTGTGTGTTTGGTCCATTTATTAATGCAGCTTTAGATTATATTTGTTTCGTCAATTGACTAATGCTGCTTTAGTGTCTGTGTGTTTGGTCAGTGTTTTTCTGCTGCCTTTGTTCTGTCTGTTTGGTCAGATTATTAGTCCTGCATTTCTTTCTGTGTCGATTGTCAGTTTATTAATGCTTTCTCAGTTGGTGTGCGAATGCTCAGTTTACTGATGCTGGTTATTTCCTGTGGGTTTTATTCGTTTACTAATGCGGTTTAGTTGCTGTGCGTTAAGTCACTTTGTTAATGCAGCTTTAGTCGATGTCTGATCTGTTTATTAATGCTGCTTTAGTTTCCGTGTCCTTGTTCTTCTTAATAACACTGTTTCAGTTTCTGTGTGATTGGTCAGCCTATTTCGACTGGATTAGTTCATGTGTGTTGGATGAGCTTATTTATGCAGTTTTGCTCCTATGTGTTTGACCAGTTTATTAACGCTCGCTTTGCTTCTGTGTGTTTGGCCACTTTAGTCATGCTGGTTTTGTTGCTGTGTGTTTGGTCAGTTTGATAATGCTGCTTTAGTTTCTATCTGCTTGGTCGGTTTATTAATAATGCTTAATTTATGTGTGTTTGGTCAGAGTATTAATGAAACTTCAGTGTCAGTGTACTTGGTTAGTTTATCAATGCTGCTTTAGTTCCTGTGTGTTTGGTCATTGTATTAATAGCGCTTTATTGGGTGTGCGTTTGGTCAGTTAATTAATGTTGCTTCAGCTGTTGTTTTTTTGTTCAGTTTGATAACGCTTCCTATTTTCTGTGTATTTGTTCAGTTAATTAATGCTGGTTAATTCCTTTGTGTTGGTCAGATTATTAATGCTGCTTCAGTATCTGAGTGTTTTATCAATTTATGAATGCAGCTTTTTTTCTGTGTAGCTGATCAGGTTATTAATGCTAATTTAGTGTCAGTGTTAGGTCAGTTTTACAATGCTCTTTTAGTTGCTGTGTATTTAGTCAGTTTAGTAATGCTGCTTTGGAAGCGGTCTGTTTGGTCAGTTTATTAACCTTCAGTGTGTTTGTCAGCGTATTAATGTCATTGTGTTTGTGAAGTTTATTAATGTTGGGTCGTTTCTCTGTGATTGGTAACTTTATAAATGGTCCTCGACTTGCTGTGTAGACGTTCTGTTAGGTTATTTTATTTTAATCATAATATGCTGTCTGTATATTTGATGAGTTTGTTCATGCTGCGTTCGTACTGTGTAATCGGTCAATTTATTAATGCTCCTGTAGTTTCTGCCGATTGGCCAGTTTATTAATGCTGTTTCAGTTGCTTTGTGATTGGTTAATTAACGAAGCTGGTTAAGTTTCTGTGTGTTTCAACAGTTTATTCGTGCTCTTTTAGTTGCTGAGCATAAGGACAGTTTATGAATGCTGGCTTAGTTGTGTGTTTAGTCAGTTTGTTATTGCTGATTTACTTTCTGTATGTTTGGTCGGTATATCAATGCTGCATTAGCTGTTGTGTATTTTCTCAGTTTATTAATGCTGCTATTTTTCTGTGTGGTTGGTCCTATTATTAATGTTGCTTCAGATTATTCATGATTGGTCAACTTATTAATGCTGGTTAGTGCCCATTATTTCGTCAGTTTATCAAGGCTGCTTTATTTTCTGTGTGTTTGGTCAGTTTATTATTGCTGTTATTAGTTGCGGAGCATTTGTGAAATTTATTAGTGGTGGTTTAGTTTCTCTTTGTTTGGCCAGTATATTAATGCTGGTTTAGTTGTTCTGTGTTTGGTCAGTTTGTTAAGCTGCTTTTGTTTATAAATGCTCCTTCACTTGCTGTGTGTTTGGATACTTTTTAAAATCCTGATATGCTTTCTGTCTATTTAATCGGTTTATTCATGCTGTGTTAGCACTGTGCATTTGGTCAGTTAATTAATGCTCCTTTAGTTGATGTTTGTTTGGTCAGTTGATTATTGCTGCTTTAGTTTCTGTGTATTTGGTCAGTGTCTTTCTGCAAACTTTGTTCTGTCTGTTTGGTCAGTTGACAAATTCTACATCAGTTTCTGATTCAGTTGTTGTCAGTCTATTAACACGGGTTAGTTCCTCTGGGTTTTATCATTTTATTAATGCTGTTTTGTTGTTCTGTGTTTTGTCAATTTATTAATGTATTTTCTGTGTGTTCGTTCAGTTTATCAATGCTTCATTAGCGTGCTTGTGTTAGGTCAGTTTATTAATGCTGTTAGTTGCTCTGTGCTTAGGCGGTTTATTAATATTGATTTAGTTTCAGCATGTTTGCTAAGTTTATTAATGTTGGATCGTTTCTCTGAGAATGGCTACTTTATAAATGGTCCTCGACTTGCTGGGTAGGGTATTTCCTTTCAGAATAGTTTAGTTTCAGTGTGTTTGCTAAGTTTGTTAATGTTGGATAATTTATCTGTGTTTGGTCAGTTTATGAACGCTCCTCTACTTGAGGTGTGTTTGAAAATTTGGGGAATTATCATATGCATTATGTGTGTTTGGTCAGTTTATTAATGTTGCTTTAGTTTCTGTGTGTTTGGTGAGTTTATCAATGCTGCTTTATTGTCTGTGTGTTGGGTTCTTTTATCGACATTGGCTTAGCGTCTGTGTATTTGGGCAGTGTATTAATGCTGTTTAGTTTCAGTCTGATCAGCTAATTAATTTTGGTTTAGTGTCTGTTTGTTTGCTCATTTTATTACTGCTGCTTTAGTTTCAGTGTTTAAACAGTGTATTAATTCTGGTACAGGTTATGTGTGTTTGTTCAGTTTATTATGCTGCATTAGTTTCCAATTGTCTGGTCAGTATATTAATGTTGGTATGGGTTCTGGGTGTTAGGTGTCATGGGAGTGTCCCTTTAAGAAAGGTTTTTGTCTTGTCACATGACTTCAGTGATACATAGATAGAACATAGAATATTACAGCGCTGTACAGGCCCTTCGGCCCTCGATGTTGCGCCGACCTGTGAAACCACTCTAAAGCCCGTCTACTTATCTTATCACTCTTATCGTCTATATGTCTATCCAATGACCATTTAAATGCCCTTAGTGTCGGCGGGTCCACTACTGTTGCAGGCAGGGCATTCCACGCCCTTACCACTCTCTTAGTAAAGAACCTACCTCTGACATCTGTCCTATATCTATCTCCACTCAATGTAAAGCGATGTCCCCTAGTCCTAGACATCACAATCCGAGGAATTGGGCTCTCACTGTCCACCCTATCCAATCCTCTGATCATCTTGTATGCCTCAATTAAGTCACCTCTTAACCTTCTTCTCTCTAACGAAAACAGCCTCAAGTCCCTCAGCCTTTCCTCATAAGATCTTCCCTCCATACCAGGCAACATTCTGGTAAATCTCATCTGCACCCTTTCCAATGATTCCACATCCTTCCTATAATGTGGCGACCAGAATTGCACACAATGCTCCAAATGCGGCCGCACCAGAGTTTTGTACAGCTGCAACATGACCTCATGGCTCCGAAACTCAATACCTCTACCAATAAAAGCTAACACACCGTACGCCTTCTTAACAACCCTCTCAACCTGGGTGGCAATTTTCAGGGATCTATGTACATGGACACCGAGATCTCTCTGCTCATCCACACTGCCAAGAATCTTACCATGAGCCCAGTTTCTCTGTCTTCCTGTTATTCCTTCCAAAATGAATCATCTCACACTTTTCTGCATTGCACTCCATTTGCCACCTCTCAGCCCAGCGCTGCAGCTTATCTGTGTCCCTCTGTAGCTTTTAACATTCTTCCGCACTGTCCTCAACTCCACCGACTTTAGTGTCATCTGCAAATTTACTCACATGTCCTTCTACGCCCTCCTCCAGGTCATTTATAAAAATGACAAACAGCAGTGGCCCCAAAACAGATCCTTGTGGTACACCACTAGTAACTGGACTCCAGTCTGAACATTTCCCATCAATCACCACCCTTTGTCTTCTTCCAGCTAGCCAATTTCTGATCCAAATTGCTAAATCACCCTGAATCCCATGGTCGGTATTTTCTGCAGGAGACTACCGTGAGGAACCTTATCAAACGCATGTCATTGTGTGGGTGGATTTGGGCTGCAGCTCTAAGTCTTACATTTGCTTTTGATTCTGGCTGCTGTGAACTCAGAGAACAGAGGTATTTGGCATATCTCTTTATTATCATTCTAAAGAATTGTTCCAAGGAAGAAACCTATCGCTACCTGCTGCTTTAGTACAAAGTGTTTTTTTGGTTTATGGGATCTTGTTTCTGAATTGGAACAGTTGAAGCGAAATTCTATAAGGGTTATACATAGATTACTGTAGCTGTGTGGGGTATTTAGGTTTTTAATTGTTGGAAATACTTGCTGTTTGTTTATAAATAAATTTTAACTCAATTCTTAGAATAAAGCTTGTTTTTTTAATGAAAAGTGTGTAAGAAGTGCTCTGAAGATGGCATAAGAGATGAGAAGGTGAAAGGAAGGTACTTATGCTCATCCTAGCCAAATTCAACAAAAAGTTACAAGTCAGTTGGACTCCATAATATGCTTTGGAGTTTTGAAATCCTGACCCATCACATACATCAGTTTATTAATGCTGCTTCCGTTTCTTTGTGTGTAGTCAGTGTAGTAATGTTGTTTTAGCTGCTGTGCATTGCGTCAGTTTATCAATCTGAGTTTAATTCTTGTCCGTTTGGTCAGTTTATTAATACTGCATGAGTTGCTGTGTGGTTGCAGTTTATTACGCTGTTTCAATTGTTGTGTAATTGGTCAGTTTATTACTGCTGGTTTAGTTTCTTTGTGTTTGATCGATTTATTCATGCTGCTTATTTGCTGTGTGTTTCATCAGCTTGTTCACGCTGCTTTACTTTCTGTGTGTTTGGTCTGCATTGGTTTGTTTGTTCTGTCTCTTAATGCTTCGTTAGTTCCTGTGTATTTAATCAGTTTGTTCATGTAGCATTAGATTCTGTTTGTTTGTTCAGTTGATTAATGCTGCTTTACTTGCTTTGTGTTTGCTCAGTTTTTTAATGCTTCGTTAGTTGCTGTGTATTTGCACAGTTTCTTGATATTCCTTTGGGCTCTGTGTGTTTGCTCAGTATTTTCATGCTTCTCTACTTGCTGTATGTTTGGCCACTTTACTAATGCTGTTTTAGTTGCTGTGCATATTGTTACTAATTGTGTTTCTCTTAATTTGGCTCTGAAGATGGCGGCCAATATGGTTGCCTTCCTTAATTCTAATTACTTTTGCTCTGGAGTCGCAAGGTATCTTGCGATACCGCCACAAGGTACAAAACCAAATACTGATCAAAGACTCGATACACCAGTTAGTAAGTTAAAACTCAATGCTCATTTATTTACACACACAGTTAAATATACTCATGCATAAAACTCTACAAACTAAACTATCACTACTGTTAAAAGCCTATACTTAGCTTCAGGCGCCCACTCAGTCAGAGGAACAATGGCCGTTGTTTGGTTCTGAGGCTGCTGGGGTCGAATTGGTATGAAATAACAGCGAGGAGCGTCTGTCTCGTAGCGTGCGTTGACCTTGGACTTACTTGTTCTGATGTTGCTGTTGGGCAGGTCACTCCTTGGTGAGATCCGGGATTCTTCTGCTACCCAAAAGGGGCTTTGCGCGCTTTTGGGCGGGCCTTGAACTTAATTAGGCCGTTTCCCAGTCGTTCCTATCGATTTCCTCCAATAGAGGGGTGAGTGCCCTGATTGCTGGGCGTGTCCTAGGTGGCCGTTGGCCTGCCTTGTTCTGGCCTCCTCTGGCGCCGGGGTGTCTGTCATCGTATTATTAACTTAAATGTTACCTTTTTTGTTCCCGGGGATGGCTCATTAGTATGGAAATAATTTGCAGTATCGGTCTTGGCTGGGAGCTATGGCTCCAATCAATAGACAAACCTTGCACCTGCTTGCTTTTTTAGTATTGTCCATTTTCTCTACAGTCTTTGCAAAGTGTCCATTTTGTAATCGGGAAGTGGCCATCCCAGATGGCTACACTCCCTCTTTGTGATCCTCAACGCGAAGCGTGAAGGTTCACATTATTGCATTGTCCATTCTCTGACCAAGCGGGACACCCATAAGCAGTTCATGGGCTCTACACTGCCCTATCCTATGAAACGCAATTCTTTACCTAAAATCATTTTACTTACTTACATTAGTATAAAACTCTACAGGGCGCTATAACATTCAGGCATGCATTACAAAATTTAAAAAACTGGAACCTCTAACTTTCCTCAATAAACTATCTTCACTCAAACAATCAAAAATAATTCTACAACATTTTAAATGTACAAAATATCAGCAACACAAGTTTCTCTGGCCTGGCAGTCA
Organism: Scyliorhinus torazame; assembly: GCF_047496885.1. Classification (NCBI taxonomy): domain Eukaryota; kingdom Metazoa; phylum Chordata; class Chondrichthyes; order Carcharhiniformes; family Scyliorhinidae; genus Scyliorhinus; species Scyliorhinus torazame. Next base: position 27,884,367 of record NC_092728.1, on the reverse strand, counting down.
GTCACAGAGGTTTACATTTCTTCATTGAATAAAACACACATAAAGAGAAGTGGATGCACTTTAATTCATGTCAAGGGGTTCGGGGGTTTGGTGAAGTCCGAAAATAGGGGACCTAAACGTATACACCGGGGCGCGAGAGCGGTAGGCTCTCCTTCACCATTTCCTGATTCTAAGTGTCTGCACGACACTGCAAAGTGCCGCCAGTACTATGAGGGCTTCTACTATGTAGGATAGTGAATACCAGGTGATAAACTTATCTCACCAGGTCGGGGTATCGTTAACTGTCTCGGACTTCTGCATATGGCAGGGGTTGGAATCATTCATGGCCTGTGTGGTAGGGGCCAGGGGGGGGGGGGGGGGGTAATGTCCGCGCGCAACTGATGGAATCCTGCTAAGATCCAGGTGAACATGAAGGTTGTCTTCATCTTTCCGTCCTGTTGCCTTCTTTTGTTTCTTCGTCTGGGGTTCCCGAGGTTCTGGGGTTCTATGGACACAAACATAATATCTGTTATTATCTTGCTTAAGATCTCGTATGTCTGCCTGTCTGTCCTTTGCTGCCAATTACCCATTATGATTGGTCACCATTTGTGACTCCCTCATTTTTTTTTAAACCAAATATTTGGAACAAGACATCCGAGAAAAGTACTGACATAGTGCAAGCTGTCTCGCAGCCTGTGCGATCTACCATCCTGGTGCTTGAGGGTGTAAGTAGCATATGGAAGCAACCTCAGGGTCGCCAAAAACAAACAAAAGAATTTCGAACTGAAAGTGCCAAAATGGGGTGCGTATGGGCCGCGGCGGGTAAGAAATGGGTGGAATCCCCGGGTAGGACGGTGATCAGTGCAGTATCTGCTCTACCCGAGCGTAGCTGACCAGCGGGGGGTCCTCAGGCAGGGCGGGGACTAGTGCCGTTTCTCCACTGCCTGAGCGACCGGCAAGAACGGGTAAGAATGTGGTCGGCGTGGGGGGTTGCCTCTCGTGATCGAATCAGGACAATAGCTATGAGTGGAGCCTGTCAACAAATTAGTTCCTCTGAATGGTTGTCTGGGGCCAAACTAGTTCCATTAACAGTCGTTGGGCGTCAAAAGTGGTGGTGGCGTGGGGCTATGAAAAACGTCCAAATTTACAAACAACACACATGTACATTAAACGAACAAACATACAACAAACATGGTGCAGGTTCCCTCAGAAAGGACACTGTGTCTCTCCATCGGTTCCTTTTTTTCCCATAATCTGGATACGTCATTGATCAGTAGCGAACAGGGTCGCAAAGGGATTTGTTTGGTGGGAGTCAGACTCTATGTCATCATCTTGTCCCGGCTGCCATACTCTTGACTGGAGTAGTTTGGCTAAAGCTGCTTGGGGTGAATTAGGGTCCATCTCATCATTCTGGATGAGCCTGAACGAATTGTCGCGGTGCCAGAATCGTGTGTCGAGATTGGAGTTGTTAGGTTGTAATCCGTAATCGTCGGGCGGTGGGTCTGGGTCAGGGGCTTTGATATATGTGACTTCGAAGGGGTCACTTGAATCATGCACGGAATCGCTGGGAGTGGGGCCTGGTGCAGGGGTATAATCGTAACGTGGTGTGCTGTGGCTGTCGTCATTGCTGTCACTATCACTGTCGCTGTCGCTGCTGGTTGAAGGAAGGGAGAGGCGGAGTCATGCCTGTGGGGGTGGAGTTGAAGTTTCATCTGAGGACGGGCTGGATTGGCTGGGGGAGGGTAGGAATACGTCATCTGTGGGCGGGGCGTGCTCGTATGCTGCTGCGAGCAAGATGTGGTGTGAATGATTGTTCTGCGAGCCATAAGCCTTAAGCTGGTTGATGTGAAACCACGCAGACTTGCCATTGGGATATGTGATCTTGTATACCGAGGGGCTTCCTTTGTCCGAAATGGAGTACGGTCCAGAAAATGTGGGGTAAGGAATGAACTGGGGTTGTAGAGGGGAAGGATCACTTGCTGCCCTACTACAAACTCGGTGGCGTGTACCTTTTTGTCGAAACGAGCCTTGCTTTGTTTCCTCCTGGTCCCAAGTCTCACAGCTGCTGCGAGTTGGGCTGCCTTTATGTTCTGTATTAACTGCTGTACAGCATTTTCATGCATGAGGACGGTGACTGTGGGGCTGGCCAAATCCAGTCCTAATAAATACTCTGTCCCTTTCATGGGGCGTCCGGGCATGAGAGTGCGGGGGGGGGGGGGGGCGGGGGGGTGTATCCTGTGGACGTGGATACCGTGCTTCTGAGGAACATTAAAGCAATTAAAGAATTGAATCCTCGGAGCTGTTGTTCTGTTGTACCAATTGCCTCAGAATGGCTTTCAGAGTCCTATTCATCCTCTCTACGATTCCGTTTGATTGGGGGTGGTATGCTATGTGGAAAATGTTGCCGAATTCCGAAAATTGTGAGGACGTTTTTCATGACTCGTCCTGTAAAATGGGAGCCGTGATCGGATTCAATACTGCGTGGGAGGCCCCATCTTGTAAAGATGTACTGTGTTAGTATTTTAGCTGTTGTCTTGACCGTATTCGTTCTTGATGGAAAAGTTTCCACACATGTTGTGAAGGTGTCGATGACCACCAACACATACTTAGAACCATTTCTGCAGGGGGATAGGGGTCCTATGGAGTCTATCTGTAAATTCGTCCAAGGGCCATTAAGGGGGGCGGGTGTGACTAAGCTGAGCCTTTCTTGCATATCTGTCTGGGCACAATCAAGCAATTTTCTATGTAGTGAGTAACATTTGCTTTTAAATCAGGCCACCGGTAGAGAGGTCTGAGGTGGGCTAGGGTGGGTTCAATGCCTTGGTGTCCATGATTGTCATGGAACCGACAAATAATCTGGTTCCTGTCCTGGCTGAGAACTACATATGTGCCTTCTTTTAAAATCACACCGTCCTGTGTGGTGATTGCATTTTTAAACTTGTAAAACGGGACTCGGAAGATTCCTGTTAAAACTTCCCTGAGTTTTTCATCTTCCATCCGTGCCTTTGCTAGATCCTGAATGTTGGTCTGTGAGAGCAGAACCGTGTGTACTGGGATGCTCACGGGGTGGAGGCGTGGGGGGGGGGGTTCCAAAAGTAACCATGCCTGGAAACTGCCTTTGCTAGGGCGCCTGCTTTAACGTTACCGGGGGGGGGGGGGGTGGAGGGGGTTAATTCTGCCATATTTCCTATTTGTGGCTGTCTCTAGGAAATGTCGGAGTAATGGTACTGAGGGTAGGAGCTTTCTATCTGCGGAAACGAATCCTCTAGTTTCCCACAGGGGTAGGAATTCAGTCAATCTATTACAGACATACAAACTGTCCGAATAGATGTCTGCTGTGGTCGGAAACGAGTCGGGGTGGTCTACAATGTAAGCTATGGGTGCCAGTTTTGCTGCCTGCGAGCCTCGGTGTCCTGGCAACTTTAATGAAATCTCATTCAGGGTGAGTCCCTGCGCATCATCTACATAAATGACACAACCGGTAATTCTCTTTCCGTTCAAAACTGTGGAGGAGTCATCCACTTCAATTTTCTGGGGTGCTGGGGTCTCTGGGGTGTATTACCTGGTTTTTAGGGAGTTGTCTTAGGTATAAATGGGCCTGTGTTACGTATGGTGCTGATGATATCACATTCATGAGGGGTACCTGCATATTGCAAATTATCGGCTAGGAAGGTGTGGGTCTTGTTCTTTTGACTGGAATGTCCCGTCCCTGTAAAAGAAGGGTCCAACGGGCTGCACGGTTTTGGCTGACTGTGACATCTTTAAGTCGACCGTCTAATAATAGCGGTGTTGGGGTGTGTTCAGTGAGAACGGTGATCGGGTTGAGTCCTGTAATGTAGGCAAAGTACTCTATTGCCCAAAAAACTGCGAGCAGGTGCATTTTGCAGGCAGAAAATCCTTTATCGACAGGATCTAACACACGTGAGGCGTCTGCCACGGGGCGTAATTGGCCATGGTGTTCCTGGAGGAGTACGACCGAAAGGGTTCGCTTGGTGCTTGCAACTTTGATTGCGTACGGGGAAAGTGGTTCTGGGGCCTGTAATGCGGGGACTGTACTGAGGGCTCTTTTTAAAGCGTCCACAGCATCCGTGTGCTGTGGAAGACATCCCCAAGGTGTCTTTTTCTTAAGAAGGTCTGCTTTTGTGGCAAAACCGTCGATATGGCTTCTGCAGTAGCCAACCAATCCTAAATATGACCGGAGGGCTGAGACATTATGGGGAAGGGGCAATTTGACGATCGAGTCAATTCTCTTTTGTTCGATCTCGCGTTTACCATGTGTGATTACTATACCCAAGTAAATCACTTTTTCCTGCAAAATCTGGGCCTTCCTTGGGTTGACTTTACATCCAATTTCTTCCAGCAGTGCAAGGAGTTCGGCGAGAAGCGAAATATGCTCTCCCTTTGTGTCTGTCTGTAGTTGCAAGTCATCTACATACTTAACCAGACAATCGGGGCAGGAGAATTTTGCTAGTCCATTTGCCAGCTGTCGGTGGAAATGAAGGGGGAGTTGTGGAAGCCTTGTGGAAGGCACGTCCCCGATTATTGTTGTCCCTGGAATATAAAGGCGAATTTGTACTGGCACGCTTTATCCAATGGAATGGACCAAAAGCCGTTGCTAATGTCCAAAACCGAAAAAAATATTGACTGGGGTCCCTGTTGGAGCACGGTCTCGGGACTCGTGGCTTCGGTGGGGGCTGCTACTGGGGTTACTTTGTTCAGTTCCCGGTAATCAATGGTCAGTCGCCATGATCCATCGGGCTTCCTGACGGGCCAAATCGGTGCGTTGTTTATGGAGACTACTGATCTGGCTACGCCTTGATCCAGCAAACTCTCAATTACTTTTGAGATTTCTCTCTCTGCCTCTTGGGGAAAACCATACTGCTTTTGGATTCTGGGTTGGGATCTGTAATAGTCACCAAGCCATCTATTTTGCCACAGTCGTGCTTGTGCTGTGAAATGCTGCTTTGTGTTGCTGCAGGACTTCCCTAACCTTCCTGTTAGGGAATGGCTCGAGGGATTAACCAGAAGTCTCCTACTGAGCTAATCCTGTTTTCATAGTCTCCAACTGTGAGCGTGGCGAGAGCTTGTGCTGGCTTTGCCATTCTCCAAATACATTTATTAACTGGATCAAAAGGGAGTTTGTGGGGGCTCATAAAATCGATTCCTAGGACGTGTTCCTAGATCGACCAAAACTACGGGGTGTTTAGTTGTAATGTTCCCTATTTGTATCGCTACAGGGGCTGTGATGCGTCCTTGTTGTAAATGACCAATAAAGCCGCTGAGTGTGATGGTGCCTGTTGTGGGCCACGTGTCTCGCTGAAACATCATGGAGGAATTGAGTGTGGTGCGGGACCCTCCTGTGTCCCAAAGAAATTCTACGAGGTGCCCCCGGGCTTTACCTGCTACGACCGGTCCTCCCGACTTGCCCCAAAGGGTGTCACAGACCCAAGTTGGGGAGCCTGTACACCGGCAGTCGGTGCCGATCATGTCTATGTTCTCTGAATGGTCGCTAACGCTAAGGATTGGCTTTGCCCTATTCTTATTTAGGGTGCCTGTCTATTGGTTTCTCTGGTGCCTTTGGGGAGCGTTGCACTCTCGTGCAAAGTTTCCTAATTGTCCACAGTTGTAACATTCCTGGGGTTCTGGCTTGTGATGGGCTGTTCCTGCGCCCATTTACCCATGCAGGGTTCTGGTGCGATTTTAATGGATTCGTAACTGCCTGCTCTTCCTCGGGTTTTGCAAATGCGGTTTAGCCTTGGACGCATAGTTCCCAAGCACGGGACAATCTCTTCAAAACCCATTTCTCGTTGTGGGCCACGGCTCAGGGGTTGTAATTTGTGCAAGCTCTCTATCCTGCGTCTATCGCATGAGAGGCCAGGATTCGAGTCCATTTGGCCATGTTATCTGGGGACAAATGGGCGCGGTCTAAATCTCCGAAAACTGCTGTGAAATGTATCCACAAGCATCCAGCAAACGCTGTGGGGTGCTCTGTCTTCTTTTGCCTCCACTTGTTTAGGCCTTCTACGGGGTCTCCACTGTTCCAGCCGATCGCATCTGGGATCGCTGTGTGTTTCTCATGGAGTGTGCCTCCTTCTACATTCTGTTGGTCGGGAAGGGCTGCCACGACTGAAGGGTCGAGGCTGAAAACTGTGAGTTTCACTTGCTCCTTTTCGTCCAGGCCGTACATGTTAGCCTGCTGTTTAACTCGAGCAAAAAACTGGTGGTAGTCTGATGTGGAAGGAACGGTGTAATTCTTTCACACGCGTCCCAGAATTGGGTCACGGTTAACGGGGTTGTATACAGGAAATCTGCGTTTCCTTCTGCTGCGGCCCTGCGGTGTGTGGTTACAGGGTTCATGGGGTGTGTTCTGCCTGTGTAGTCGGGGTTGGGGTGCTTTTCTCTTTTGGGGGTTTTCTTGCGTACATGTCCCATGTACGTAGCTGTGGGCAGTCTCATTTAACTCCTGCCAATCGGGGCCTGGTCTAATTGGGGTCCAAACGTATTTTGAAAACCATTCTCTACAGAAAGCAGAGATTGCAATTCTGCAATTTGCTTCTAGCACTTTGCGTGATCTACTGAGCTCTGCCTTTGTTCCATCGTGGAAGTGTGGAGCGCTCATCTGGTTGCTTTCAAATCATTGCACTGTTTCTGGAATTTCTCTACCTGTTGCTCGGTTTCTTGTCTTACCAAGATCGCACGCTGCGTGTCCTGGTAGGCCTTATCATATTGGTCTGAAAACTACTCAAATGGGCGAGCAAGACTGGTGTGCCCACTTGGCATCAACCACGTCTCTGTCCCTCGCAGCGAACTGTTCTCTCAAATCTTTATTCTCTTTCTCAAACTCGCCCACATCTCTCTCACTATTTCTGTCTCTCTCCTCTATCTCTCTACGGAGCGTCCTAACGACCTCCTCTCACTATTTCTGTCTCTCTCCTCTATCTCTCTACGGAGCGTCCTAACAATCTCCTCTATGCCTCGCAATTGTGCCAAGCAGGACATGATTGCCGTCGGCTTGCGAGCTTTCCCTAAGCTCTTCTTGTGGATCTCTGACAGATTCTCCCACCAAGTACATCCTATACACCCGGGACCTGTTTTGTCATTCGTGCAGAATTCGATCCAAAGGGGGCATCCTTTCCCTTTGAGGTACATTCTGATTTCCTCTTCCCATATGGGACACTGTCCTCCTCTACTGGTTGCTGCGACCTCGAATTCCTGGCTGTTCATAAGGCGTTCCATTGCCTTCATTGCCATTTTCTCTCTCTGGGTTCTCTACTGAATTTGGAACAGGGGGTAATAAAGTGGTGATGTAAACACGGGTATGGCTTACGCTAATTTCCGGCCTACAAAACTCCCGACAGTTTTATGCAACAAAATCTCTCAGGTTTACCTTATATCCCTTTTGTACGCATGCATTAACACACTTCTGAATCTCGGAGAGTTGATCAGTATTGTTCTTACACTTGTGGTTTTTCTGTTTCTAATTGGATTTCAATTTAAATTTGGGTTCTCACGGAGTGGTTAGGCCATTTCTAAGTCGAGTCCCGGCGGAGTCGCCATTAAATGTTGCTAATTGTGTTTCTCTTAATTTGGCTCTGAAGATGGCGGCCAACATGGTTGCCGCCCTTAATTCTAATTACGTTTGCTCTAGGGTCGCCCGGTATCTTTCGATACCGCCACAAGGTTCAAAACCGTATACTGATCAAAGACTCGATACACCAGTTCGTAAGTTCAAACTCAATGCTCATTTAGTCACAGACACAGTCAAATATACTCCTGCATAAAACTCTACAAACTAAACTATCACTACTGCTAAAAGCCTATACTTAGCTTCGGGCGCCCACTCAGTCAGAGGAACAATGGCCGTTGTTCGGTTCTGAGGCTGCTGGGGTCGAGTTGGTACAGAATTACAGCGAGGAGCGTCTGTCTCGTCACATGCGTTGACTTTGGACTTACTTGTTCTGATGTTGCTGTTGGGCATTTCTCTTCTTGGTGAGAGCCGGGGGCGCAAAAGAGCGATTCTCTCTTGGGGGATTCTTCTTATACCCAAAAGGGGCTTCGTGCGCTTTTGGGCGGGCCTTGAACTTGGTCCCAATTAATTAGGCCGTTTCCCAGTCGTTCCTATCGATTTCCTCCAATAGAGGGGTGGGTGCCCTGATTGCTGGGCGTGTCCTTGGTGGCCGTTGGCCTGCTTTGTTATGGTCTCCTCTGGCGCCGGGGTGTCTGTCTTGGTATTGTTTACTTAAATGTTACCTTTTTTGTTCCCGGGGATGTCTCAATTAGTATGGAAATGGTTTGCAGTATCGGTCTTGTCTGGGAGCTATGCCTCCAATCAAGAGACAAACCTTGCACCTGCTTGCTTTCTTCGTATTGTCCATTTTCCCTGCAATCTTTGCAAAGTGTCCATTTTGTAATCGGGAAGTGGCCATCCGAGATGGTTACAGTATGCTCAGTTTTCAATGCTGCCTTAGTGTCTCTGCATTTGGTCAGTTTGTTAATGCTCCTTTAGTTTCTGTCAGCTTATTAATGCTACATTAGTTGCTGTGTGTTTGGTCATTTTATTATTGCGGGATCACCTGCAGTGAGCTTGTTCAGGTATTAATCCTGGGTTAGTTTCTGTGTGTTGGTCAGTATATTTATACTGCTTTAGTTGTTGCGTGTTTGATCTGTTTATGACTGCTTCATTAATTTCTGTGTATTCGGCCAGTTTATTTATACTATTTTAGTTGTTGTGTGTTTCTTAAATTTATTAATGCTGCTTTAGTGACTGTGTGTTTGGTCAGCTTGTTAATATCTCTTAGATTCTGCGAGTTTGATCAGTGTATGAAAGCGGGTTCACTTGTGTGTTTGTTCAGTTTTTTAATGATGATATTTGTTCTGTTTCTTTGTTGACATCATTAATGTTGCTTTAGTGTCCATGTGGTTGGTCGGAAAATTAATACTGATTTAGTTGGTGTATGTTTGGCCAGTTTATTAATTCTGGTTTAGATTCGGTGATTTGGATTAATATATTAATCCTGTTTCAGTTGCTGCCTGCTTCGTCAGTCCATTAATGCTGCTTTAGTTCTTTTGTGTTTGGCCGGTTTATTAATGTTGTTTTCTGGCTGTCCGTTTGTTCACTTATTAATGCTGGTTTATTTTCTGTCGGCTTGCTTAGTTTATTAATGCTGTTTTAGTTTATGTCTCCTTGATCATTTTATTGCTTCTGCTTGACTTGCTGTGTATTTGGTCAGTTTATTAGTGCTGTTTTTTTCTCTGTGTGTTTGGTCTGTTTATTAAAGCTTTTTCAGTGTATGTGTCTATGGTCAGTGTCCTCGTGCTGTTTTAGTTGCTTTGCGTTTGGTCAGTGTATTGAAGCCGGTTTAGTTTCATTGTCTTGGTCAGTTTATTAATATTGCATTATTTATGTGTGCTTGTACAATTTACTGGTTTAATTGATGGACGTCTGGTTAATTTATTAATACTCTTTTAGTTTCTGTTATTTGGTCAATTATTAGTTGCTCTCTATTAGTTGCTGTCTATTTTGACAGTTTATTCATGATGGTTTGTCTGGCTGTTTGATTGGTTTAGTAATACTGCTTTGCTTCCTATTGTTTTGTCCAGTTTATGTTTCCTTCCTTTGCTGCTGTGTGTTTGCTTAGTTTATTGATGCTGCTTTAGTTGCTGCCCTTTGGTTATTCTTATAGAACAAGTTTAGTTACGGTGTCAGTATGCTAATGCTGTTTTCTGTGCTGTGTTTGGACTGTATGTTAAAACAGGTTGATTTGTTCTGTCTTTGGTCAGTTCATTAGCGCTGATTTGATATCTGTGTATTAGGTCAGTTTATTAACGCTATTCTACTTGGGATGCGTTTTGTCAGTGTATTAATGCTTGTTCATTTGTTGTGTGTTTGGTCATTGGATTACTGCTGCTTTAGTTTATTTTTGTTTGGTCTGGTTATTAATGCTGTTTTCCTGGCTGTGCATTTGGTCAGTTTATCAATTATGCTTTCGTGTCTGTGTGTTTTGTCAGTTTAGTAATGCTGCTTTTTTTATGTGGCTTTAGTGAGGATGGGGTGAGAGTGACTGCCCTTGATGTTAATGCATTATTTGAACGAGTATGACATCAAGGAGCTCTATCTAAACTGGACTCAATGGTAATCAGTGGAACAACTCTCTGCTGATTGTAATCATGCCTTGCACAAAGGAAGATGGTTGTGGTGGTTGGAGGTCAGTTATCCCAACTCGAGGAAATCACTGCAGGAGTTCCTCCGGGTAGTATAGTCGGCCGAACCATCTTTAGCTGCTTCATTAATGACCTCACTTCCATCATAGAAGTGGGGATGTTTGGGGATGATTGCAGAATATTCAGAACCATCCGCGACTGCTCAAATAATGAAGCAGTCCATGCCCAAATGCACCAAGACGTGGGCAATATCCGGGCTTCGGCTGACAAATGGAAAGTTACATTTGTGCCACACACGGTGCCATGAGATGACCATCTCCGACAAGAGAGGATCTAGCCATCGTCCCGTGATATTCAATTGCATTACCATCGCTGAATGCCCCACAATTAACATTCTGGGGGTTAGCATTGATCAGAAATGGAACTGGACTAACCATTTTCATACTGTGGCTACAAGGGGAGGTGAAACGCGAGGAATGCCATGGAAAGTAACTCACCTCCTGAATCGCAAAGCATGTCCACCATCTACAAAGTCCAAGGCAAGAGTGCAATATAATGCTCTGCACTTGTATGGATGAATGCATCTTAAACAACACTCAAAAATCACGACAACATTCAGGCCAAAGCAGCCAGCTTGATTACTTCCCCTTCCATCGATATTCAAATCTCTGAGTTGCAAATATATCGCCATTCAATCTGTGTCGTTGGATCAACATCTTGCAATTCCCTCCATAAGAGGACAGTGGGTGTGTGTAAACCTCAAGGACTGCGGAGTTGCAAGAAGGGAAATCACCACCATCTTCTGATGGGAAACAAGGGATGGGCAACAAATGCTGGCCTAACCAGCGACACCCACATCCCGTAAATGAGTAAAAAAATGTTGCTCTCTATTTGGACGTATTATTAATGCGGGTTCAGTTGCTCAATCTTTCGTCATTTTAAAATGCTGCTTTAGTCAGTGTCTGTTTGGTCAGTGTAATGCTTCTTTAGTTTCTGTGTGCTTGTTCAGTTTATTAATGCTGCTTAAGATGCTCGGTTTTAATTTTCACTTTATCACAGATCATAGAATTTACAGTGCAGAAGGAGGCCATTCCACCCACCGAGTCTGCACCAGCTCTTGGAAAGAGCACCCCACTTAAGCCCACACCTCCACCCTAGCCCCGTAACCCGGTAACCCCACCTAAGCCAAGGGCAATTTACATGGCCAATCAACCTAACCCTGCACATCTTTGGACTGTGGGAGGAAACTACAGCACCCAGAGGAAACCCACCCAGACACGGGGAAAACATGCAGACTCCGCACAGACAGTGGCCCAAGCCGGGAATCAAACCTGGGAAGTTGAGCTGTGAAACAACTGTGCTAACCATTATGCTACCGTGCTACGGTATCAATACGTGTTTTGTTGCTGTGTGTTTGGTCAGTGTAAAATGCTGCCTTGGGATTGTGTGTAAGGTCAGTTTGGCAATGCTGTTTTGTTGCTGCGTGTTTGGAGGGTGCATTCATTCTGTTTGAGGCTGCTGTGTGTTTGGTCAGTGTGTTAATGCTCATTTAATTTATGAGTATTTGCTCAGTTTACTGATGCCGTTTAAGTTGCGCGTTTGGTCAGTTTATTAATGCTGCTTTAGTTCAGTGTGTTTGGTAAGTTTATTAATGCAGCATTAGATCCTGTGTGTTTCATCAGTTTCTGAATTCTGCTTTAGTTTCTGTGTTGTTGGTCAGTTTACTAACGCTGTTTCAGTTTCTGTGTGATTGGTCAGTTTAATAATGCTGCTTTAGATTCTGTGTGTTTGGACGTTTGTTAAAGCTGCGTTAGTATCTGTGCGTTTGGGCAGTTTATCAATATTGTTTCAGATGGGAACTCAGGGACACGTCCACTTACCCTGGTTCCTTCACGTGCAAGATGTGTGTCCAGCTGCAGCTCCTGTTAGAGCACTTGACAGCTCTGGAGCTGCGGATGGACTCACTTTGTAGTAATCTCCCTGCAAAACAGATATACCGCTTTGAATTCAGTTGAGGGAGTTGGCTCACCAGGGGAAGGCAGCAGCAGCTAGGTTCATGGCAGCGTGGCTGGCTCAGCTGCGCAAGAGGTCAGGAAGAAGAATGGTAGGGCTATAGTGATATGGCACTCGATCGTAAGGGGAATAGACAGGCTGTTCTGCGGACGCAATCGAGACTCCAGGATGGTATGTTGCCTCCCTGGTGCAAGGGTCAAGGATGTCTCAGAGCGGCTGCAGGGCATTCTCATTCAGGGGGGTGGGATCAGCCAGCTGTCGTGCAGCACATAGGCACCAAATTACCAATGATATAGGAAAAAAACGGGATGAGGCCCTACAAGCTGAATTCAGGCAGTTAGGAGTTTAACTAAAAAGTAGGACCTCAAAGGTTGTAGTCTCAGGATTGCTACCAGTGCCATGAGCTATTTATTCAGAGTAGGAATGTCATGATAGAAAGGATGAATGTGTGGCTCAGAGAGATGGTGCAAGAGGGAGGGATTCAAATTACTGCGATATTGGAACCGGTTCTGTGGGAGGTGGAACCAGTTCAAACCGGACGATCTGCACCTGGGCAGGACTGGAACTGCTGTCCTCAGAGTGGGAGGGGTGGGGGGGTGTGGGGGGGGGGGGGGGGTTGCTCGTGATGTTGGGGAGGTTTTAAACTAATGTGGTAGGGGGATGGGAACTGAGGGAAGTAAAACGGGGCCAGAAACAAAAAGCTGTGAGGGGGAAAGTGTAATGCAGAGAAGTCATAGTCAGAAATCAAAAAGGGCCACAGTACAGGGAACAGTGACTGAGGGGAGTGTGAAAATGGAAGTGGCCAAAGCAGGATTGAGGGTGCTGTACCTAAATGTGCGCTGTATGCGGAACAAGGTAAATGAGCATGTTGCGCACATTAAAATTGGCCGGTACGATATTTTGGGCACCACAGAGACGTGCCTGCAAGGGGATCAATTCGAGGATCTAAATATACAAGGATATATGTCCTATCGAAAGGACAGGCAGATGGGAAAAGGGGGCGGGGTGCATTGTTAGTAAGGAACCAAGTTAAATCGGTAGCAAGGAGCGATATAGGATCATAAGGCATAGAATCTCCGTGGGACGAGTTGAGGAATCGCAAAGGTAAAAAGACCCTGATGGGAATTATGTTTAGTAGTAACGATGTTGAGCAGAAATTAAATCAGGAGCATGTAAAAAAGGCAACATTACAGTAATCATGGGGGACTTCAATATGCAGGTGGACTGGGAAAATCAGGTTGATAGTGGATCCCAAGAAAACGAAATCGTGGAATGTCAAAGAGATGTTTTTTTCGAGCAGCTTGTGACAGAGCCTACTGGGGAACAGGCAATTCTGGGTTTGGTGATGTGTAATGAGGCAGACTTCATTAGGCAACTTAAGGTGAAGGAACCCTTAGGGAGCAGTGGAGCAGGACGATGTCGATCTCGAAATCAATGAGTGGGTCTGTAATATAATTGAGGAAATTAGGTTTGGATGGGAGATCAGCGGTTTTAGCAAACTTAAAGCATGTGTCCCCGGCATCTGTGGGAGGTAAGAGAAGTGATTCCGGAATATCTGATGATAATTCTTAAATCCTCTCTGGCCACAGGAGAATGGCCAGAGAACTGGACCAGATTTAATCATTCAACAGGGGACGTGGGGATAAATGGTATAACCAGTGAATCTAAAATGAGTGATAGGATTATTAGAATTATTGAAAAATCTTCTGAGGGACAGATTGACATTCCAGTTTGAAAGACAAAATTTAATCCCGGCTGATCAGCCACCGTTTGTCAGGAGGAGCTCGTGTCTAACACAATTGATTGAATGTTTTGGGGAGGTGATTATGTGTGTTGATAATGGAAGTGCAATTCATGTAATCTACATTGATTTTAGTAATGTATTTCTCAAGTTCCGCATCTTACACTCCGCTGGTTCATTTACAATAATAATTAGAAAGACAGTCTTGACTTCAATACTCCATATTGAATACTTTTGAGTGTATTGAGTATTTCATTCTCAAATAAGAACAATGCAAACTTAATACATTGGTGCACTTTATCAAATAATAAGTGAAATCTAGTTAAAAAAAAGAACCTAAAACCTTAATGAATATAGATATATAATATATATTTGGAAGCAAAACCCTTTACCATGTCGCGTTTTTCTCACACACATATCGTGTCCGGATGGGAAAAAAGTCCTCTTTAACTTTTGCGATAACCTCTCGAGCTAGCTGCTCTTTTTGTGAAACAGTCAGATAATTGTTAACTGCTACCGATTCTTGATTTTGTGAATCCCCCTATTCTCCAGCATTTTTGTAATGGTCGATATGTCATCTATCGTCTCTTTTCATCGATGCATTTCATAGAAAATTTCCTACCTTACACGGTATGGAAACTGGCCCAGAATACTCGTCCCAATTAAAATGTAGTCCCGATTCTGTATTTTAAAGAAAAAGATGACTTATCGAAGGCAACATTTTCCTTTCTCTCGCAGGAGACAATCTGTCGTGCTGTGTCTCGGTGTGACCTTTTTGCGGTGGACTGTGATGTTCGTTCGAGGGCGCTTTTCCACTGATGTGGACGACTTTTGGAGGTCCGGTGGAAATGGGGAGGTGGAGCGGTGGGGGAAGAGCAAGTTTTGGTTTGGATGCTGGTGGTTCCGTTACGTTATTGTTTATTGGTTTCTGCCAGAAGCTTTGTCTGTATCTTGTTTTGTCTTTATTGCAGACTGGACTGTTATTAAACTGAAGCAAACTCAGCAATTCTCACCTGAACACGCCTCCTCCATGTATGGTTCAGACAAACATCAGTCTTTGTCTAATTGTGGGGAGGGGGTGTTGTGTGTAATAACCAGCTAGATGGATTATCCCAGGTCTGTCTCTCTCTCTCTCCCTTCCCACAAATTAAACTTCCCCATTAATGGGCATCAAAGGAAATCCCATTAGAAACTGATCATGCAGCCGTGGATAGAGAGGAAAAGACCAGCTTTGACTGTGGGTTCTTCATTTTACAGCTTGTTCATTCTGGACGACAGCAGCTCGACCTTATCCTGATTTTCTGATGTATTTTTCATTAACGTTCAGGTGAGGAGAGTCCAACTGTGTCGCGAGATTTTAATGATTAGAATTGGACTGTACAATGTGAGGTTTTAGTGAATAGAGCTGGACTGTACAGGGAGAAGCTTTAGTGAATAGAGCTGGACTGTACAGTGTGAGGTTTTAGTGAATAGGGCTGGACTGTACAGTGTGAGGTTTTAGTGAATAGGGCTGGACTGTAGAGTCTGAGGTTTTAGTGAATAGCGCTGCACTGTACAGTGTGAGGTTTTAGTGAATGGAGCTGGACTGTACAGTGTGAGGCTTTAGTGAATAGAACTGGGTGGATAGTGTGAGGTTTAAGTGAATAGAGCTGGACTGTACAGTGTGACGTTTTAGTGAATAGAGCTGGGCTGTCCAGTGTGACGTTTTAGTGAATAGTGCTGCAATGCACAGTGTGCGTTTTCCGTGAGGAAACTTCGAGTGCCAGGAGTAAAATTTCAGTGAGGTGACTAGGAGCGTTCGGAATGAGTTTTCATTGAGGATAGGAGGTCTGTCAAAGATAAACCTTCAGACACGTGACGATACATCAATTAAATTATTGGCTCATCAATTCTGCAGAGTGCCAATCTCCGGCGGTTTGCCAGAATCAGGCAGCGAGGCAAGCAATTCTGTTCCGGAAGGAGTGACAGGAGTCAGTCCAGTAGGAGGTGCTGGGTCTGGCAGGAGATGGGATTAGGAAGTGGTCGAAGCAGGATAGGAGTCAGGTCATCGGTCTTGGAGGTGGGGATTTGGGGGTGATCCTCATGTCAGTTGGGTGGAGTGGTGGAGACAAGCCTGGATTCCCTGCAGGGCGTTTGAAATGAGGAAGGCATGTGTGTTGGTTCCCTGAGGCGCCGTTTTTGTGCTTAGCGTCCCGTGTGATGAAGGGCTTGTATTTGTAAATAATTATCCTTGAGTTATAAGGTTTTCCCCCCTATCTCTTTCAGGGTGACCATCAAGTCAAAAGTAGTAAAACCATCAAAAGATGGCGATTTAAATTTGCTGGATGGCGCCCAACGCAGCGCAGTTGCCAGAGGCAGTTAGGCCTTCAGGCAATTGTCTGGTATCCCTGACGTGGGAACATCCGGGAGAGATCCCACTGCATCATAGGGGTACATGAAACTTTGCAGTACACATCGAAGTCCACGCTCCTGCCATGGTCACGAAGCATGACATGAAATGTCAGATAAACTGAATAGTTACTTTACATCAGTCTTCACGGTAGAAGACACCAATGGAATGCCAGTGCTCCAGGTGAATCAGGTGGCAGATGTGAGGGTAGTTACCATCACTAAGGAGAAGCTTCTGGGGAAACTGGAAGGTCTGAAGGTCGATGCATCACCTGGACTCGATGGACTACACCCCAGGGTTCTAAAAGTGTTAGCGGAGGAGGTTATCTCAGCGGAGGCATTGGTGGTGATCTTTCAGGGATCACTGGAGGCAGGAAGGGTCCCAAAGGACTGGAAAGTGGCTAATGTAACACCGCTGTTTAAGTTGGGAGAGAGGCAGAAGACGGGATATTATAAGCCTGTTAGCCTGACTTCAGTCATTGGTAAGATTTTAGAGTCCGTTATTAAATATGAAATTGCAGAGTACTTGGAAGTGCATGATAGTGCAGGCCTGAGTCAGCATGGCTTCGTCAAGCGGAGGTCATGTCTTACTAATCAATTTTGGTCTTTGAGGATGTAACAAGGAAGTTAGACAAAGGAGAACCAGTGGACGTAATTTATCAGGATTTCCAGAAGGCCTATGACCAGGTGCTGCGTAGGAGACTGTTAAATAAGTTAGTAGCCCATTGGTTTTAATGGTAAGATCCTGCCATGGATAGAGGATTGGCTGACTGGCAGAAGGCAGAGAGTGGGCATAAAGGGGCCTTTTTCAGCACGGCAGCCGGTGACTAGTGGTCTGCCTCAGGGGTCGGTTCTGGGACCACAGCTTTTCACAACATAAATTAATGACCTGGAAGAAGGAGCTGAAGGCACTGTTGTTCAGTTTGCAGATGATACAAAGATCTGTGGAGGGACAAGTAGTATTGAGGAAGCAGGCGGGCTGCAGAAAAACTTGGACAGGCTCGGAGAGTGGGCAAAGAAATTGCAGATGGAATGCAATGTGGAAAAGTGTGAGGTTATGCACTTTGGAGGTAGAAATTGAGGCATATACTAGTTTCTATATGGGGAGGTACTTAGGAAATCAGAAGCACAAAGGTACTTGGGAGTCGTTGTTCGCGATTTTCTTAAGTTCAACGTGCAGGTTCAGTCGGCAGTTAGGAAGGCAAATGGAATGTTAGCATTCATGCCCAGAAGGCTAGAATACAAGACCAGGGATGCACTTCTGTTACTATATAAGGCTCTTGTCAGACCCCATTTGGATTATTGTGAGCAGTTTTGGGCTCCGTATCTAAGGAAGGTTGTGCTGGCCTTGGAAAGGTTCCAGAGCAGGTTCACAAGAATGATCCCTGGAATGAAGAGCTTGTCGTATGAGGGAACGTTGAGGACTCTGGGTCTGTACTCGTCAGAGTTTAGAGGATGAGCGGAGATTTTATTGAAACTGACAGGATACTGCGAGGCCTGTATTGAGTGGGCGTGGAGAGGATGTTTCGACTTGTTGGAAAACATCGCAGCAGAGGACACAATCTCAGACTGAAGGTACGATGCTTTAAAACAGATGAGGAGCAATTTCTTCAACCACAGGGTGGTGAATCTGTGGAACCCTGCCGCAGAAGGCTGTGGGGGCCAATCACTGAATGTATTTAAGACAGAAACAGATAGGTTCTTCATTAATAAGGGGATCAGGGGTTATGGGGAGAAGGCGGGAGAATGGGGATGAGAAAAATATCAGCCATGATTGAGTGGCGGAGCAGGCTCGATGAGCCGAATGACCTTGTCATGCTCCTATGTCTTATGGTCTTATTATGACACTGGGCAGGGGAATGGATCACTGGAGCCGAACTTCGGTTGGCCAATAGCGGCAATGCATAGTGTCACTGGTTAATGTTATTGTCATTAATCTTAACGGGGAGGATAGGCATTGCTCTGCTCAGGAGGGAACTATGCCATTGGTCGTATTTTAAAGATGCATTGTCATTGTTCCAAGACTGTCCAGGGCGGTGGCAGCACTCTGGATGGACATAACAGCTGCCTGTCTCTCAGTGCAAAAATCGAATTGAACAGGACACTTTCCAACTCAGTTGATGTACTCCTTATTTCTTTCATCAGCTGTCAGTCAAAAATCGCACGTTATGAGTACACCATTGGGAATTACTTCGGGAGTCATGCTCATTTAAGGACATGTCACTCGTCGGTGGCGAATTGCTGATTGGTGACTGGTGCTCTCAGTGTTCGGACTCAACTCCCTCTTGGTCAGAAATAAAACACCGTTATTGGCGGAATCAGAGTAAAGTTCCGTGATTAGATAAGCCAAAGTCAGTGGGGAGAATTCATTGGTTGGATACTTAGTTTGTCAGTCACAATGCGGAGGTTCTTACTTGGCTGTGGTAGATGTTAGCGGGTGGCTCTCCCTGCCTGGTTAAAGTGACTTTCATTCAATTGATTTGCTTCTTCATTGAATTAATAATGAATGCAACCGGATATTTCACCGCGATTTTGATCTGTTCTCTGAACTTGGACTGAGTAACCACATAAATAAATGTGTTTGTGCAGCAATTTAAATTTTGTAGCATCAAACCGACTTTTTGTACAATATGTTCAGCTTCAGTGATGATAACTATTCCTGTAAATTTATAATAAAAGAATTCTAAAACGTGTACCGACCAGAGGAGTATAAAACTGCCAGATATGGCAAAGAGTAAAATTATCGACTTCCTTCTGCTCTCCATCTCTGGGTCCATGCGATTTTCCCCATTACTCTGAGCTCTCAGTCCCTTACGAACTCGACTAGTCACTAAAATGTGTCTGACTGTCAGAGCGTTGATCAACAAAACTAAACCAAACGGGAGCAATGGTGTTAAAACATGGTCAAACCAGGAAAATCCAACCCATGCGGGATGCATAAAATAGCTTGTCTTTGTGTAGCAGAGCCACGGAACATTGTTGATTATCACTCCTGGTTCCATTGTAAAGTACAAGGGAAGGTTTTGCAAAAAAATCAGTATGCTGGTTGTTGCGAGGACAACACACGCAGTTTTCCCTGTGCAGTATTTGATTTTTAACCTCTGGCAAAGAATTGCCACAAAGCGATCAAAGGTGAAAGCGACGGTAAACCACACAGAACAGTCTTTGGCTGCATACAGCAGGACAGATTTAAAACTGCACACAGGGGTGATGTAGAGGAAACTCACTGGTAAATAATAATAGGCGATCTTTGTCAGAATAAGATCAATGATGATGACCAGGAAATCCGCCATTGCCATGCCCACCAGGTAGCAGGTTGTGCAGGTAGAAAGGCCACACTTTCCCCGAGCGAGAATCACAGTTCCTAGCAAATTAACTGTCAGCAGGAGAAAGGACAGAAGACTGCAAATTACTGATCAAACATTATCTTTGTCTCAGGCGGCATGTGGCGCACTGGTTTGCACTGGGACTGTGGCGCTGAGAATGGAGAGGGCGGAAGCACAGTGGCAGACTGCTGCCTCTCAGCGACCAGTTCCCCGGTTCGATCCTGGCTCTGGGTCCCTGTCTGTGTGGAGTTTGCACATTTTCCCTGTGATTGTGTGGGTCTCACCACCACAACAAATATGTGCAGGGTGGGTGGATTGGCCACGCTAAATTGCTCCTTAATTGGAAAAATTAATTATTATTATTTGTTTTTAAAAAGAGAATGGAGAGTGAAAGAGGGAGAGAGAGGGAGGGAGAGAGAGAGGAAGAGAGAGCGAGAGAGAGAGACTGAGAAGTCCAGATGTGTTTGTTTTACGCCAGCTGTAGGAAAATATTGATTATTTCATATTTTACTGAGGTACATTCTCTCCTACTTGACTTCTTAAAGAGCAAATAATATGCACTGCCTGTTTTCCCAGCAGAGCCCACATCTCACACAAACAAGCGTTGCATGGAATGGCGATCGGTAATATAAGCACTCATCCCACAAAATCATTACAACCCACGTGCCATTGGACATTTCAGGGATTAGATTTTTATTGCATCTGAATGCCACTGCCATAATAATGGAATTCCCAATGATCGTCACCTTCAATCTGCATTCAGCTCACTCTCCACCTTAACAAACCATGCATTTTCAGTCCCTCCCCACACATATCCAAGAAATAGACTCTTGCCAAATTAGAAACATCCCCTGGCAGCATTCTTCTAAGAGTGGACACCGTACAAATGATGAACATCCCAATGTCTCAAATTTCAAAATAATAGTCTCTATCCAGTTTCGAACGCCAACAAAGTCCTGCAGTCATTTAAGGTTCATGGTGAAATTGGCATTCCTCGCGATTGGGCAGGCATTAGACAGAAAGCCTAGGAAAACCAAGGGATTGTTAACACAGGGAGAATGGAATATGGCAGTAGGATTACAAGGAATATAAGAGTGAATTGCACCGGGTTATGTCAGCATGCAAAGAGACACCTTTGAGTTATTCCCTCTCATTATTTGCGCATTCGAATGTGTTTGTGAGATTGTTTCTTGAACTTCTGGAGTGCAGTAGGTGCATTGAGAAGGACGGTCAGCACTTTGATGCAGCAACAGCGATAGAGTGTTAAGTCAGTATGGTGTGTGCTTTGAAGGGGAAAATCTAGGCCGCTGTTGCCTTAGTGTCTACCACCTTTACAATACACCATCTCATTTGGTATACTAGCCCTTAATATTCACAAGTTAGCAGATATGCAGAATTAAATGATTGAATTAGATACGTTGAAACTCATAGATGTAATAACCGAATGATACAAAATTAATATAGTACTTAAAATATATGCGGATCGTGTGAACACTCTTGAGTTTGCAGAATTTTACGAGAGATGTCATTTTGAAACATATTGCGAACTTAATTGATTGAACGAACGTACATTCTAATTTGATGAACATATAAAATAACAAGAGAGGTCAAGGGTTTCAGGATGGTTGGTGGAACAGATGGGGGGGCGATGAAGATAGCAAAAAGAGTAGAGGAGGATATATTTAGTGAGAAGTATGGTAAGGTTAAGGGTAAATTGTTACACCCTAAAGTAGAAGGATTGAAATACGGAACGTAGGCAATGGAATGGACAATGTTTGCATGCAATGGAGGGAAATCTGGGATGAAGAATAGTGCCGAATTTGCAGTAGCACTGGTATGGAAGGGAGCATACACACAATCGGTGGAGACGATGTGATACTGGAACAGAATCAATGGAGGAAGTCGGGTGGGAAGGCGTAAAGCCAATGGAGCTTTAGTTGTCTGTGAGCTGGTAGACTAATTCTTTCAATTCAGATAGTTGACTGACACAAGGGGGAGGGAAGAACCAGAGACCGACTGTATGAACAGGAAGTTTGGTTGAAATGGAAAGCAATGTTGATACTATATTCCAAATTAAAGCAAAAGATGGAAATGGCATTGACATCATGAAAATGCCGGAGGACGTTTGTCCAGTCATAAATAATACCGCAAAACGTAAGTAGTACCGGAATAAGGAATGGTTCACATATTCTGCAAACAGGCAGAGTAGCTGGGCAGGGGTTAGATTAGTGGTATTGACGTTTGAGTAGTAATGCTGAGTGATGATCTAAGGACCCTATTCAAATCCAACCACTGCGGGTGGTGGATTTAAACTCAATAAATTATCTGGAATTGAATGTCTGATGATGACCACGGAAAGAGTGTCACACAAAATATCATCACGTTCCCAAACGCCATTTAGGAAGGAAATCTTCCATCCTAACCTGGTCTGGCCAACATCTGACTCCAGAGCAACAAAAGCGGTTGACCCTTAACTTGTCTGCGAAAACAGAAAAAAGAACGTAACTGTGTGGACCACGAGGAATCGACCCAGGTGCTGGAAATGACAAAGGCAAACTCAGCCCTATCGACGCTGCAAAGTCTTCCTTACTGGACGCTTGTGCCAACATTGGGACTGCTATCTCACAGGCTAGTCAACCTACAGCCTGGCATTGTCAAACTCACAGAACGATATCTTAAAGACAATGTCCCAGACACCACGATCACCATTCCTCGATATGTCCGCTTTCAGCGGAAAGGCAGCGCAACTGAGGTGGCAGCACAGTGGTATACAATCGGGACGTACTTTCCCTGGGAGTCAGAACTGTAAATCTGGGGAACAAACTCTCCGTTGGTTTGATTCCCACCTGTCGCAAAGAAAGATTTTTGTCATGGTTGGAGGTCAATTATCTCAGCTCCAGGCACCACTGCAATATGTTCTCAGAATAGTGTACGAAGCCCAACCATATTCAACAGCTTCATCAATGGCCTCCCTGCCATCATACGTTCCGAAGAGGGGATGTTCGCAGATGATTGCACAATGTTCATAGAATCATGGAATCGCTACAGTGCAGGAGGAGGCAATTATTTCCAACGTGTCTGGACAGATCCTCCGAAAGTGCACCCAGCCGCTGCCACTCCTCCGCCCTATCCCCGGAGCCCTGTAACACCACCTACCCATTTGGACACTAAAGGAAAATTTAGCTTGGCCAATACACCTATCCTACCCATGACTGGACTCTGCGTGGAAACCGGAGTATCCGGAGGGGACAGACGCAAACACGGCGAGAACCTGAAAACTCTTCTCAGCCAATCACCAATGCTGGAACGAGTCCTGGTCCCTGACGCTCTGAGACCCGTGCTAACAGCTGTGCTATTGTGTTGGCCCTGTTTGTTTAGCACCATTCCGTATTATTCTTGACTCCTCAGATAAGGAAGCATTCCATGTCCAAATGCTGCAGGACCTGGCCAATGTCCAGGCTTGGGCTGACAAGTGGCAAGTTACATTTGCGCCACACAAGTGTAAGGCAATGACCATCTCCGAGAAGAGAAGATCTAACCATCTATTTGTGACATTGAATGACACTGAATCACCCACAATCAACATCCTGGGGGTAACTGTTCATCTGAAACTGAAAGGGACGAGCGACTGTGGCAACTAAAGCAAATCAAAAGCTAGGTATTATACGGCGACTATCTCACGTCTCGACCCCCAAAGTCTGTCCACGGTCTACAATGCACAGGTCAGCAGTATAATGGAGTACGCTCCAGCTGTTTGACTGAATGCAGATCCAACATCACTCAAGAAGCTCTGCAACATCCCGAACAAAGCAGCCCGCTTGATTTCCACCACTTCCACAAACATTGAAACCCTCCACCACCGACGAATAGTGGCAGCAGTGTGTACCATATTCACGATGCACTGCAGTAACTCACCAAGGTCCCTTAAGCAGCACCTTCAATACCCGCGACCACTACCATCAACAAGCACAAGAGCAGCAGATACCTGAGAACCCCACCAGCTGGTGGTTCCCCTCCAAGTCACTCACCATCCTAAATTGAAATTATATCGCCGCCCCTTCACTGTCGCTTGGGCAAAATCCTGGAACTCACTCGTTAAGAGCGTTTTGGGTGTACCACTCGTCGGGTTTTGCAGAGGTTCATGGAAGCAGCTCACCAGAAACCTCTGGAGTGCTACTAGGAATGGGAAATACATGCTGGCCTAACCAGCGAGACCCATACCCGTAAATGATTTTTTCGAAACCTGGCGCACATAGAAGACGATAAGTTGTGTTTGGAATATCCCAATGTGCATATGGCAGAAGTCCACCTCTCCATTCTTCCCAAAGGGCGTCCTGAGTCATGGGTTATTTCTGAGGAAAGTAACCGAATCCTTTTAGAAAATCAAAGCTATTAACATATAGATTATACTCATCATATCGACAGTTTTTGATAGTTAGTCAAATAAACTATCGTATGACCTTGCTTTTTAGAATATGTGTCCCAATTTCGATTAACGTAAACCATATGGGGTCCTCACATAGTGAGTGGCCGATGGATGCAAGGTGCCTGGATAACGGCCTCAAGTTTAACAGGCAACATTAATTCCACTGTGACTATCAGGGAACCTGGCGTTCAAATAACTTCGCAGAAGAGGCGGACAGGCTGACGATAGAGACAGATATAGAAATAAAATTATGGAACGGAGCTTGAGCTCAGAAGGAAGCATTCTGTCTTGGTGTTGGTGAGTGCAGGCAGAAGGAACCATTGGATGAGCATTGAGACGCTGACGAACGGAAACAGACCTCTCAGAGCAGGAAATAAAAAAGACAAATAACAGTGAAAAAATTAAAACGAAATACTTCCAGACCTCAAATATTTTTTTTTTTAACTCTGATTTGGACGCATTGAATTAATTAATATTTCAGCAGCAGAGTCATTAGCATCTATTTATTAATAATCATTAGAACATTATAAAATACCAGAAATACAGCATTCATTTAATGTTACTCCTGTGTTTGAAACAGAAACTAAAGTACGTGCAAGAATGCGTAGAATTAACGACAGACCAGTTTCCGCAGCATCAATGGTCAGAAACCGAATGGAATCAAAATATTACAGAAATAAATCTGGAAACACACAAAATGCAAAAGATGAATGTGCACAAATGGCAAATTCAAGGCCATTTCTGGTCGATTATATCGAATTATTTCAATAAACGTCAGAAATTAAAGATGATATTAGGATGATCGAGCACCTTATTTTCTCAAGACCTTTGTTATCGGATTCATGACAGATCTCATCACAAGTGGAGGTTAAGAGACTGCAGCAGAATGGAAAGCAAGTTTACAAAAAGAGGAAACAGGTCTTTGCAATTGAAATTACTTACTTAGATTGGTGGAAATTGGGAAGTGGTGTTCCACAAGGTTCAGCGCTGTAATTACTGCCCTTCACCAGAAACAGAAGCAATATGGAATCGGGAAGCAAAAAGATATTTTAAAAATTTATATATTAACCCAAATTGAGAGCACAGCGAATACAGATGAATAACTGAATAGCATACCTGAACCGGTTAGTAATCATTCACCGGCTTACTCAGCGGAAAGCAGAATGTTAAAATAATTTCAGGATTGCTGAGCTTCAGGCGCTGCATTTTGATTGGAACAATAGATTTCCCAAATACTTCTTAAAATTAAGTGTCTGAAAGCTGTCGGGCAATTTAGGCGTTCAGGGAAAGTGATTGACGAATGACTTAAAGAAGCAACTCGGGTTCAGAACACCATAAAAATCCATCAAATCGTTGGAGTTAATTTCTAAATGAAATAAATGAGAAAAAAAACTACAAAGAGAATTAGAATACTGTAAGAGTAATGGTGGATTGGTTAAATGTCGGAATATTTTAACTGTGTTTCTGTTCGAAGGGATTTCGAAATATTTCACTTTATATTTTCATTGTTAAAGCCGTCAAACAACGTCAAAACGCTTCCTGTTTTCAATCCGTTTCTATGGAAAAGCACCTATGCGGATCCATGCTTTAAACAAATTAACCCCGAATAAAAGGAGGACACATTGATCCAAAATAGAACCAACTGACTTCATTCTTGTCAATGGCCCACGTTCTGTGAAATTATACATTGACAGATACTCCCGGTAACACTGTGGTCAGGTTTTCCCGTCTGGTTAGTGATCTACGTGCATTGCATTTCGACACTGACAGATATTCCCAGTAATACAGGCTCACTAGAGTGAGGTATTCCACCCTGGTAATTGACACACAAACAACTCAATTCCACGTTGACACAGATTTCCATTAACTCATGCCCACTTGTTTCAGCTGTAACATTCTAATTCGTGACCCACAGTCAGCACTACACACATTGGCAGATATATCCGGTAAGAGATGACCACTGACGGCTGCTCTTCGACTCCGGTCTGTCGTGTATATTGAGTGTGATTTTACTTGATACCCACCTAAAATGTTCTTCCGAAATCTTACCTTCAATGGGGGGCAATCAAACATCACAGGAAACTCCACCAAACACAATTACTTAATTTGTTCACCGAGTCTGTGAGTTACTAACAAACCTTTGGTACCCATTGTGGAAATATAAAAAGAAGGCAGAGAAATGTTCAGCCATTTGACTTAAGCAGTTTATACCATTATACCAAGAAGCAGGCCAACTGTCTGTATAAAGGTGACCCCGGCGTCAGCCTGAAACATATTCCGGAATTTCGTTTTAAATCAGAGAACCTGTCACACATAGCTTTACAGAACGTCTGATCTTATCGTCTCTTACCAGGAACACCAATAACAGCAAGGATTGGGTAGAATATTTTCTCCGCCATTTTTATTGTTTCATGCATTTTCGGTGTGGATTGATATGTCCCTTCGTACTGCTGGCAGAGTCTATGTCAAAAGCTCTAATGTTATATATTCAGAAATACTGTAATTTATATCCTGTGGAGGAACCTTAGGGATATTGAGATTGCAACATCGTTTAATTGTATTTTGTTCTGGGAAGAAACAGATGACGACATTGATTTCCATGGTAAAAAAAAATGTATATTTTTATTTTACTCTGCCACATTCCAAATGCTGGATGAGCCTCATCACATGAACTAACTAATAAAACACAAGTTATATTCACCTGGAAAAGACTCTGTACATTCACACACTTCCGGTCCTGTTGTAGAGTTCACATTGATTCAGAGATATCCTTCACTCGTCTCTGACGATTCTGTAGTTGAAGTTCAAATATCAACATTGGGGATTCTGTTTCTGTCGTTGTCTGTGGACATTCAGTTATGGTTTAAAGTGACTTGGGGTGACTCTTCATTGCAACATTCAGCAATTCAAATATCTGAAACAATTCCAATCCCCAGAAACATATAGAACGTCAGCATCGGAGAGCAATTCATACTTTAAAAATTTTAATCCAACAGAACACCTCATAAAAAACAGATCGTACATCAGATTAAATTAACGTTTCATCTGATAGTAGCAACAAACGATGAAGCTGTGACAACTGGTGTACACACTCCAAGTAAAATCAAGATGGCACGGTGCCTCACTTGTTAGTACTGCTGCCTCACTGCGCCAGGCACCCAAGTTCGATTCCAACTTCAGGTGACTGTCTTTGTGGAGTTTGCATTTTCTCACCGTGTCTGCGTGAATTTCCTCCGGTAGTCCGGTTCCATCGTACAGTCCAAATAGGTGCAGTGGAGGTGGATTCGCCATGCCAAATTGTCTTTAAGTGTCCAACGGTTAGGTAGGTTTACAGAGACAGGGAGGTGATAGGTTCTGTATGGGCTGGTCTTTCAAATGGTCGGTGTAGACTCGATTGGCCGAAAGGCTTCATTGTGTACTGTAGGGATTCTAATCATTCTAGAACAAAGAACAATCATCTATGATTCTAAGACGTCAACAGCTATATATCCTGCACTTGATACATATCCTTTACCTGATACCGATGCACCATTTGATACAGAGCCTCCACCTGATAGAGAAACGCAACCTGATACCTAGCCTGCAACCTTTAGAGATCCTGATTTGTTTTACAGGCTTTTCTCCAACAAAGCCTTCCAAAGGTAGTGAATCAAAAAACAGAGCAGAATCTGAAACGGGTCCAAACGTTTCAACCAATCGAGACCATCCAACAGGCACTGACTTCCAATCACTGCTCTTCAGCTGATACAGACTCCGCAATGGATAGCAACCTTTCACCTGAGTCACGACTTCCAACCACCTGATATGGACCCTCAACCTGCTCGGGATCCTCCTAAAGATAGATACTCTGGAACCCCAGAGCGTTATAGCTGATCCACGTACTCCTGGTGATCAAACCCTTAAAACAAGATGCGTCTCCCATTCAATAAAAACGCTGTAACCGATATCGAATTTCCCAAAATACAACTTATCAGCTGCTACAACCACCTCCTCCCAATGTGGACAAACAATTTAATTGACGCAGATGCTTTAACTGGCATATTAGCTGCCTCGTATACAGGTACAGACGCTCCAACGGATGTAGACCATCCAGGCCACACAAGATCTCCAACTTATACATTCTGACTAATTAATTCAGACAGACCAACACGTACATAACCTCCTGCCGGTCGAGAGCTTCAAAACGATACAGAGCTACCACGGTATCCAGGTCCTCCAACGGATGCAGACGGTGTAATTCTTTCATCCTCTCCAATTTACATTAAAAAGTCTTACAACACCAGGTTAAAGTCCAACAGGTTTGTTTCGGAGAACTGTTCTTTCCTCAGGTGAATGTACAGGTAGGTTCCAGAAACATTTATATTGGCAAAGTCAAAGATGCAAGCCGATACTTTGAATGCGAGCATTTGCAGATAATTAAGTCTTTACAGAGCCAGAGAGAGGGGTAACCCCAGGTTAAAGAGGTGTGAATTGTCCCAAGCCAGGACAGTTGGTCGGATTCCGCAAGCACGGGCCAGGTGATGGGCTGTGAATGTAATGCAACATGAATCCAAGGTCCCGGTTGAGGCCGTACTCATGTGTGCGGAACTTGGCTGCAAGTTTCTGCTCGGTGATTATGTGTTTTGCGCGTCCTGAAGGCTGTCTGAGAGAACACTTAGCCAAAAATCAGAAGCTGAATACCCTTGACTGCTGAAATGTTCCCTGACTGGAAGGAAACATTCCTGCTTGGCGATTGTCGCGCGATGTCTATTCACCCGTTGTCGAAACGTCTGCATGGTCTCGCCACTGTACCATGATTCGGGACATCCTTTCCTGTAGCATATAACAAAGAACAAAGAACAAAGAAAAGTACAGCACAGGAACAGGCCCTTCAGCCCTCCAAGCCCGTGCCGACCATGCTGTCCGACTAAACTACAATCGTCTACACTTCCTGGGTCCGTATCCCTCTATTCCCATCCTATTCATGTATTTGTCAAGATGCCCCTTAAATGTCACTATCGTTCCTGCTTCCACCACCTCTTCCGGCAGCGAATTCCAGGCACCCACTACCTTCTGTGTCAAAACTTGCCTCGTACATCTACTCTAAACCTTGCCCCTCGCACCTTAAACCTATGCCCCCTAGTAATTGACCCCTCTGTCCTGGGGAAAAGCCTCTGACGATCCACTCTGTATATGCCACTCATAATTTTATACACCTCTATCAGGTCGCCCCTCAAACTCCCTCGTTCCAGCGAGAACAAACCGAGTTTATTCAACCGCTCCTCATTGCTAATGCCCTCCATACCAGGCAACATCCTGATAAACCTCTTCTGCACGCTCTGGAACGCCTCTACGTCCTTCTGGTAGTATGGAGACCAGAATTGAACCCTATACTCCAAGTGTGGCCTAACTAAGGCTATATACAGCTGCAACATGACTTGCCAATTCTTATACTCAATGCCCCGGCCAATGAAGGCAAGCATGCCGTATGCCTTCTTGACTACCTTCTCCACCTGTGTTGCCCCTGTCACTGACCTGTGGACCTGTACACCTTGATCCCTCTGACTTTCAATACTCTTGAGGGTTCTACCATTCACTGTATATTCCCTACATGCATTAGGCCTTCCAAAATGCATTACCTCACATTTGTCCCGATTAAACTCCATCTGCCATCTCACCGCCCAAGTCTCCAAACTATCTCAATCCTGCTATATCCTCTGACAGGCCTCATCGCTTTCCACAATTGCACCAACCTTTGTGTCGTCTGCAAACTTACTAACCAGACCAGTTACATTTTCCTCCAAATCATTTATATATACTACAAACAGCAAAGGTCCCAGCACTGATCACTGCGAAACATCACTAGTCACAGCCCTCCAATTAGGAAAGCACCCTTCCATTGCTACTCTCTGCCTTCTATGAACTAGCCAGTTCTGTATCCACCTTGCCAGCTCACCCCTGATCCCGTGTGACTTCACCTTTTGTACCAGTCTACCATGAGAGACCTTGTCAAAGGCCTTACTGAAGTCCATATAGACAACATTCATGACCCTACCTTCAGCAATCATCTTTGTGACCTCTTCGAAAAACTCTATCAAGTTAGTGAGACACGACCTCCGCTTCACAAAATCATGCTGCCTCTCACTAATGCGTCCATTTGCTTCCAATTGGGAGTAGATCCTGTCTCGAAGAATTCTCTCCAGTAATTTCCCTTCCATTGACGTAAGGCTCACCGGCCTGTAGTTCCCTGGATTATCCTTGCTACCCTTCTTAAACAAAGGAACAACATTGGCTATTCTCTAGTCCTCTGGGACGTCACCTGAAGACAGTGAGGTTCCAAAGATTTATGTCAAGGCCTCAGCAATTTCCTCTCTAGCCTCCTTCAGTATTCTGGGGTAGATCCCATCAGGCCCTGGGGACTTATCTACCTCAATATTTTTCAAGACGCCCGACACCTCGTCTTTATGGATCTCAATGTGACCCAGGCTATCTACACACCCTTCTCCAGACTCAACATCCACCAAGTCCTTCTCTTTGGTGAATACTGATGCAGAATATTCATTTAGTACCTCGCCCATTTCCTCTGGCTCCACTCATAGATTCCCTTGCCTGTCCTTCAGTGGGCCAACCCTTTCCCTGGCTAGCGTCTTGCTTTTCATGTACGTATAAAACGCCTTGGGGTTTTCCTTAATCCTATATGCCAATGACTTTTCGTGGCCCCTTCTAGCCCTCCTGATTCCTTGTTTAAGTTCCTTTCTACTTTCCTTATATTCCACACAGGCTTCGTCTGTTCCCAGCCCTCTAGCCCTGGCAAATGCCTCCTTTTTCTTTTTTACGAGGCCTACGATATCTCTCGTTATCCAAGGTTCCCGAAATTTGCCGTTTTTATCCTTCTTCCTCACAGGAAAATGCCGGTCCTGAATTCCTTTCAACTAACACCTGAAGGCCTCCCACATGTCAGATGTTGATTTACCCTCAAACACCCGCCCCCAATCTAGGTTCTTCAGTTCCCGCCTAATGTTGTTATAATTAGCCTTCCCCCAACTTAGCACATTCACCCGAGGACCACTCTTATCTTTGTCCACCAGCACTTTAAATCTTACTGAATTGTGGTCACTGTTCCCGAAATGCTCCCCTACTGAAACTTCTACTACCTGGCCGGGCTCATTCCCCAATACCAGGTCCAGTACGGCCCCTTCCCTAATTGGACTGTCTACATATTGTTTTAAGGAGCCCTCCTGGATTCTCCTTACCAACTCTGTCCCGTCTAAGCCTCTAGCACGAAGTGAGTCCCAGTCAATATTGGGGAAGTTGAAGTCTCCCATCACAACAACCCTGTTGTTTTTACTCTTTCCCAAAATCTGTCTACCTATCTGCTCCTCTATCTCCCGATGGCTGTTGGGAGGCCTTTAGTAAACCCCCAACTGCACCCCTCTTATTCCTGATCTCTACCTAAATAGCCTCACTGCCATATGAGGTGTCCTCCGGCAGTACAGCTGTGATATTCTCCCTAACCAGTAGTGCAACTCCGCCACCCCTTTTACATGCCACTCTATCCCGCCTGAAACATCTAAATCCTGGACCATTTAGCTGCCAATCCTATCTTTCCCTCAACCAGGTCTCTGTAATGGCAACAACATCATAGTTCCAAGTACTAATCCAAGCTCTAAGTTCACCTGTCTTACCCGTAATACTTCTTGCATCAAAACATATGCACTTCAGGCCACCAGACCAGCTGTGCACAGCAACATCTCCCTGCCTGCTCTGCCTCACAGCCATACTGGCCCTATTCCCTAGTTCTCCCTCAATGCTCCCTCAACTTTCTGCCTAGCTCCCTGAACTCCTGCTGCAGGACCTCACGCCCCTTCCTGCCGATGTCATTAGTAACAATATGTAAAACGACCTCTGCCTGTTTGCCCTCCCCCTTCAGGGTGCCCGCTACCCGTTTGGAGACATCCTGGACCCTGGAACCAGGGAGTCAACATACCATCCTTGAGTCTCTTTCACGTCCACAGAAGCGCCTATCTGTGCCCCTGACTATAGAGTCCCCTATGACTATTGCTCTTCTGCGTGTTGACCATCCCTTCTGAACATCAGAACTAGCCGTGGTGTCACTGCTCTGTCTGCTGCTGTGTTCCCTGATAGGCTATCCCCCCCCGACAGTATCCAAAGCCTGTTCGAGAAGGGGACAACCACATGGGATTCCTGCACTGACTGCCTGCCCTTTCTGGTGGTGACCCATTTCTCTCCCTGCACCTTGGGTGTGACCACATTTATATAACTGCTATCTATGACGCTTTCCGCCACCTGCATGCGGTCTGTGAAGAGCTCCAGTTGGGTGCACTTTCTGCAGATGAAGACATCCGGGATGCTAGAAGCCTCCCGTACCTGCCGCATCTCACAGTCAGAGCTCTGTACCTCTCTAATTGACATTGCGTCAATTAATTAGTAAATTAAATTTAAAAGTTTTTTTAAGTTACTGTTAACTGTATGTTTCCTCGCACTAGATTTCTACTATAAATGTGAAAGCTAAATACTGAACTCTCCGATCTCTGGCTTAGACACCCCTCTTAATTATAATTAAGTAATACGTCATTATGTTTAATTAGTTTAACAATGCTTAATTTTTAAACTTTTTTGTAGCTTCCCACCAACCAATCAGGTCACAGCTTTACTGTGATGTCACTCCTGTCCCCCCCCCCCACCCCCCCACCCCCCCCACCCCCCCCCCCCCCACCCCCCCCCCCTCCCCCCCCACCCTCGTCCCCCCCACACACACACAATTTGAAAAGGTATTAAAAATAAATAAAAATCACTTACATTTCCAGGTTCTCAGATGCTCTCTGGTTCTCTCCCTGCAGATTAAAAGTTACAGACCAGGGACTTCCGGGTGCAGCGATGACCAGCTAAGTCGCACGTTTCGGCAGCTACCGGTGGAACGGACTTTTGGGCTCTTAATAGGAGCCCCAACGGCAATTTTAACGGCTAAAAACATTGTGCGGTAAACCAGAAGGGAATCCCCCCTGGACACGGATGGAAAAAGGAGAGGAAAGTGGCCGGATTGCGGTGGATCCTCTAGAGCAGCGGCCAGGAAGGCAGGCACAAAGCAAGATGGCGTCGGAAAGAGGCAGTTTCATCTGGGGCCCTGACCAACAAGAATTCCTGCGGCGTTGCGTGGAAGAACTTAAAAAGGAGATGAAGAAGGAGCTGTTGGCCCCGATATTACAGGCGATTGAGGGGCTAAAGGAGGAGCAAAAGACCCAGGAACAGGAGCTTCGGGTCGTGAAGGCAAAGGCTGCTGAGAATGAGGACGACATACAGGGCCTGGTGGTGAAAACAGAGATGCACGAGGCACATCACAAAAGGTGTGTGGAGAGGCTGGAGGTGCTGGAGAATAATGAGAGGAGGAAGAATTTAAGGATTCTTGGTCTTCCCGAAGGTGCAGAAGGGGCAGACGTCGGGGCATATGTGAGCACGATGCTGCACTCGTTAATGGGATTGGAGGCCCCGACGGGTCCGCTGGAGGTGGAGGGAGCCTATCGAGTTATGGCGCGAAGACCGAGGGCTGGAGAAATTCCCCGAGCCATAGTGCTGAGATTTCTCCGATGTAAGGACAGAGAGATGGTCCTCAGATGGGCAAAGAAAACTCGGAGCAGTAGGTGGGAGAACGCGGTGATCCGCGTATATCAAGACTGGAGTGCGGAGGTGGCGAGAAGGAGGGCAAGCTTTAATAGGGCCAAGGCGGTGCTGCACAAAAGGAAGGTTAAATTTGGAATGCTGCAGCCGGCAACTGATAGACCAGGTCAGACTACGCAAAGGATGAGTGGGGCAGGTGTTTCATTCGGGGCTAGACGCAAAAAACAGGGGGGTGGCTATACTAGTGGGGAAGCGGGTAATGTTTGAGGCAAAGACCATAGTGGGGGCAGATACGTGATGGTGAGTGGCAAATTGCAAGGGGAGGCGGTGGTCTTAGTGAACGTATATGCCCCGAACTGGGATGATGCCAACTTTATGAGGCGTATGTTAGGACGTATCCCGGACCTAGAGGTGGGGAAGTTGGTAATGGGTGGATATTTTAATACGGTGCTGGACCCAGGGCTGGACAGATCGAGGTCCAGGACCAGAAGGAGTGCCGGCTGCAGCTAGGGTGCTTAAGGACTGTATGGAGCAGATGGGAGGAGTAGACCCCTGGAGATTTAGTAGACCTAGGAGTAAGGAGTTTTCGTTTTTCTCCTATGTCCACAAAGTTTATTCACGAATAGACTTTTTTGTTTTGGGAAGGGCACTGATCCCGAAGGTGACGGGGATGGAGTACACGGCTATAGCTATTTCGGATCACGCTCCACATTGGGTGGACCTGGAGATAGGGGAGGAAAAACAACAGCGTCCACCCTGGAGAATGGACATGGGATTATTGGCAGATGAGGGGGGGTGTTTAAGGGTGAGGGGGTGTATTAACAGGGACTTGGAACTTAATGATAATGGGGAGGTTCAGGTGGGAGTGGTCTGGGAGGCGCTGAAGGCAGTGGTTAGAGGGGAGCTGATATCTATTAGGGCACATAAAGGAAAGCAGGAGGGTAGGGAAAGGGAGTGGTTGTTGAAAGAACCTCTGAGGGTGGACAGACAATATGCGGAGGCACCGGAGGAGGGACTGTACAGGGAAAGGCAAAGGCTACATGTAAAATTTGACTTGTTGACTACGGGTAATGCAGAGGCACAATGGAGGAAGGCACAGGGTGTACAGTACGAATATGGGGAGAAGGCGAGCAGGTTGCTGGCCCACCAACTGAGGAAAAGGGGAGCAGCGAGGGAGATAGGAGGGGTGAGAGATGAGGAGGGAGAGATGGAGCGGGGAGCGGAGAGAGTGAATGGAGTGTTCAAGGCATTTTACAAAAGATTATATGAAGCTCAGCCCCCGGATGGGAAGGAGAGAATGATGTGCTTTCTGGATCAGCTGGAATTTCCTAAGGTGGAGGAGCAGGAGAGGGTGGGACTGGGAGCACAGATTGAGACGGAGGAAGTAGTGAAAGGGATTGGGAGCATGCAGGTGGGGAAGGCCCCGGGGCCAGACGGATTCCCAGTTGAATTCTATATGAAATATATGGATTTGCTGGCCCCGCTACTGATGAGAACCTTCAATGAGGCGAGGGAAAGGGGGCAGCTGCCCCCGACTATGTCGGAGGCAACGATATCCCTCCTCCTAAAGAAGGAAAAAGACCCACTGCAATGCGGGTCCTACAGGCCCATTTCCCTCCTGAATGTGGACACTAAGATTCTGGCCAAGGTAATGGCAACGAGGATAGAGGAGTGTGTCCCGGGGGTGGTTCATGAGGACCAAACTGGGTTTGTGATGGGGAGACAGCTGAATACAAATATACGGAGGCTGCTAGGGGTAATGATGATGCCCCCACCAGAGGGGGAAGCGGAGATAGTGGTGGCGATGGATGCCGAGAAAGCATTTGATAGAGTGGAGTGGGATTATTTGTGGGAGGTGCTGAGGAGATTTGGCTTTGGAGATGGGTATATCATATGGGTACAGTTGCTGTATAGAGCCCCGATGGCGAGCGTGGTCACGAATGGACGGGGGTCAGATTATTTTCGGCTCCATAGAGGGACGAGGCAGGGATGTCCTCTGTCCCCGTTATTGTTTGCACAGGCGATTGAACCCCTGGTCATAGCATTGAGGGGTTCCAGGAAGTGGAGGGGAGTACTCAGGGGGGGATAAGAACACCGGGTATCCCTGTATGCGGATGATTTGTTGCTATATGTGGCGGACCCGGCGGAGGGGATGCCAGAGATAATGCGGATACTTGGGGAGTTTGGGGATTTTTCAGGGTATAAACTGAACGTGGGGAAAAGTGAGCTGTTTGTGGTGCATCCAGGGGAGCAGAGCAGAGAAATAAAGGATTTACCATTGAGGAAGGTAACAAGGGACTTCCAGTACTTGGGGATCCAGATAGCCAAGAATTGGGGTACATTACATAGGCTTCATTTAACGCGGTTGGTGGAACAGATGGAGGAGGACTTTAAGAGATGGGACCTGGTGTCCCTGTCACTGGCATGTAGGGTGCAGGCGGTTAAAATGGTGGTCCTCCCGAGATTCCTTTTTATGTTTCAGTGCCTCCCGGTGGTGGTCACGAAGGCTTTTTTCAAAAGAATTGAGAAGAGTATTATGAGTTTTGTGTGGGCTGGGAAGACCCCGAGAGTGAGGAGGGGACTTTTGCAGCGTAGTAGGGACAGGGGGGGCTGGCACTACCGAGCCTAAGTGAGTGCTACTGGGCCGCCAATATTTCAATGGTGTGTAAGTGGATGGGAGAAGGGGAGGGAGCGGCGTGGAAGAGATTGGAGAGGGTGTCCTGCAGGGGGACTAGCCTACAAGCAATGGTGACGGCACCGTTGCCGTTCTCACTGAAGAAATACACCACAAGCTCGATCGTGGCGGCTACATTAAAAATTTGGGGGCAGTGGAGACGGCATAGGGGAAGAACGGGAGCCTCGGTGCGGTCCCCGATAAGAAATAACCATACGTTTGTTCCGGGGAGAATGGATGGGGGATTTGGAGCATGGCAAAGAGCTGGGGTAGTACAATTGAAAGATCTGTTCGTAGATGGGACGTTTGCGAGTCTGGGAGCGCTGACGGAAAAATATGCGTTGCCCCAAGGGAATACATTTCGGTATATGCAACTGAGGGCTTTTGCGAGGCAACAGGTGAGGGAATTCCCGCAGCTCCCGACGCAGGAGGTGCAGGATAGAGTGATCTCAGAGACATGGGTGGGGGATGGTAAGGTGTCGGACATATATAGGGAAATGAGGGACGAGGGGGAGATCATGGTAGATGAGCTGAAAGGGAAATGGGAAGAAGAGCTGGGGGAGGAGATTGAGGAGGGGCTGTGGGCTGATGCCCTACGTAGGGTAAACTCATCGTCCTCGTGTGCCAGGCTAAGCCTGATACAATTTAAGGTGTTACACAGGGCGCATATGACTGGAGCACGGCTTAGTAAATTTTTGGGAGTGGAGGATAGGTGTGCGAGATGCTCGAGAAGCCCAGCGAATCACACCCACATGTTCTGGTCATGCCCGGCACTACAGGGGTTCTGGGTGGGGGTGGCAAAGGTGCTTTCGAAGGTGGTTGGGGTCCAGGTCGAACCAAGCTGGGGGTTGGCTATATTTGGGATTGCAGGAGAGCCGAGAGTGCACGAGGCGAGAGAGGCTGATGTTTTGGCCTTTGCGTCCCTAGTAGCCCGGCGCAAGATATTGTTATTGTGGAAGGAAGCCAAACCCCGGGTGTGGAGACCTCGATAAACGACATGGCAGGGTTTATAATTAGAACGGATTAAGTTTGTGTTAAGGGGTTCGGCTCAAGGGTTCACCAGGCGGTGGCAACCGTTCGTCGACTACCTCACAGAAAGATAGAGGGAATGGAAAAGAAGAAGACAACAGCAGCAACCCGGGGGGGGGGGGGGGAGGGAAGGGAGGAATCGGACGGACTCTCAGGGAAGTTATTGTATATGTATAGGCATTTGTTATAGGTAATTGTATATTGGACTGTTGCATTGTATCTTTGGAGAGTATTTACTTTTGACAAGGCAGTTGCCATTTAGTTTTGTTTTGTTCTGTTTATATATTATTTATTTATTTTGCTTTATTGTTGTGTAAAAGAAACACTACGTATTGTTATGTTTGGCCAAAAAATCTTGAATAAAATATATATTTTTTAAAAGTTACAGGCCAGAAGAAAGAGGGAGAACAAAACAGTAGGGAAAAAGCGCCTCCTCCCACTCTGCACCGAATACCTCACTGCATCAAATTACCAAGTTCCAAATTCCCACTCTGGATGTGTCTAACTCCGGTTGTGTCTCCTTGACTTGCGCAAAGCTGAGGTAGACAATATTGACCGAGTCGCATGAGTATGTACCACGTACTTGGTGGGTGGTGTTCTTACGTGTGATGGTGGTACCCATGTCGATGACCTGGCACGTTTTTCAGAGATTGCCATGCCAGGGTTGTGTGGTATCGTGGTCGCTGTTCTGCAGGCTGGGCAGTTTGCTGCAAACAATGGTTTGTTTGAGTTTGCGCGGTTGTTTGAATGTTTAATGTTTTTAAGGTGGAAGCTGGAGAAGTGGAGCATGGTGAGGTTATCCGTGGGCTTGCGGTAAAGCGAAGTGCTGAGCTGACCGTCCTTGATGGAGACGAGTGTGTCCAAGAATGCAACCGATTTTAGAGAGTAGTCCATGGTGAGTCTGATGGTGGGATGGGACATTGATGTCATTGTGTAGTCCTTTCAGTAATTCTTCGCTGTGGATCCAAAGGACAAAAATGTCATCAATGTATCTGGTGTATAACGTCGGTTGGAAGTCCTGTGCGGTGAGCAAGTCCTGTTCAAACTTATGCATGAAGATTTTGGCATTCTGAGGTGCGCATTTGGTCCCCATGGCTGTTCCGTGTGTCTGGATGAAGAACTTGTTGTCGAAGGTGAAGACGTTGTGGTACGGCCTCAACCGGGACCATGGATTCATATCACATTACATTCATCCTGCACCATCTGGCCTGGGCTTGCGAAATCCTACCAACTGAGACAATTCACACCTCTTTAACCTGGGGTTACCCCTATCACTGGATCTGTAAAGACTTAATTACATGTAAATGCTCGCATTCAAAGCATTGTCTTGCATCTTTGACTTTGTCTATATATATTTTTCTGGAACATACCTCTTCATTCACCTGAGGAAGGAGCAGCGCTCCGAAAGTTAGTGTTTGAAACAAACCTGTTGGACTTGTAAGAATGGTGTTGTAAGACTTCTTCCTGTGCTCACCCCAGTCCAATGCCGGCATCTCCACATAATAGTTTATTGTGAGGGAAAATTAGGGAGCTGCCGATTCTATTATAAAGAGCATTGGCGAAAGTACATGTGTGAATTGTATACACGAGTATGCGCATATTAGAAAATATGTAACTCCGTTAGCAGCTGTTCAGAAATGATATACTGGAAAATTATCAGGAATAGCCCGCTTGTCTTACGAGGTTCTCTGAAGCTACCAGATTGGACATCTGCCACATTCCGAGGAGAAAGAGCATGTCAGCTAAATTGGCTGTTGGTTTAACATAGACGAAACTCGTAATGAGCCATACATACCATAAACTAGAGTGCTCGAGTTAGCGAAGTCATAGTATGTGAACTCAAACGCCTGTACAAGAACATCCGGTTACCTTTTTGGGTATCTTCAGCATGCATAATTTCCAAGGCACCATGTGAAATTTGTTACAAGAATTACCCTGTGTTTTTGAAACATTTGGGCAATTTATTTACCAGCTCTAGTGCAGAAAGGTTTTAGGATCTCCGGAGTGGGTTTCAAAAGAGGGGAATGTACGTTTTAGACACGCAAAATAATCTATTTGGGTTATTGAGTAGCGCGAAAGGGATGCATCCCAGAGAAGAATATGTAACTGTCATAAAGCAAGAGCAAGATCCTAATGACACCACATAATTATAATCTTGAGGGGAATGATGAACTATTACAGTTGGTTTATTCGATATTTGGCGACCTTGCTCGCTCCTCTGCACTCCTTACTGAGAGAACACCAGAAGAGAATCTCCAAGGCAACTCACACAGAGGCTTTCAATAAGTTGAAGCAACTGCCTTAGTCAACAGGTCCACTGGCTAATTCCGACGCTAAAAAATAATTTGTTCCCACTGTGACACACGCCTTCACATAGAATTGAAGCCGTACTTTGATATCGAGCGACTGATGGAGCTGAAAGTTCACTCTTCGAGGATTCTCAATGCAGTCGAGAAGGTTACCGCAAATCGAAAAAGAAGGATTAGCAATTCTATAATAAGTGTATTGGAGGCATTCCACACTATTAACAGAGTATAAACAAAAGCTTTACTTATTTAAAGAAGATAAGATAATTCCAAGCATCGCCTCTGCTACGATAAAAGAATGGGCATTATTCTTCTCAGCATATGAATACACCTTGCACCACAGACCTGGAACGCAAATACCAAATGCTGATGCTTTCAGTCATCTCCCATTG
Organism: Scyliorhinus torazame; assembly: GCF_047496885.1. NCBI lineage: Eukaryota > Metazoa > Chordata > Chondrichthyes > Carcharhiniformes > Scyliorhinidae > Scyliorhinus > Scyliorhinus torazame. The sequence goes on along the minus strand of NC_092728.1, from coordinate 27,844,317 downwards.
CCTGAAAGTGCAACACCCCTCACCAGGACACTTGGAAATTATGATGCTTATGAACGTTTCAGAAACGCTCTGTGTAATCGCACAATAGAACTTGAAAGCAAAGGTACCCGATACAATCGAAAATCAAAAGAATGATATTTAATGCGGAGTACAATGATCCAGCTTCAGAGGCTGTGAAACCTTCCTTTACTCAAAACGATGAATTGAGCGTCGTGATGCTATAATCCTTTGTGGATCACAATTGGTTTTTTTTTAGCAAATCTGGCAGCTAAACGTTGTTGGAAGAATTACACCGTGCCCACCCGGACATATACAAGATTAAAATCTTGGCCAGCAATTCCGTGTCATGACCAGCATTGACGCCGATATAATGGACATGATTCAACGAGGTGACTTGTGTCTAGCACATCACAACATACACGCTGCTGTCTTACTGCCGCCCCGCAAAAGGCCAGGTTGAACGTGCGTAAAGTGCATTTTCACTATGTGGTTTCTTTCATGGGCTGAATGTTCATTTTGTTGGAGGACACGTACATTAGGTAGATGGACATGTGCCAGATGAATTCAACAGCCACATACAACGGTGGATCACTTTCGTCACTGTTTTTGAATCAATGGAATGACCGATGTTTTGGTTTCAGGTGATGGTATTGCTATCATCCGCATAAAGTTCCAGATATTCATGGCCTTCAATATCATTAGGCATATTGTGAAGGCATTCTGCCACCATTCTCTTACGGTAGTCTGAACGGCTCGTACAAGCTTTCAAATTTGGAAAGCAGTCACAAACGTCCACAGGTACGAGGTTTACTTGATCCTGAGGGGAAAATTAATCCCGGCAGTCGCTGACAAACAGGGATCGATCCCGACCCCGGGCCACTGAGCATGTGGAGTTTGCATATTCTCTCCCTGGCTGCGTGGATCTCACCGTCCCGCCCACAGCCCAGCTAGCAACCCCCAAAAATGTGCATGTAGATTAATTAACCACGCTAAAATGACCCTTATTTGGATAAACATAGGATGGGATATCAAAAAAGGTAAACGCAAATCAAGCGTGGCAAAAAGAAAGAAATGCAGAATGTAGGGCTCGTTGATCTAGGGGTATGATTCTCGCTTTGGGTATCTCGGTTTCGATATTTACGAGAGGTCCTGGGTTCAAATCCCGGGCGATCCCTTTGGGCAGCACGGTAGCATTGTGGATAGCACAATTGCTTCACAGCTCCAGGGTCCCCGGTTCGATTCCGGCTTGGGTCACTGTCTGTGTGGAGTCTGCACATCCTCCCCGTGTGTGCGTGGGTTTCCTCCGGGTGCTCCGGTTTCCTCCCACAGTCCAAAGATGTGCAGGTTAGGCGGATTGGCCATGATTATAAGGGAATTGCCCTTAGTGTCCAAAATTGCCCTTAGGGTTGGGTGGGGTTACTGGGTTATGGGGATAGGGTGGAGGTGTGGACCTTGGGTAGGGTGCTCTTTCCAAGAGCCGGTGCAGACTCGATGGGCCGAATGGCCTCCTTCTGCACTGTAAATTCTAAAATCATGTAAGATCAAACAGTGCTTTCAAGCGGCACTCACTCCGCATTTACTCTATAATAACCTGCTCAGGGGCGCTCAGTTTACTTTCATAGGACATGGAACCTGGAAAAATACATCACTGAACAGGCCCTTCGGCCCACGATGTTGTGCCGAACCTTTGTCCTAGATTATCGTAGAATTTACAGTGCAGAAGGACGCCAGTCGGCCCATCGAGTCTGCACCCGCTCTTGGAAAGAGCACACTACCCAAGGTGAACACCTCCATCCCATTCTCCAACCCAGCAACCCCACCCAACACTAAGGGCAACTTTGGACACTAAGGGCAATCTACCATGGCCAATCCACGCAACCTGCACATCCCCGGACCGTGGGAGGAAACCGGAGCACCCGGAGGAAACCCACGCACACACGGAGAGGACGTGCAGACTCTGCACAGACAGCGACCTAAGCCAGAACCGAACCTGGGAACACGGAGCTGCGAAGCAACCATGCTATCCACAATGCTACCGTGCTGCCCTTAAGAACAAATTAATCTGCACTATATCATACTACCGTAATCCATGTACCTATCCAATAGCCGCTTGAAGGTCCCTCATGTTTCCAACTCAACTAATTCCACAGGCAGTGCATTCCATGCCCCCACTACTCTCTGGGTAAAGAACCTACCTCTGACATCCCCCCTATATCTTCCACCATTCACCTTAAATTTATGTCCCCTTGTAATGGTTTGTTCCACCCGGGGACAAAGTCTCTGACTGTCTAAGCTTCACTCAGCTTCTGACCTCATTACAGCCTTGGTTTACGCATGAACGAAAGAGCTGGATACCAGAGATCAGAGTGACTGACCTTGTCATCAAGGCAGCCTTTGGGGATGGCGTCAGAGCCCTAGCTAAACTCTGCAATCATGACGTTTCAGAACAGGTTTCCGTTTTTAGTTTTCTCTGAGACAAACAGAAAATCAGCACTTTCAGAGAAAATATATTTCTCTATTTGAAGAATATTTTCATTTTGTTATATCAGTTGGGCAGTTGAGCATCCCTGGACAGTTCTTAGCTCCCTAAATGTGTTTCACACATTTGGTGAACGGAGCCCAGAATCTCGCGGTGCAATGCTTTTCTTCCCCAGTATCAACTTGCGCATTTTGTGTTTGTCCATCAGTATCCCTCCGAGAACTCCCTAAACACGCTTCTGCCTTTGCAGAGTCTATAGAATCCGATAATCCTCCTGCCCCCATCCCATTTCGGTAACCGATGCATTCACCAACACGCTCGCGTATTCCCCTATACCCGTCCACTTCCAGCAGCAACCCTAATTCTCTGAAACTGTTCTATGTGCTACAGATTTCCGTATTTCTGTACCGTAGCGACTCAAAGCTGTATCCTCTCCATTCCGGTCTGCTCGGTGTCTAGCAATCACTCTGCCCATCGTGTTGTTGTGAATACCGTTCTGCTTCCTCTCAGATTGTCAATGAGTTCTTACTGGAAGGAAATTTGTTCTCACTGCTGGCCCTGCCGTAAAAACAGACTGAAATGCCCGTAAAAAAACCAAAGCTTCTCGCTGGTCTCAATCTTTATAATCTTCAATCCTGCATTTATAGGAGTGAGACCCACGCAGTCGCATTTAAAATGTGCAAACTCCATACGGACAGTGACCCGGGGCCGGGACCGGGTTCCTCAGCGGTGCCTGCCACTGCGCAACCGTTACGCCCCTTCTTCAATGCGATTTTTGCTCCCTTAAGTGTCACTCATTAAATGTCGCTCTTGTGGATATGTCTCGCCATTTCTAAACCCACTCTCCTCGATAGACCCTCGCACTTTGCGGCACACATCGCTAGATGAGGCTTCGCTCTGCACAGCTGCACTTTCCTTGTTCAGGTGTCTCCCTTTACATCTCCACATAGTACTATTCCACATGGATCCGCTGTCATCGCCTGCTTAAAGCCCGTCCTGTCCCCGAATTCACATTCCTAGCATCCATTGTCTCGTGGCGTAAGCCCTATTCCTTTCAGCCCTAGCTCCCGATTAGGACCGAAACTCGGTCCAGGACGGTGCTAAACAAAACTCTCTGTAGCTCATATTTTAAATTAACAACGGAACTAGCTTCAGCCGTTCTTTGTGGGACTGGGCTCCAAACCTCTACCACAATTTGGTGAAAGACCGTCTTCCCATAGTCTCTCCTGAAAGGTACAGACCTAATTTTAGATTATGCCCCCAGATTTGGAATCTTCAACCAGTGGGAATAGTTTGTCGTTATCTCCCGTGGCTTTTCCTGTTAATATCTTGAATACTCCGATAAGATCAACCCTTACCATTCTAAATTCTAGTGAAAACATGTATAATTTGAATAATCTCTCCTCGTAACTCAGCCGGGCAATCCAGGTATCATCATTGTAAACCGACATGTACTCTCTCCACGGTAAAATATCATTCCTAAGGCCTGGTTCCCGGTACTCCAAGTGGTGTCTAACTCGGGTTTTGTATAGCCGCAGCATAACCCCTTTGTCTTTCTCTGAGAATCATCTCGATACCAAGTATCCATTCGCCTTTTGATTATTTTCTGCACTTAATCTTGGCTTTTTGAGGAGCTCTCCACCTGAAACGTCAAATCTTTTTGGACATCTAATCTCTTTCCTTTCTGAAAGTTCACTGCTCTATCATTCTCTGGTCCAAAATTGATACTTACATTTGCTTAAATTAAATCCCTTCTGCCACAATCTTGCCCATTCAACTAGCCTGTCAACATTTCCTTGCAATGTTATGCTGTTATCTGTGCTATCCACAATGCCACCTGACTTTGTAACATCCGAAAATTAGATATCTGACTTTCTATGGCAGTATACAAGTCATTAATTAGTAGTGTAAATAATTGAGGCATCAACACATATCCCTATGGTACATCACCCGTACCTGCTGACAATTCGAGTCAATACTCATTATCCTCATTGTCGCCTACCCGTCAACCAATTTCCTATGCAAGACAGTAATTTGCCCTCAACTCCGTGCGTTTCCACCGTGGTTAACAGGCTCTTGCGTTGGACTTTGTCAGATGTCTTCTGGAAGTCCATGTAAACTGCATCCTTACACATTACCCTGTCCACTACGTTGTGCACGTCTTCAGAAAATGACCAAGATTAGTCAACGCATGACATTTCCTTCACGCATCCATGCTGGCACTCCCTTATCGACCAAATGTTTTAAGGTGTTCAGTTACTTCATCCCTGGTGATAAACCTCAGTGATGTACCCGCCACATTGTGTTACACCTTTCGTAAATGGGGAGACATGTGCAATTTCCCACTCAAAATGGACTACGCCTGAATCTGGAAACTCTGGAAGATTATAGTTAGGTCATCTATAATGTGCTCCTCTACATTTTTAACAGCCGAAGATGGAAACCGTCATGTCCTGGCAATTTGTCACTCTTTGATTCCACTAATTTCCTCGTCAGCAATGCTGTACTTAGGTCAGTCCAGTATATATTTTCGGGAATTTCCAGCAAGTTATCGTCCTTTTCTACTGCAAATACTGAGGCAAAGTATTGTACACCGGCCAATGGCCTAACACACCTGCCAACCCCACAATATCCTGTCATACCAGTGCGTCAATTCCAGTTCACATCTGGGCAGCCGCAAGACTCCGCACACATCTCCCACTCCCATTAGCTATTCATCATGCATACCCACCCGAATGCGCAACAGTTGTTTCCCAAAGACGAGTAACCTCCATTTCCAATTTCCGTTCTAACCTGCAGAACGTATTTCAAATTCTCATTCAAACATGACGAACAGATCTCCATACCCATACAAGAAATTACAACCCCTTAAAAAAATAACGTTGCACACATGCTACCAGTACACAGCACATCCAAAATATTTGTTTAACTATGCAGGAATCCCACGTTCCCCATGCAGATGCACAACGGAAACATACCATTAAATTGTGCTACATACCTGAATGCACCACTGTCCATGCACACAAGCACACCGCCAATGCCCATTCACATGTGCAGCCGACCAATGACCGTCGACATTTACACCTTCAGATTTCCCATGCACATGCACAACGCCCTTTGCCATACTCATCAGCACACACTTATTGCCCCGGCACACCAGGAGACCGCTAGTGCCTGTACAAAGCTGCAAACCGCTAATGCTCTTACACATGTGCACACCTTCAATGCCTGGCAAATCCCCAAAACCCATTTTCGTCTACACCTACACACACATACCCGCGCATATACACATGTACACGACAGTTCAACTAAACTATGCACGAGAATATGAACTTTGTTGCTAAATTTAGTGAAATAACACCACAGAAGAATAAATCTGTATTTAATTATTTTTGAGACATAATTAATGATCAGAGGTTCAATATTTATATCTTATTTAAAAGAGTAAATTTGATCGCCAACGACTGCGGGAGAAAACACTGCGAATTGGAAGTGATAAGAAATGCACAGAATCGAACATTGAATTGAATTATAGCATTGCAACTGAAATTATTGCAAAAGGGTCATAAAGCGAATTCTGAACTGAACATCATAAGCAACAAAATATGATGCATTATTCACTATAAGAAGGATAATATTTCATTGTTTAAATCATTTTTACAGCATGAGGGCTGCACTGTCTATGCCAGAGTTTATTGCCCAATTCTAATTGTCATGTGGAAGATGGTGGGGATCTGCCTTCTTGAACCCCTACAATTCATGTCGTGTACACCCACTGTTCTATAATAATAATAATTTTTATTGTCACAAGTAGGCTTACATTAACACTGCAATGAAATTTCTGTGAAAAGCCCTTAGTCGCCACCCTCCGGCATCTGTTCGATTACACAGAGGGAGAATTCAGAATGTCAAAATGACCTAAGTCTTTCCGTAATTGTGGGAGGAAGAGGAGCACCCGGACGAAACCCACACAGACAGTGATCCAAGCCGTGAACCGAACCTGGGACCCCGGAGCTGTGAAGCAACTGTGCTAACCATTGTGCTACCGTGCCGCCCATTCGGGATGGAATGGCAGCATGTAGACAGAGGAGGCACGGCGATATATTTCCAAGTCAGGATATTGAGTGGCTTGGAGGGGAAATTCAAGCTGATTGTGTCCCCAAATAACTACTGCCATTGACCTGATAGATGGTTGTAGTCGTGGGCTTCGATGGTGCTTCGTAACGAGTCAGTGTGTTTATGCAGGACACCGTCTAGATGGTACAGACTGCTGCGACTATGCGTCGGTGGTAGAGGGTGTGAATCGGTTCGGAAGGGGAAGCAATCAAGTGAGCTGCTTTGTCCTAGACGGTGTCCAGATTCTTCAGTGTTGTTGGAGCTGCGTTCATCCAAGCAAGTGGGGCGATTTCTCTCACACCTCTCAATTGTGAAATATATTTCCAAGTCAGGGTGGTGAGTGACTTAAAGAAGGAGCTCGAAATGGTGGTATTCCATGTACCTGATGTCCTTGTCCTTCTAAATGGTCATGGCTGTGGGATTAGAAGATGCTGCGTAAAAAGTTAATAATTTCAGTGCACCTTATAGATGTTACACACGGATGTTACTGTGCGTCTGTGGTGCAGGTATAAAATGTTTGTGGTAGGGACACTAATTAAGTGGGCTGCTTTGGCCCGGATGGTGTCGAGCACCTTGAGCTTTGTTGGATCTGTACTCATCCAGGCAAGTAAGGAGTATTCCATCACGCTCATCGCTTGTGACTTGTTACTATATGTTGGCTTTGGGGAGTAAGGATGTAAATTACCAACTGCGTGATTCCTAGCCCTTGACCCGTCCTTGTAGCCAGTGTATTTATGTGACTAGTCCAGTTCAGTTTATTTTCAATAGAAACCCATAGGATGTTGAGAGTCGGGCATTCAGTGATGGTAATTTCATTGAATGTCATGGGGCGATGCTTTGATTCTCACTTATTGGGGATTGTCATTGCCTAACACTTGAGTCGCGCGAATGTTGCCTACCACTTGTCAGCCAAAGCCTGGTTATTGTCCAGGTCTTGCTGCACATACACGTGGACTGCATCTGTGTCTGTGGAGCTTGGAATTGTGCAGAACATTTGTGCAATCATCAGTGAACATCCCCTCATCTTAAATAATATTGGAACAAAGTCATTGATGAAGCAGCCGAAGATGGCTGGACCCAGGACACTACCCTAAAGAACTCGTGATGTTCTCGGCTAAAGATGATTAACCGAAAACACCACAACCATCTTTAATTGTGCAATATATGACTCCAACCAGTGTTGAGTTTTCCCCTTAATTCCCATTGACTTAGTTTCGCTAGGGCTCCTTGAATTCATTCTTGATCAAATACTGATTTGTTGTCAAGGGCTGTCACTCTCACCTCACCTCTAGCGCTCAGCTATTTGGTCCATGTTTGAAATAGGTCTGTCATGAGCTCAGGAGCTAAGTAACCATGGTGGAATCCAAACTGAGCGGTAGTGAGCAGATCATTGCGAAGTAGCTGCCCTTGATAACACTGTTGATGACACCTTCCCTCACTTTACTGATTGAGTGTAGACTCATCGGGCGGCAGTTGTCCGGGTTGTATATGTCCTGCATTACGTATACAGTAGATACCTGGACACATTTTTACATTGCCGGGTAGATGCCATTGTTATAGATGTCCTGCAATTACTTTGCACGGGGTGCGGCCAGCACTGGAGCACATGCCTTTTGGACGATTGCCGGAATACTTCAATCTTTTGACGTTTCTGGTGCCTTCATTTTTTTTCTCAATGTCATGTACCAACTGGCTGAAGATTGTAATCTGTCACGGTGGGAACCTTGGAGAAAACGGGGATGCATCATCCGCCTCTCGCAGAAAGTTAGTGCAAATGGTTCTATCACTGGAAGCACTTTACGACTATTTCCATTGCTACAATTGTTAATTATTCAAGCCTTAGTGAGGCGAGCGTTTCACATCCAACTTTGTAACACAGTTTACCATATTGCTCTAATCATGGTGCTTCGATGCGTGGATATCCTGAAATCAATTCCGATAATGAGAAACTATCTTTTGTTTTCCAATTTATTATTGTATCTCTACTTTGGCTCGTCACGTTAGATGGACATTGGCCCAATTCAAATTCAATCACTCCCGGTGTTAAGCTCCCAGTTTCTTTTAGGGCTTGGAGGTGGCTTCATTTCTTCAGCCTTGATGTTTCATTTCACTGCTGGTCCATAAAAGAAAGCTATTCTATCTTTAATTTCACCCTTTAGAAATGGTTCATGCCGACCCTTACATTGGAGTAGTCCAATCATTTGCGAATAACTTGCACAGAAAGATAGAGGTAATACAAAATGAAAGGTCCAAATGAATGTTCACTCGCACAAACACGCATGCTCACACACACAGAAATAAGAACAAACGGGAGGGGTGATTTGAAAAATGTTGTTTTCCATTTTTGCTGTCATAATAATACAACGAGTGTTAAGGAAAGATGTTCATGAACCCGCCACAAAAAAAACACAGTTTATTGTTTTCCATATGGTTTGACCGGGGAATCAAACGTGTAATTCTGTACTCCTCCGGGTTTCTTGTCTGACTTTTGTCGGTTGACCTCCCTTTCCAAAAACGCATGTGAAATCTACAAGCGGAGAGGCACGGATAGATTTTAATCTCAAGGCACAAGTTCCAATATTCCATTCATTCGCAGTTTTGATGAGGGTCCAGAGATCTCCCTCCTGCCACAGCTTGTACTTCTGTTTTCATCGGACGTTCCACAGTAACTGCCTAAGCGCATGTCCATCAGGCAATATTGCAAGTTCTGGTAGCTTGGGGAAGGTTATTTGCTGTACCTCCCCCCAGCCCGCCTCAAAGTTAGAGAACGGATCAATCTTTCCAAAGCTGGAAATGTAAGTGTCTGGATTCTCCAGAACCGGGGCTAAGTGTTGACGCCGTCGTGAAAACCGTGGAGCTGCACGACGGCGTCATCAGGCCCCCAGGTGGAGCCATTAACGGCCCAGGAAAGGCTTGCACGGGCGCATTGTGCAAAACCCCACGGACCCCGCCGATTCCCCGGTTGCGTCATTGACCTACCCTTCACACACGTGTGACCTCCCCCCCCCCCACCCCCCTCCAGGGGGACGGTCGGACCCCCACTCTGACCCACACGGGTGCAGTCAACCATGCCAACCACAATGGCCGGATACCCTGTGCACCACCTGAGACGCAACCCCTGGGCTGCATGCGTCGGATTGTCTAACACTGTTGCTGTTGTGTTTGTCCCCCCCCCCCCCCAGGACAAGACCGCTCCTAACCGTTGGAAGCGGGAGAAGGCCGGAGGGGGACAGGTAGACCTGCATCCCCGTACCGTGCCTGAGCATAGAGCACTCAAGATCATTGGTGGGCCATAGGAGAGGGAGGTCGCCGACGTGGAGGACGGAGGCGTACCACCAATTGAAACTTCCTACCTGGTTGCGGGTCCTGACGACACATGTATGCACACCCGCCAGCCCGCATCTCTCAATCCCTCACCCCAACCCACACCACAACTCCCCCTCACCCTCCCCCCTCACCCCACACCCCTCCACCTCTCACGCCACAGCTTCCACAACAACAGCCCTCACCACATCACACCTCACTGCTGTCCGCCTGTCGAACCATGCATGCTGCCTTGTGTCTTAAAGGACCGGCCGGTGATGGGCCGGCCCATCCGCCCCCACTACCGCCCCCAGCCAGTGCCAGGTCTGGTGCCTCCCAAGAACCCAATCACGGGCAACCAGAGCGGCCAGAACACCAGCCCTCTGCCCCAGACTACCCAGGACTCCACGACCCAGGTGACAGAATCACAGGACACCACCACCCAGGGAGCCAACACACAGCACACAACGGCCCAGGGGACTGACACATAGCACAGCATGACCCAGGGGACAGACACACAGGACACCACGACCCAGGGGACAGACACACAGCACACCAGGGGACAGAAACACAGCACACCACGACCAAGAGGACAGAAGCACAGCACACCACGAACCACGGGATGAACACACAGGACACACACAGGACACACACACAGGCGGGAAAAAGAGTGGCAGAGCTATAGTGATAGGGGATTCAATTGTAAGGGGAATAGACAGGCGTTTCTGCGGACGCAAACGAGAATCCAGGTTGGTATGTTGCCTCCCTGGTGCAAGGGTCAAGGATGTCTCGGAGCGGCTGCAGGGCATTCTGGAGGGGGAGGGTGAACAGCCAGCTGTCGTGGTGCATATAGGCACCAACGATATAGGTAAAAAACGGGATGAGATCCTACAAGCTGAATTTAGGGAGTTAGGAGTTAAACTAAAAAGTAGGACCTCAAAGGTAGTAATCTCAGGATTGCTACCAGTGCCACGTGATAGTCAGAGTAGGAATGACAGGATAGCTAGGATGAATACGTGGCTTGAGAGATGGTGCAAGAGGGAGGGTTTCAAATTCCTGGGACATTGGGACCGGTTCTGCGGGAGGTGGGACCTGTAAAAATCGGACGGTCTGCATCTGGGTGGGACCGGAACCAATGTTCTCGGGGGTGTGTTTGCTAGTGCAGTTGGGGAGGGTTTAAACTAATGTGGCAGGAGGATGGGAACCGATGTAGGAAGTCAGTGGGGACGGAAACAAAAGGCAGGAAGGGAGAGTGTGTAAAGCATGACCAGAGAAAGCAGGGCAGAGAGCAAGGAAAGTCTACATTAAACTGCATTTATTTCAATGCAAGGGGCCTGACGGGCAAAGCGGGTGAACTCAGGGCATGGATGGGCACATGGGACTGGGATATTATAGCTATGACTGAAACATGGCTAAGGGAGGGGCAGGACTGGCAGCTCAATGTTCCGGGGTACAGATGCTATAGAAATGATAGAACAGGAGGTAAGAGAGGAGGGGGAGTGGCGTTTTTGATTAGGGAGAACATTACGGCAGTACTTAGAGGGGATATATCCGAGGGTTCGCCCACTGAGTCGAGATGGGTGGAACTGAAAAATAAGAAGGGAGAGATCACCTTGATAGGACTGTACTACAGGCCCCCAAATAGTCAACGGGAAATTGAGGAGCAAATATGTAAGGAGATTACAGATAGCTGCAAGAAAAATAGGGTGGTAATAGTAGGGGACTTTAACTTTCCCAACATTGACTAGGACAGCCATAGCATTAGGGGCTTGGATGGAGGGAAATTTGTTGAGTGTATTCAGGAGGAATTTCTCATTCAGTATGTGGATGGACCGACTAGAGAGGGGGCAAAACTTGACCTCGTCTTGGGAAATAAGGAAGGGCAAATGACAGAAGTGTTAGTGAGAGATCACTTTGGGACAAATGACCATAACTCCATTAGTTTTAAGATAGCTATGGAGAATGATAGGTCTGGCCCAAGAGTTAAAATTCTTAATTGGGGCAAGGCAAATTTTGATGGTATCAGACAGGAACTCTCAGAGGTAGATTGGGGGAGACTGTTGGCAGGCAAAGGGACGGCTGGTAAATGGGAGGCTTTTAAAAATGTGTTAACCAGGGTGCAGGGTAAGCACATTCCCTTTAGAGTGAAGGGCAAGGCTGGTAGAAGTAGGGAACCCTGGATGACTCGAGATATTGAGACTCTGGTCAAAAAGAAGAAGGAGGCATATGACGTACATAAACAACTGGGATCAAGTGGATTCCTTGAAGAGTATAGAGATTGTCGAAATAGAGTTAAGAGGGAAATCAGGAGGGCAAAAAGGGGACATGAAATTGCTTTGGCAAATAATTCAAAGGAGAATCCAAAGAGATTCTACAGATACATAAAGGGGAAAAGAGTAACTAGGGACAGAGTAGGGCCTCTTAAGGATCAACAAGGACATCTATGTGCAGAGCCACAAGTGTTGGATGAGATCCTGAATGAATATTTCTCATCGGTATTCACAGTGGAGAAAGGCATAGATGTTAGGAAACTAAGGGAAATAAATAGTGATGTCTTGAGAAGTGTGCATATTACAGTGGAGGAGGTGCTAGAAGTCTTAAAGCGCATCAAGGTAGATAAATCCCCGGGACCTGATGAAATGTATCCCAGGGTGTTGTGGGAGGCTAGGGAAGAAATTGCGGGTCCCCTAACAGAGATATTTGAATCATCGGCAGCCACAGGTGAGGTGCCTGAAGATTGGAGAGTGGCGAATGTTGTGCCCTTGTTTAAGAAGGGCAGCAGGGAAAAGCCTGGGAACTACAGACCGGTGAGCCTAACGTCTGTAGTAGGTAAGTTGCTGGAAGGTATTCTGAGAGACAGGATCTACAAGCATTTAGAGAGACAAGGACTGATTCGGGGCAGTCAGCATGGCTTTGTCCGTGGAAAATCATGTCTCACAAATTTGATTGAGTTTTTTGAGGGGGTGACCAAGAAGGTAGATGAGGGCAGTGCAGTAGACGTTGTCTACATGGACTTTAGCAAAGCCTTTGACAAGGTACCGCATGGTAGGTTGTTGCAGAAGGTTAAAGCTCACGGGATCCAGGGTGAGGTTGCCAATTGGATTCAAAATTGGCTGGACGACAGAAGACAGAGGGTGGTTGTAGAGGGTTGTTTTTCAAACTGGAGGCCTGTGACCAGTGGTGTGCCTCGGGGATCGGTGCTGGGCCCACTGTTATTTGTGATTTATATTAATGATTTGGATGAGAATTTAGGAGGCATGGTTAGTAAGTTTGCAGATGACACCAAGATTGGTGGCACAGTGGATAGTGAAGAAGGTTATCTAGGATTGCAACGGGATCTTGATCAATTAGGCCAGTGGGCCGACGAATGGCAGATGGAGTTTAATTTAGATAAATGTGAGGTGATGCATTTTGGCAGATCGAATCAGGCCAGGACCTACTCAGTTAATGGTATGGTGTTGGGGAGAGTTATAGAACAAAAAGATCTGGGAGTACAGGTTCATAGCTCCTTGAAGGTGGAGTCGCAGGTGGACAGGGTGGTGAAGAAGGCATTCGGCATGCTTGGTTTCATTGGTCAGAACATTGAATACAGGAGTTGGGACGTCTTGTTGAAGTTGTACAAGACATTGGTACGGCCACACTTGGAATACTGTGTGCAGTTCTGGTCACCCTATTATAGAAAGGATATTATTAAATTAGAAAGAGTGCAGAAAAGATTTACTAGGATGTTGCCGGGACTTGATGGTTTGAGTTATAAGGAGAGGCTGGATAGACTGGGACTTTTTTCCCTGGAGCGTAGGAGGCTTAGGGGTGATCTTATAGAGGTCTATAAAATAATGAGGGGCATAGATAAGGTAGATAGTCAACATCTTTTCCCAAAGGTAGGGGAGTCTAAAACTAGAGGGCAGAGGTTTAAGGTGAGAGGGGAGAGTTTCAGAAGGGCCCAGAGGGGCAATTTCTTCACTCAGAGGGTAGTGAGTGTCTGGAATGGGCTGCCAGAGGTAGTAGTAGAGGCGGGTACAATTGTGTCTTTTAAAAAGCATTTAGATAGTTACATGGGTAAGATGGGTATAGAGGGTTATGGGCCAGGTGCGGGCAACTGGGACTAGCTTAATGGTAAAAACTGGGCAGCATGGACTGGTTGGGCCGAAGGGCCTGTTTCCATGCTGTAAACTTCTATGATTCTATGACACCACGACCCCGGGGACAGAAACACAGGACACCATGACCCAGGGGACAGACAGGCAACGACTCAGGGGCCAGACACACAGCACATCACAACTCCGGGCACAAAAATACAGGACACCACGAACCAAGGGACAAAAACACAGGGGACAGACACACAGCACACCTCGACCCAGGGGACAGACGCATAGCACACCACGATCCAGGGGACAGACACAGCACACCACGGCCCAGGGCATAAACACACAGGAAACCGCGACACAAGGGACACAAACACAGGGAACAGACACACAGCACACCACGATCCAGGGGACAGAAACACAGGGGACAGACACACAGTACACCAAGACCCAGGAGACCCCGGACTACGGGTCTGATTATGACATTGACATTCCGGCACTGCTATCTCCTACACCATCCACCATCTCAGACACTATCACCTCGGTTGGGCACTTTAGTGTAGCGGCTTCTGGGACACTCACTGGTGCGCATCAACAGCTGTACCAGTACAGCAGGTGGAGGTAGGAGCATCCGAGAGGCCAAACGGTCGGGGGAGCCTGGCCCCCGAAACCAGCTGCCGCCCAGACGGGTCCCGGGCCTCTGGAAGATTTATTCCGACCCATAGGCAGGTGCAGTCAGAGACCAAGGGACTAGAGGAGGGGACGACGGCCGGCTTCCAGAACCTCCAGACACAGGTGGAGGAGTCCATCCACCTGCAAGAGCAGAGAGTGGTGCCGGTCTGCGTGCCACTGTGGAGGCAACGCGAGCGACGGTGTCGGACATGGGTCGGGTTTTGCAAGGCCTGTGGCATTCTGTGCTGGCGGGAGCCGTGGCCCAGGACAGGGCTGCCCACTCAGGCAGCTATGTGCCAGAGCAGATTGGAGCGACGCCCCTCAGTGTGACCCAGTCACAGCCGCCATGGCTGAGAGCATCGGCGATATTTGCCAGGTTCTGGCCGGCGTGGCAAAGCCCCGAAGGAGATGGACCACTCCCAGAGGGAGGTGGCCCAATCCGAGATGGAGGTGGCTCAGTCCCGGACAGGCATGGGCAACTCCTGAGGTTCATGGCCTCAAAAATGCAGATCCTGGTCGATACCGGACCGGGCATCCAGGATTCACAGCGCCAAGTGCCGGGGGTCCTCAGGGTTCAGCTCAGATCGCACTCCGTCCCATGGAGACGCCAGGGGCTATTGGGCACCCCGAGGGAGGAGGAGATTCTGTGGCCCATGCCAGTGACTCCAGCAGGGACAGTCCCGGAACACTGCAGCACCTCGGACTCCCCCTCCCCTTCTGTCCCTGGTAGATCTGTTGGGCAGCGGGCAGAACAGGGCAGCACCAGACGACTGGGACACCCGAGGAGCAGCCTGGCCATTCCAGGCCGAGCTGCTACAGGAGATGCGCGCCAATGGGCACTCTAGTCGCAAGGCAGGAGTCACAGCATTCCATCTCCACCCCTGCTGTACCATCTGGGGAACCATCTAGGCGTAGTTTTAGGACCCGTGCGGCCAGAATAGTAGACACAAGCTACGTTGGCACAGTGCATGGCACAATTTAGTTGAAGGGGCTAGGGTGTAGAGTATATAGTCATCTTCACGTTAAATTCATATTCTGTGCTCTGTCTGATGGGCGTGGGGCTGAGGCCGTCAGCGATGGCCACTGTGGTTGAGGGGTGGTAGACAAGTGAGGGCCAGCGGATGGGCCGTGCAGCCGCCCCCCCCCCTCCTCCCACGACCGTCACCAACACCCCGTCCCCATCTATTCAACGGGCCCATGTGATGGACTGGCCAGCCGGCATGCAGCAATCTCCCAGGTGGAGAGTTAGTGGGCATGAGTCAGACATTGTCTAACGATGTGGAGCACAGAGCTCATCGCAGAGCGGGTTGTCATCATCCTCCATCCCAAGGACCAGATCCACTGCCGGTGTCAACCCAGTGCCCCCCCGCTCTTTGTGACGCAAGTATATATAATGGAAGGGGTGCGCATACGAGTGGTTCAGTGGTGTGTGTGAGGTGAGGGTGTTCGAAGGTGTGGGAGGTGAGAGTATCTGGTGGTGTGGGAGCTGCGGGTGTCTGGTGGTGTCAGAGGTAAGGGTGCCCGATGGTGAAGGGGTGTGGTTTTGTGGCATGCCTGCCGAGCAAACCGCCCCACCCCCCACCCTATTTGGTGAAATATGTGTCCACTAATGTGCCCCGTGCTCGCTGGCCCTGCCAATGGCGAATTGCAGCCTCATGTATATGGTCAGCCCGCCCATTGAACCCCTTCCCTCATCCTCCTCGTCTGCCCGTGATCCTCATCCTCCTACAGCACATCGCCCCTCTGCTGGGCTATATTGTGGAGGACGCAGCAGACCATGATGTGGCCGACCCTCCTGGCATCATACTGGAGGGGCCCTCCAGAGCGCTCCAGCACCTGAAGCGCATATTCAGCACCCCGAATCACCTCTCGGCCATACCCCTGGTTGCACAATGGGCATCATTGTAGCAGTTCTCCGCGTTGCTCTGTGGCCTCCCTTTCGGCGTCATCAGCCACAACCACAATGGGTAATCCCTGTCACCCAGCAACCAGCCATGCAGCCGGTCGCGGGTGGCGGGGTGAAGAGAGGAGGGATGGGGGGACATCCCTCGAACATGCCGGGGATCACAGATTGTGCCAAAAGGAATGAGTGATGCACACTGCCCGGGTACTGGGTGCAGATGTGAAGGATCCTCATCTAGTGGTCACAGACCACCTGAACATTCATGGAGTGGCACCCCTTTCGATTGGTGAACATTGGCATGTTATCCGCAGGTAGCCAAAGGTGACACACATCCTATTGATTTACATCTGGACCCGGGGTTTCCCAGTGAAGGCAGCAAATCCCTCTTCCCGGGCATTCTGGTGGGCGCGGTTCACAGGGAACTGTATGTACCAGTCCGCAAGGGCATACTGGGCGTCAGTGACAGCAGGATGCACATGTGCGCTGATGCCTGTGAGATGCCAGACAGGTACCCACTCGACGACTGGAAAAACCCCGTCACGTAGAAGTTCAGGACGACCCATCACCTTGACAGCCACCAGAAGCAGATGTCCTCCCCACGCCCATGCGTTGCCAGGTGTGGCATATATTTCTGATTGTTTCCCGGCTCATCTGTAGTCTTCTCCTGCATGCCTGGTCCGGGAAATCCTCAAAGTGCAGGTACACGCGAGGCCTGATCAGGCAACTTCTTGGTACCACCTCCACCTTCTCCTCCTCCTCGTCTTGTTGCTCCTGCTCCTCCTCCTTCTCGGCCTGTCGAGCGGGCGACCCGCCAGTCTGAGCGCCTGCCACGTACCCCTCTGCGGCCCACTCCTCTGCTGCAGCCTTCGCCTCCTATCCACTGATGCTGCCACAGGGCTACATGCAGCGCAGCGGCGCAGGCCACGGCGGGAAATATCGCTGGATAGTTCCGAAATATTATTACGAACAGGGAGTGAGAGGATTTTTTATCATGGCGCATTGACCCGTGCACAACCAGTTGCCATGGGCTACATGGTGGCTCCGGTTGGCAGGACGCGCCCCAGACAGGCAGTCCCCCACCCCCGCGTTGTTAGTGCCCCCACTCCTGGCGCCCGTCCCTGCTGTCAGGGCCACCGTTTCATGGCACTGCCGTCACTGGGGCTGGCATCGGCGTGACCCTGGGAGTTACCCCCGGTTGGTGTCACCGCTTGAGTGGGGTGGCCGGGGTGGGGAGGGGAGCAATGCCGTTAACCGTTCGTTCACCCAGTGCCCGGGTGGGTGGCCAACAAGATGGCTGTTGTAATGGCGCTCCTAGCCTGGGCACCGCCTTGTCATGGTAGGGGGTCCCCGACTCTCGCCCTGCCCCCCCCCCCCCCATCCCGCCTTCAACCCGAACCTGGCAGGACCCCACCCCGCAGGGAGCACGGCTGGTGTTTATTCCGGGAGCCCGCGGTGCCCCCAAGCTAACTCCTACCTCCTCCCGCAGTCGCGTCAGCCAACACACCGGCTTGACGAATGTTAATCGGTGGTTAGAACCACGTTGCCGGTAACTCGCGGAGGCCCCGGAGAATCGGTCTTCGGGCACTTGGAGTGATTCTCCTGGCCACGCGTCAGACGCCGTGATTTCGTCGGGTTGGGGGGTCCAGAGAATCCAAAATCGGTGCAAAACCGGAGTCAAATCCGAATTTTGACGTGGGAGCTGATTCTCCAGCCGATCGCGTTTTGCGACTTGGCGCGATGTTCGGAGAATCCAGTGCAAGTATATTCAGGATTCATTTAATTCCTGGAGAAACTGCCTTCAAGTTGGCTAAATGAATCACCCAGTAGAAAGTAATTGTATGTTGGTGGAGATAACGTTTAGACCATTATCAAAGATTGAAGGTTAGGAGATCAAACACCTGGAGCGAAATTCTCCATCCCGCCCCGCCACATTTCTGCCCCGACCCGCCGGCGGGATGCTCCGTTACACCGGCCGGTCAATGGGGTTTCCCATTGTGGGGCAGCCCCACGCCGTCGGGAAACCCCCGGGCGCCGGCAAAATGGAGACTCCCGCCGGCGCAGAATGACGCCCCTGCTTCTTTAGTCCTGCCTCGTGCAGAGAGCATCTTTGCCACACCTTTATGCTGGCTTCGCTGTAATGTTTTGTTTTGTTTTTTAAATATTTTTTATTCTCCTTTTTCTCATTTTCTCCCAAATTTACACCCACCAACAATAAACACCAATCAATAACAAATATGTCAATCCCCATATCAATAACAACGATCCCATCCTCCAACCAAACCCCAACCATTAGCCTGCATGTTCACACAAACAAATAACAAAAAGGAATCAGGAAGCACCCATAGTCACCATGTACACACACCACCCCCTCCCCTCAACCCTCCCACCCATCCACCCCAACTAATATTCTATGTTATCCAGTTCTTGAAAGTGCATAATGAAAAATGCCCATTAATTGCAGAACTCCTCCATCCTTCCCCTCAGTTCAAACTTAACCTTCTCAAGAG
Source organism: Scyliorhinus torazame (assembly GCF_047496885.1). NCBI lineage: Eukaryota > Metazoa > Chordata > Chondrichthyes > Carcharhiniformes > Scyliorhinidae > Scyliorhinus > Scyliorhinus torazame. Next base: position 27,825,252 of record NC_092728.1, on the reverse strand, counting down.
TCAAGAATTCCAACAGGTCCCCCAACCACGCCAGGCACAGGGTGGAGCAGTTGCTCTCCAACCCACCAGGATCTGCCTTCGGTCGGTCAATGAGGCGAAGGCTACAACATCTGCCTCCACACCCGTTTCCAACCCTGGCTTGTCTGAAACCCCGAATATGGCCTTCAGAGGGCCGGGGTCCAGTTTCACGTGCAGCACTTTAGTTATTACCCTAAAAACGTCCTTCCAGTAATCCTCTAGCTTTGGACAGGCCCAAAACATATGAACGTGATTGGCGACCCCCCCCCCCCCCACCCGCCCCCCCCCCCCCCCCGCCCCCCATCCCTGCAACATTCACCCACATCGTCTACTCCTTCAAAGAATCGTCTCATCCTCGCCCTCGTGAGGTGTGCTCTGTATACCACCTTCAGCTGTTTCCGCCCCAACCTCAGGCAAGAGGAGCACCTCACACCAGAATGCCTCCGGAGCACCTCACACCAGAATGCCTCCTCCATATCCTCTCCCAACTCTTCCTCCCACTTTGCTTTGATCCCTTCCAGTGGTGCCTTCTCCTCTTCCAAAATAGCCCCGTAAACCGCTGAGGCTACCCTCTTCTCCAGTCCCATTGTCGTCAGTACCTTCTCCAGCTATGTGGAGGCTGGCTCCACCGGGAAGCCCTGTATCACCTTTCTGGCAGCCCATACTTCACTTCCAGCTCCTTCAATCCTGCAAACCGGCCCTTAACAATCAAATCTTTTAGTGTCTTACTCCCCTTCTCCTCCCATTTCCGAAAATGTCCATCCCACCTCCTTGGCTCAAATCTGTGGTTCCCCGGAATCGGCATTTCCTTTGACCCTGCTCCCAACCCGAAGTGTTGGCGAAACTGCCTCCCAATTCTCAATGAAGCTATTATTACCGGACTCCCTGAGCATCTCCCCGGCGCTATCGGGAGCGGCGCTGTTGTGAGTGCATTTAATCCTGACCCCCCTGCACAAATTCTCCTCCATTCTGACCCACTGTGAATCAAAGCCTCTGACCCAGCTCTGCATGTTCACCACATTCGCCGCCCAGTAGTAATACATCAGGGGTGAAATTCTCCGGTATCGGCGCGATGTCCGCCGACTGGCGCCCAAAAGGGCGCAAATCAGTCGGGCATCGTGCCGCCCCAAAGGTGCGGAATGCTCCACATCTTTGGGGGCCGAGCCCCAACCTTAAGCAGCTAGGCCTGCGCCGGACGAATTTCCGCCCCGCCAGCTGGCGGAAAAGGTCTTTGGTGCCCGCCAGCTGGCGCGGAAATGACATCTCCGGGCGGCGCATGCGCGGGAGCGTTAGCGGCCGCTGACGGCATTCCCGCGCATGCACAGTGGAGGGAGTCTCTCCCGCCTCCGCCATGGTGGAGACCATGGCGAAGGCGGAAGGGAAATAGTGCCCCCACGGCACAGGCCCGCCCGCAGATCGGTGGGCCCCGATCGCGGGCCAGGCCACCGTGGGGGCACCCCCCGGGGCCAGATCGCCCCGCGCCCGACCCCAGGACCCCGGAGCCGGCCCGCGCCGCTTCATCCCGCCGGTACAGGTGGTTTAATCTACGCCGGCGGGACAGGCATTTTAGCGTTGGGACTTCGGCCCACCCGGGCCGGAGAATCGCGGGAGGGGGGGCGCGATTCCCGCCCCCGCCGAATAACCGGTGGTGGAGAATTCGGCAACCGGCGGGGGCGGGATTCACGCCAGCCCCCGGCCGGGTCGGAGAATCTCTCCCCAGGTTCGGAAGGCCCAAACCCCCTGCCTACCTAGCTGCACCTTTCTAACTCTGGCCAGCTTCCCTCCCCATATGAACGACGTAATCCTTCCCTCAATCTCTCTGAAAAAAGCCTTTGGCAGCAAAATCGGCAGGCATTGAAAAATAAACAGAAATTGCGTCAACACGGTCATTTTAACCACCTGTACCCGACTCGTCAGCGCTGCAATGTTGATCGAATTCAAAGTGTGTTACATCCCACGGCGACTTAGGTGCTGTTCACTGTTAGCTTCGTACTTCTAGAAACTTTCGGAAGCCAATATATGCCAAGATGGAGTTAGGTTGTCAGCCCAGCAGTTGTTCATTTTGGAAATAAAAATAGGAAAGCAATAGCAAATAGATCGGATTTTACCAGCAGCCTATCCTTCAAAGGTCTCTATTAGTCCTGACTAATGATAACCGCACGAAAAAACACTGTAATTATACAGAGACAACATTCATACACCCAAGAATGATTGAAAGATTGTGGTCAGTGACTCCAATATTTCCACCTCTCTTAACCTGAGCCATCCACATAGATCCTCTAAGGCCGCGGAAATGTTCTACTTTATTGTTACAAAAAGTGTTGAATTGAAAAGGGTTAACTGAACCTGTTTGTTCAGCGAGTGTAATAAGTGTTAACCTCCGTGGATACTAATTAGGTCACTGGAGGGTTCTAAATTTTAATCTGCAGGGATTTATTTCCACATGTTACCCAATATTATGAGCAGTAGCGTCACATCCAGCGCCAGCAAAGTTCATCGGCTCCGGCAGGAGAGGGCTGATGGATCAGAATCTCAGGTCTATCACCTGGAGTATCACATCAACGCATCAGCATTTGACTGCAATGGATCTGAATCTGAGAACAATAGATTGGAATGTCACAACAATGGAAAAGGGTTTAACCGAATGGATTGACAAGATTACTGAATATAGCTGGTGGACAAGAACAGCAGATCGGATCACATACGTAATTTACATCATTCAATATTTTTACTATCCAATCTTGGCTATTATTGGTGTCCCAGGTAAACCACTCTAACTGGTTTTTAATGCTGTATGCCATGTTTAACTGTCTGAATGTTCCCTTCATTTACTCTGCCCCGTTTTATGCTGCTGTTGCTTCTTATATTTTTAAAATAAATTTAAAGTGTCCATTTTTTTTCATATCAGGGATACGTTCATCGTGGCCAATTGACCTTTCCTGCACATCTTTGGGTTGTGGGAATGCGACTAACGCAAATTCAGGGGGAAACGTGCAAATTCCACACAGACAGTGACCCGAGCCCGGCACCGAAGCCGGGTCCTGTGCGCCGTGAGGCAGCAGAGCTAACCACTGGGCCACTATGCACCCCCCCCCCCCCCCACCCCTAGATTGCTGCTGTTTCGAATGAGACTCTGTGTTCAGATATTAACTTTCCATCCCCGTTCACTTTAATACTGTTCTTGGTTCGGCACTCTCTCCACGTTGAACCTGCTGGGATTCCTCGTAATCTCCATATCCACAATCTCTAGTACGGTCTGCATCAATGCATCGATTCATTGGTGAACATTTGTGCCCGATTTCATGAATAAATCATTTTCTCCCTCAGCAGGGAGAAGTTGACTGAGAGAACCCGAGATTTTCGAAAGAAAAGGGGATTGCAGATGTTATCAGTCCCCGATATCGATGTGATGTGTTCCAGAGTTATCAAGAACGCTAACTACCTTAATGCCGAGGTGGTGTGTGGCCTTTAACAGTAGATAACGGTTGTCAAATGTAAACTATGCTGGCTGTAAGCACCATGCTGTCATTCTGAAGCAGGTAGACAGTCCCAGCTTTGTGAACAAGAGGAGCAAATTCGTCTCCTGTTACAGAGCAACATGATGTGTGCTATACAGAGAGAGGACCACAGATAACTTCTCGGAATATATGGTTTCCCCCTCGATATACAGCTCAATTCAAAACCTTCACCGGTTCCAATCGACAGCCAATCATGTGGAAACATAATGAGCATTATGAGAACTAAGGAACCATTGGGAAAATTGTGGAGCGACGCAGTATGATGAATGAATTCTTCAGAGGTGTGAACTATTCAGAAATTGCACTACGGTAAAGGCTGAAAAACGTGATCATGTTCATGGTGTTCTGCTGCAGGGTTTATGGCGGCACCATCGCGAGGGCACCGATATTGTCATGAGGGATCCGTTGAACATCTCTAGGGGAAGAGGCAGATAGTTTATTTCTTGGACTCTTCTGACGAGCAACTGCGAAGAATCACGACAAGTTCCCAAGTCCACCATGCACCAGGCCGCTCCACACACACAAATCACCATTATATGTATCTGAGACAGACCATCGAATCGCAGCCTTGGACAACATTCGGTGATTTAAATAAAACGACCAATAACTTCATAGACGTCTTTGTCGAAAATCATAGTCAATTGCACAAAGAAAACTGAACTATTTCGGTTGCGCATTAACTGCATGTCTTTCCTGCGCTTTCCCTCGACTTGCCCAGTGTTCCGACACAGTCCTTAACCAGAGGCTGCATCATGACTAGTGGCGGCAGCTGTCCGCGCTGGCGGATGGTCTATAATGTCGCGAGGTGACAGTGGCGAAAAATAACAATGACAGCCTTCTGTAATTTTTGTCTAACAGAAAGGAATGGCTGTACAGTCGCATCCTGTTGCTCTAGAACTGGAGGTGAATGTCCTCCTCTGTTTCTGTGCATTTGGCTTGGTGACCTCTCGCCCTACCACTGACCCCTTTTATCAGTATCGCATACTGCCTATCTGGTTCTGATGAGCCAGCTTGAATCGGTGACTGGTTTTCACCAGCTCGCATTCAAACCATTGATGGCTGTATAGATTCATACTCTTTCTGTCTAAGAAGCCAAAAGAACGTTATTTCTACCTCCATTTTCTTCGTCAGTGACAGACTCAAGCGCCTAAATAGCGTCTATCTTCCTGTCCATGTATAAATAGACCGATGGTTATATGCTGGTTAATGATGCGATGCGTGAGCGTGTCACCGCAGTTAACTGGTTACTTCCTGCCGCTTGCATTCAGCTCCTAAAGTTGGGGAGCAGTATATATTTTGCAGAAGAGATAACGATGTCTAACTCGCTCGTTACAATGCATAGGCATTGCATCAGGAAGACCTGTTCGTCGCACGCCGTGGCAACATAGATAAAAGAGGTATCTCGAGCCTAGGTCAGGCGGGAATTGCAGGTGGCCTCACTTCCAAACACGTCACCCGCAGTATCACTGACACGTGCTTGAGACAACAATCCATAGCCCGGCAATAGATAAATAATCCCACTGGTTTGTGAGTATCCCGCAAGATAGAATTTATAAGCGAATAAAGTTTCGCAGAAATCTGGGAGTCTAATCCCATCGGTTCTAACCCGGCATCGATCCGGCGATATTCTGAAACTCTTGCATCTGAGCCGACACAAAACAGCTTTATGCTTCTATTTTAACAATACGCGCAAGGTAGAAATGATTGGGCATGCCTGGGACTCCATATTATTTGCGCATTCCTGCACCCTGGATATGACACTGTAGTTTCGTATTTTATGTTGGCATAACAGAACTGGCGAGAAGCTCTCTCTAAATTTTACGCTCGACCTGACTTCCAATATTGGAAGAAATCTACAGGTTTCATTGAAAACTGACCGCCCGTCGCTCTCTGTCAGTTAGACTGCTGTTCCACAACTTCTCACTTTTTCAATGGATCCTTGAATCTTCTGGGGGTGGGGGTACTTTCTCGACAGGCAGATTGCTAATCTATCTACAAGACCAGACAAACTCAACATAGAAGGCATCTATCGTTTTGCATCATAGAATTTAGGAATATCAGGTCATAATATTATTGACGATCTTCTGTAGATTTATCAGGCAGTGCGACAACTAGATAACTGCATGAGACAAATAATTTACAAAGTAGGCGTGGACATTACGGCTCAGCAAGAAACAAGGCTCCATAAAAGTGAGACCGTCTAAGACAAAAGTATGCAGTTTTGCCAAGAGACATCCAAATAGCCAACGAGGACGGGGTGGGAGAAATAATCCAAATGCCATCATGCTTGTCACGGGCGGCAGCGTGGTACAAGTGATGCGCACTGTTGCATCATAGCTCCAGGGTCCCGGGTTCAATTCTGATATTGGTCGACTGTCTGTGTGGAGTTTTCACTTTCTCCCCGTTTCTGTGTGGGTTTCCTCCGGGTGCTCCAGTTTCGTACAGGACGTACAGGTTAGGTGGATTCGCCATGCTAAATTCCCCCTGAGTGTCCTGCGTGTACAGGGTTAGGGTGAGGCGTGGCCTTATGTAGAGTGCTGTTTTAGGGCTGCACGGTAGCGCAGTTGGTTAGCCCTGCTGCCTCACGACACCAAGGTACCTGGTTCGATCCCGGCTCTGGGTCACTGCCCGTGTGGAGTTTGCACATTCCCCACGTGTTTGCGTGGGTTTCGCTCCCACAACCCAAAGATGTGTAAGCTAGGTGGACTGGCCACGCTAAATTGCCCCTTAATTGAAAAAAATGATTTGCATACTCTAAGCGTATAAAAAAACATTTTTTTTTAATGTCGGGTGTTGTTTCCAAGGGCCCGTGCGGACTTGAAGGCCTCCTGTACAGGCACTGTACATCTTATTCTCTGTGATTTAATCATCATAGATGCCTCAGAGAAACGTATCAATTTGGCACGTGTCCCTTTAACCTCCTGCGAAATGATATGCGATGCTCCCCTCGATCCCGGATGTCATGTTATGACTCAAAGCTAATTTACGCTGAGATAAGCAGAAATACCAGCAGCGAAGGAGTTCCGTTATCGGGAGTTGAAGATAGGGTTATGGACCGAACGGACAACCTAGTCAACATTCATAACCAAAAAATGTGAATTTGAACGAACTTTTACAATGCGGCACTGTTACCAGGGGCTCTCTATCACGATTAGCAACTTCCAACCGAAGCTCTTTCGCAGGAGTCCAAGAAGACTTTAACAGCATTGGATTGGATTTGTTTATTGTCACGTGTACCGAGGTACAGTGAAAAGTATTTTTCTGCGAGCAGCTCAACAGATCATTAAGTACATGAGAAGAAAAGGGAATAAAAGAAAATACATAATAGGGCAACACAACATATACAATGTAACTACATAAGCACTGGCATCGGATGAAGCATACAGGGTGTAGTGTTAATGAAATCAGTCCATAAGAGGGTCATTTAGGAGTCTGGTGACAGTGGGGAAGAAGTTGTTTGTGAGTCTGTTCGTGCGTGTTTTCAGACTTCTGTATCTCCTGCCCGATGGAAGAAGTTGGAAGAGTGAGTAAGCCGGGTGGGAGGGATCTTAGATTATACTGCCCGCTTTCCCCAGGCAGCGGGAGGTGTAGATGGAGTCAATGGATGGGAGGCAGGATTGTGTGATGGACTGGGCAGTGTTCACGACTCTCTGAAGTTTCTTGCGGTCCTGGGCCGAGCAGTTGGTAAAAGTTGGAAAGAGTCAATGTGGACATGCCGAATTTCCTTCATTTCCTGAGGAAGTATAGGCGCTGTTGTGTTTTCTTGGTGGTAGCGTCAACGTGGGTGGTCCAGGACAGGTTTTTGGAGATGAGCACCCCTAGGAATTTGAAACTGCTAACCATCTCCACTTCAGCCCCGTTGATGCTGACAGGGGTGTGTACAGTACTTTGCTTCCTGAAGTCAATTACCAGCTCTTTAGTTTTGCTGGCATTGAGGGCGAGATTGTTGTCGCTACACCACTCCACTAGGTTCTCTATCTCCCTCCTGTATTCGGACTCATGGTTATTCGAGATCCAGCCCACCATGGTCGTATTGTCAGCAAACTTGTAGATGGAGTTGGAACCAAGTTTTGCCACACAGGCGTGTGTGTACAGGGAGTAGAGAAGGGGGCTAAGTACCCAGCCTTGCGGGGCACCGGTGTTGAGGACTATTGTGGAGGAGGTGTTGTTGTTCATTCTTACTGATTATGGTCTGTTGGTCAGAAAATTGAGGCTCCAGTTACAGTGTGGGGAGCCAAGTCCTAGGTTTTGGAGCTTTGATATGAGCTTGGCTGGGATTATGGTATTGAAGGCGGAGCTGTAGTCAATAAATAGGAGTCTAATGTAGGAGTCCTTGTTTTCAAGATGCTCTAGGGATGAGAGTAGGGCCAGGGAAATGGTGTCTGAGGTGGACCGGTTGCAGTGGTATGCGAATTGCAGTGGATCAAGGCGTTCTGGGAGTGTGGAGGTGATGCGCTTCATGATCAACCTCTCGAAGCACTTCATTACGACTGAAGTCAGGGCCACTGGTCGGTAGACATTGAGGCACGTTGCCTGGTTCTTCTTTGGTACTGGTATGATGGTGGTCTTCTTGAAGCAGGTGGGGACCTCAGAGTGGAGTAGGGACAGGTTAAGGATGTCCGTGAATACCTCTGCCAGCTGCCATCAGATGCCTTCAGCCATTTCTTGATGACACGTGGAGAAAAACAGAATGCCACAAAATTGCTTCTGTGACGGTGGTGACCTCGGGAGAATGCCGACATGGATCATGCATTTGGTACTTATCTGTTGAAAATAGTATTGCGAGAGTGGGGGAAATGCTGGGATACGACATTTCAGATGGTGTTGTAACCGAACCAGCTGCTGATGACAAACCACAGCGCCTCCATGATGCCAGTAGTTGGAGCCACAAATCCAAATGAAGGGCATTTTCAGCGTGAGCGCCATTCGGAGATCTGGAAATATCTACTTTTAACCCTGGTATGTGTAAATCCAGCCGTCTGCGCTGGTATTGAGTATTGAGTATTGAAGGGTATTGAGACCTTGATGGAGCAGTACTTGGTAAATTACTCATACCGTATCAATCACTGGAGCGCCTAAACAAACAGCGTAGAGAAAAATAGTTCACTTCGCATTTCAGTGCACACAATGCATTTAATAATAGCAAATTACTGTGGGTGCTGGAATTTGAAACAAATACATGAAACTCGAGATAATCTCATCACTTCTGACAGTACTGTGGCGAGAGAAGGGCTTTGTCAAAGCTAGAGAGAACTGTAAATAGGATGACATTTATTACGTTATGAGGGGGGGGGAGGGGGAACCTGTGGGGCTGGACAGGGAGCAGCGGTTGGTGGAGAATGACCAAGATGTCATGGATAAAAAGGCAAATAATGATGTAAATGGCGATGATAATGGCTAATAAAGGTGTTGATAGTGGCGCATTGAGATATCAAAAAATGTTAATGGCAGAACAAAAATAAGCAGTGTGTCTAAGGATAATGTGGAACAAGGGTAGCGATAGCCCTAATGATACAGGTTGGAGGGAGGGGAGACAGTGGTGAGGGAAACACAGATCGAGGACGAAATGGAAAACAATGAAAGGAATATAAATAGGCTGAAGGTGGACAGGAGAGTTCACAGTCTGAATGTGTTGAACGCAGTGTAATGTGGAGAAGTGCATCATCTGAAAATTCTGCCCTGTTCGTTCTGGTTTCGTTGGGCTTCACTGAAATATTGCATCAGTCCAAGGATGGACTTGTGCAGATGAGTGCAGGCTGATGAGGTAAAATGGCAAATTACAGAAAGGTCTGGTCCTGCTTCTGGATGGGCGAAAGTGTTCTGCAAAGCGGGAAGATGGACTGTGTTTGATCTCTCCCATGTACGGTAGACCACTTGGTATCAGCGTCACTTGAGTAGATTCTTTAGTTCCTTGGATGATGAGTAAGGTGCACGTAAAGGGGCAAATGTTGCAACTTCTCCGATTGGACTGGAAGCTGTTGTGCGAATAGGGTGAGCTGTTGAGGACGATAGAGGAGTGGATCATGATATCCAGGAGAAAACGGCCCCTGTGGAACGCTGGGAGGGGGGGTGAGGGGAATTGTGTTAAGCAGTGCAACATGTTGGCGTTGGTGGAACTGGCCGAAGATGATCCTTTGAATGTAGAGGCTGTTTCGGTAAAATTGTTGATGAAGTTTCTGCTCAGTTACAGAAGGCCCACTGATGACTGCACACGATTAACCATGGCCGGCCAATTGTCAACAACGGCTGCAAGTGAACGTGCTGTAGCTGCTGGGGGGGGGGGGGCGGGGGGAGTGGGGTGGTGGCGGCGAGAGAGTTTGATCGTTCCGAATCCTCCTCTTCTCTATCTTACTGGTTTTTCGCTCAATCTCAAACTTTGCATGTAGCGCTCCGAATTCAGCATCTCCAGTGCATAGGTGTCGATCGATGTGAAACAGAGAGGGAATTTTTCAAGTAGGCCTCAAAACATTTGAGTGGGACCCAACTGCTCCGTCTGCCAGTGGTCAAATCATGTTACTACACGATCTTGGAACTCGGCTGTCGTCCACGGAGGCAATGTGACACACCCAATGCAATTGTCATCGCAGATGATGACCGCGAGGGGGAGATCTAACGATTTCCAGAACGTTAGTGTTTCTGGTGTGCACCTTCGTGTGAATCTTGAGAATAGTATGGAGGTCGCGCTGCTGGATGAACTCTAGAAGGCATACATGACTGCACTGTGGGACAGAAGACTCGCACCACACCGGAGGTTCCTGAGGACTGACTTTATACGCTTTGAGATGGTATAACCTCTGACGATGTGATTCTTTTGCGCTCGATGTTGCAGTCTGCGGAATGCGCTGCTTGCTTTAGAATGTTTCATGCCCACTTTCTCTCTATGACAGTAGCAACACTGATGCCACTTTCCAAATGTTAACTTTTTTAATGGCATTAATGGCTCGATGAAAGTGCCTGGATGCTATTTTCTTCATGGCTAAAGGCTGAAGGAGGTCTCAAGTTTTCGTTCAAGGGATACGAAGTATGAAGAGTTGTACCGCCTCGGAGAAACATTCAGTTATCGTCGCTCTCGGAGTGGCTGTGGACAAGAAGAGCACAAAACGATCAGGAATAACAGACAAGTGGAAGAAAATTCCGTGCGTTGTCTCTGAGCCTGGAGACCCCTCAATTTGAAAAGAGCTCCATCAGTCTGGAAGTGTACTTTTACCTCCCTCCTGAATGCCTTCAGTTGCCGTTTGCAGCATCATGTTGACGATCATGGTGAATAAGGTCATGAGAGCACACAAACCTTTTCCGCATTACTGAAGGAGCAGGCAGTGCACGCGAAGTTGCTGTTGTGCTTGACTTCTCCGCACTGATGTACATGAAGCTTATTCACGATGGCCAGAAAGGTGAGCGGCTATCAAGGCTCAGCCTGCATTTCTCGGAGTGAATCGCTGCTGCAAGTTTCAAATGCATTGCTGACGTCTACAAAGAATATGTGCAGCGCGTTGTTTTGCTCGCGATATTGCCGTATGGGTCACATTTAAACTTGGTATCTTTGGTGAGTCTGTTTTCTCTGTGGCCACGCTACATCTCCGGGAGGTTTTATTCGGGGTATTTTCTTTGCAGCAAGATTAAATGCCGTCATCCACAATAATTTTAGCATTATGATCGCCTCCCTTCTTTCTGATACGACGGCATCACAAAGATCCTCTGGAATCCTCCCCAGTTTCAAGGACAATCTGCATCAATCATCTTTGTGACCTCTTCGAAAAACACTAACTTGATAGAGTTTTTCGAAGAGGTCACAAGGATGATTGATGCAGGAGGGCTGTGGCTGTTGTCTATATAGACTTCAGTAAGGCCATTGGCAAGGACCCTCATGGCAGACTGGTACAGAAGGTGAACTCACACGGGATCAGGGGTGAGCTGGCAAGATGGATACAGAACTGGCGAGGTCCTAGAAGGCACAGAGTAGCAATGGAAGGGTGCTTTTCTGATTGGAGGGCTGTGACTAGTTGTGTTCCACAGGGATCAGTGCTGGGACCGTTGCTGTTCGTAGTATATATAAATGATTTGGAGGAAAATGTAACTGGTCTGATTAGTAAGTTTGCAGACGACACAAAGGTTGGTGGAATTGCGGATAGCGATGAGGACTGTCAGAGGATACAGCAGGATTTAGATCGTTTGGAGACTTGGGCGGAGAGATGGCAGATCGAGTTTAATCCGGACAAATACGAGGTAATGCATTTTGGAAGATCTAATGCAGATAGAGAATATACAGTGAATGGTAGAACCCTCAAGAGTATTGACAGTCAGAGAGATCTCGGTGTACAGGTCCACATGTCACTGAAAGGGGCAACAAAGGTGGAGAAGATAGTCAAGAATGCATACAGCATGCTTGCCTTCATTGGCCGAGGCATTGAGTATAAGAATTGGCAAGTCATGTTGCAGCTGTATACAACCTTAGTTAGGCCACACTTGGAGTATAGTGTTCAATTCTGGTCGCCACACTACCAGAAGGATGTGGAGGCTTTAGAGAGGGTGCAGAAGAGATTTACCAGGATGTTGCGTGGTATGGAGGGCATTAGCTATGAGGAGCGGTTGAATAAACTCGGTTTGTTCTCACTGGAACGATGGCGGTTGAGGGGCGACCTGATACACATCTACAAAATTATGAGGGGCATAGACAGAGTGGGTAATCAAAGGCTTTTCCCCAGGATAGAGGGGTCAATTACTAGGGGGCATAGGTTTAAGGTGCGAGGGGTAAGGTTTAGAGGAGATGTACGAGGCAGGATGTTTTACACAGTGGGTGGTGGGTGGCTGGAACTCGCTGCCTGAGGAGGCGGTGAAAGCAGGGACGATAGTGACATTTCAGGGGCGTCTTGAGATACACATGAATAGGATGGGAATAGAGGGATACGGACCCAGGAAGTGTAGAAGATTTTAGTTTAGTCGGGCAGCATGGTCGGCACAGGCTTAGCGGGCCGAAGGGCCTGTTCCTGTGTTGTACTTTTCTTTGTTCTTTGTTCTTTGACAACTGAGATTACTCATACAGATTTGTATACAGGACAGAGCCACAATCCTACAAGATCTCGTGTGCAATTCACGGACTCCAGGGTTGTCTTTGCTATTTATTTGGTTGACGTAATTCACTGCCCACGCTCCTCTCATAGAATCATAGAATTTACAGTGCAGAAGGAGGCCATTTGGCCCATCGAGTCTGCACCGGCTCTTGGAAAGAGCACCCTCCCCAAGCCCATACCCTCACCCTATCCCCATAACCCAGTAACCCCACCCAACACTAAGGGCAATTTTGGACACTAAGGGCAATTTATCATGGCCAATCCACCTACCCTGTATATCTTTGGACTGTGGGAGGAAACCGGAGCACCCGGAGGAAACCCACGCACACACGGGGAGAACGTGCAGACTCCGCACAGACAGCGACCCAAGCCGGGAATCGAACCTGGGAACCTGGAGCTGTGAAGCAATTGTGCTAACCACTATGCTACCGTGCTGCCCAAACCATCTCCTCAAGAGATCGGCTTCCATACAGTACTTTTTTTTTTACAAAGACAGTTGGTAGGAGCCGTTGATGGCATTTTTCTGAGCAGTGCATTTTGCGATGAAAAATGTTTTTATGTGCCCCCGCCAGCGATCCTAAAGTGACTCCGTGTTTATGTGCAATGTATGGACTCCCATGTCTATCAGCGGGGTTCGATGCACTGACCCGCAGATAGATGTCAGCGCCTCAGGGAAACTACTTACAAAACCGATATCAGCGTTGAGTTGAGTTTCTCTTTACGCAAATACGATCCGCCAGTCATTTTAGATATTCCTTACTTTATCTTGAAGTGTGCTGCATGCTTGACGACAGACTTTCTTTTTAACATCACTGACCGACTGAGCCCGGTGAGCCTGATGACCTCTCCGTTTTATTGTCAGGAGATGTTGGATTTCCTTGTCATTGTCACAAAATCAGCGCATGTCCTTGGTCCTTGATTCGATGCCCTGCAGTATAGATCGAATGTGAAGCTCTGCTGATTTTCCAGAGTTCTTCTAGAATAGCTTCAGCACCGAGATCAGTGTTTGCAGTCTGCTCGGTAAAGATCTTTGTTATCTATCTCGGAAAGAAGGGCTTTCCAGGTTGATAACTGGGATTTTTTTTATTTTGTTATTGGGCTAGCTCCTGGCTTTAATGCGTGCTCGTATCGCTTTGTGCGACCGATCTCGTAGTCCGTTTGGGTGATATTTAGGCGATGCTCGCGCTGCAAGGTGAAGGTTATCGCGTGCCACTATATAGAGCGGGGAGGCATCCATGTCAGTGGTGGGCAACCTGATGGCGCTGGGTCACATAGGGCCCATCTGGGTTCTGTGTGGCCCACGAGACATTTCGGTGACAGTTGCCGACGCGCAGGGTTGCCACATTCCGCTGAGTTTTGTTGTCCTGTCTGTGCGAATGAAATGATACAGACGCAAAGGAAAAACAAGTGAACTGAGGAACCTGCTGAGTCCATACCACATTGTCTGTGTGAACCGTGCTCTCCTTCTGCGACCAAAGCTTATATATTTTGTTTTAACATTTCAAATGAATGATTGCTTCATTCATATATCATTAAGCATTTTCTATTACTACTAATGAGACATTCAGCCTGTTATTGTTAAGAAGGGATTCAAAGGATTTAGAACATTGACATTGAATGACAGTCTGTATTTTAAATCATGATTTCGAGTATCCTTGAGAGGAGCGTGCAGCTGGAGCTGTTTACATACGCCTACTGCGTTTGAGCTTTAAGTTTTGAGCAAAGCAGTTAACTGGTTTAGAAGGTCCTTTCGAAACAAACATGTTAAGATGCTGCAACGCAACTTTGAGATGCACTCTGCTGTCAATACGCACCGCTGCTCAAGGTAATGCATCTTAAAGATGATCAGGCCAGGGGTGCAAAGCAAACGTACTCCATTGTGCAGGATTCCGTCAAGCTTCTTGAGGTTTCTTGGGCATGTATTCATCACGCCAAGTTTTGAATTTTCCAGGAAAAGTATTCAATTATGCCTTACGAAGCTAACGAAGAAACTTTGGTGAGTGAGAAGCAGAGCTGGGCGCCACATAATTAATCGCCTTAGAACTTGTATTTTGGCAAAGTATTTATGTGGCTTCCCCAGTTCAATATCGGTGGACTCGCTTGCAAATGGTGTTGATCGTTGTGTAATCATCGCAGACATGCGTACTTCTGGCCGTGTTATGGAGTAGAATCATAGGAGAAGGAGCTCAATATATTGAACATAGGGCACCACGCCAAGCAACTGCTACAGTAATGCCCCGCAATTGAGATCAGTGATTTTCCAGAACCACCAATCTTTATGGAAAGTATGATTCCTACATGTGGAACGTTTTCCACCTTATTCCCATTAAACTTAGTAGGGCTGATTGGTGCCGTACTGGTCCAGATACGGAATTGCTGTAAAAGGCCGTAAACGAACCTGGCCTCTGGACCACCTTGCTACAGGTTTGAAACAAGTCCGCAATGAGGTGACGAGTTGAGTGGCTCTGACGGAAACCAAACTGAGCGGCAGCAAGCAGGTGATTTTAATAATAAGATGTATTGTCTTGCCTTTTTAATCATCCTAGCTTTTCTTTGTAGTATTCCCCGATTTTGCTCTGTCGAATAATTACCCTGTCCACCATAGGAGATGTAATATGGTGACGAATTCAATGGCATTGTCCATCCATGTGATCGCAGTAAACGTCTTGTGGCTGTTTCTTCGAAGGCAGCTTAATTTGGCAAAAATCGCACCCGTTCCCTTTCCCTTCAGAGGGCCTTCATTCTTAGTCTACGACCGCCATCACCCGCGAACACATGGTCTGTCTCCTCCTGTCACCATACGGTACATTCTTGGTACATTCGCAAATGGAGGGTCATTTTCTTAGCCGCAATATTCAATTTACCGTGTCCTCAATTGCAGCTTTAACCATGGGATGACTGTTTTTGTGGGATTCAGTTCGGCTAAAACAGTTCCTGCCTGACATACAATTGGACCCTCTGTTAAGAATGGGTTATGTTGGGCAACAGGTAGAATTCTTGGAATTCAGGAGGCAGCATGCAGCCTCAACAAGTACTGACTCAGGGGGATCACGAATAGTGAGCCCATAACCATAAAATTGTTATGTACCGTAGGTTCTCCTTTGTCTCTACGGTCTTTCATCTTTTCACTTCTGTTTTCCTTTGCATTTCTCTGTAAATTGTACACCGTATGTCTCTTGCTCGTTGAATCACAGATTGAAGGAAACACAAAGAGTTTAAGGGTGGCATGGCGGCAAAGGGTTTGACTCTGCTGCCTTCTAGCGCCAGGAACCCGAGTTCCATTCCTGCCTTGTGTGATTGCCTGTCGAGTTTGCACGCTCTCCCCGGGCCTCAGAGTGCTTCCCCCGGGTGCTGCGTTTTCCTTCCACAATCGAAAGGTAACCGGTTTGGTTGGATTGGCCAGGCAAATTGCCGTTTTCTGTCCAAAGGTGTACCGGTTAGGTAGATTGGCCATAATCAATACACGGGGTTATTGGGCTGCTGTGCGGAAGTGGGCCTAGGTAGAGTGCTTTTTTTGAAGGTAGGTGCAGACAAGATGGGCCGAACGGTCTCTCTGTGCACTGCAGCAATTCGCAATATCAATATCAGCAGCGTAAAAAACGTTGTGTGGCAGCTGGATGGATCCAGAGGTGTGAGGAAACGAACAACCGTGACCTGGAAAATGAGCCTTCAGATTTCAAGAATTTCTCATCAGAAACTGTGTGAACAATAGTTTCAATTACTTAGGAATGAGCAATATCAATGCACGGAGAGGATGCGTTTTTTCCAGAAAGCGCCTCGTTGAGATGTGCAGCCTGAGCAACTTCGTTTTAATGCCTATTAGTTAAAGCGAACCTCGGCATAAATTTACAGGCTCACGACCGCTGCATCCAAGGCTGAATGGCTAGTTCATGCAAAATCTCCCAGTCAGTGTCACACAGGATGTTCATCCTTGGACCGATACATTTTTCAGCAGCGTGACCCACTTGAGCTCTTGCAACACACACATCATCACTGTCAGAAATGATGAGAACGGTTGCTTCCATTAATGGCTTTCTACTAGTGAAGGAGTGATCGATTTCGCTCACGTTGATCATGGCTCCCACACAGAATGCAGGCTGCTAAACAAATAGAAAGACCCCACACTTTCAGCACTCGTCTGCTCTTTGAATTGCACAGGCGGTTCCTGCATCTTTCCTCCTTGTGCTGCCAGCGACGTGTTTGGCCGCATTGCTGTCGAAATCTTCAAATCTTCAGGCAGCATGGTAGCATTGTGGATAGCACAATTGCTTCACAGCTCCAGTGTCCCAGGTTCGATTCCGGCTTGGGTCACTGTGTGTGCGGAGTCTGCACATCCTCCCCGTGTGTGCATGGGTTTCCTCCGGGTGCTCCGGTTTCCTCCCACAGTCCAAAGATGTGCAGGTTAGGTGGATTGGCCATGATAAATTGCCCTTAGTGTCCAAAATTGCCCTTAGTGTTGGGTGGGGTTACTGGGTTATGGGGATAGGGTGGAGGTGTTGACCTTGGGTAGGGTGCTCTTTCCAAGAGCCGGTGCAGACTCGATGAGCCGAATGGCCTCCTTCTGCACTGTAAATTCTATGAAATCGTTGAAATGCGCCAGTACCCTACCTCTCGTAATAAAGGCTGGATTATCCGGTACTCACAGCCGCGTTCTTCTCAGCAGCGCGCCATTTGTTGGCGGCGGGTTCTGTCTTCCAGCCGCTTGTCAGTGGGATTTGAAGGCGGGATTTTCTGTTGCTCTCCCGACCTGCTACCGCTGCTGCTGAGGACGGAGAATGCGGCGGCCAGTTCGCTGGCGGCTGGATTCACAACTTCTGCCGTTCATCATTGAAACCAGCCGACACGACAAGGAAAACCGCGCGCGAGGCTGCGCTACCGGCGGGGCTGCACTACCGAGAAAATGAATCGCAAAGGACGGTGAAATTCTCAAAATGTTAGGCAGAAGGAACAACAGGTTGACCACAATTCCTAAACGTATTTCTCAGTGGTTAAATTTCTCGAGGCCTGATGGGACAATCAGATGATGCAATCTATGGAGTGATCGCCTGAGCCGAGTATCAGAGTAACAGGATATGGTCAGAACTTTCAAAATATATCCACAATAAAGTTCGCCTTGTTGTGCGGAAGTGGCTTCACATTTTAAAACTCCAAAGTTAATCTCACGCTCATGAATTTTCATTCACCCTCACCCCACCACCGACATATCCCCCCTAACCGCCCAAAGCACCCGCCACGTCCGCCATCGACATCCCCACCCCCTTCCCCTATGACGCGCACTGTCCCTTGGAGGGGGCTATGATAGGGAAAATAACGTTGTTCACTTCCTTCTGGAGTGTGTCTTTGCAATGAGCGCCTAGCTGGACAGGTAGGGCATGACATTTGAATACTTTGAAATTATTTTTTAATTGCCGGTAAACAGTGCTGCCGAATGCAACATACTGTAAACTAAACAATAGAGTGAGTGTAACATGTGTCTGCAACAATTATAATTTTGTCGCTAACTCAATCATTCCATACATTGCATCATCTCAGTGTCACATTGGTCCTCGAGTATTGTGCACTTTCCATATAGTTAAGATAAATTAGTTGGGTTCCAGTGGAAATGTTTGTCCTTTATCGTGGAGCAAGAACATTTGAAAATGTAAGCTTAGGATCGTATGACGGTATTACTTTAACTTATTAACTAATAATTACATTTAAAATGCAATAGCACATTCGAATATTTTTCATCTTTAATTAAACACATTTTGTCCAAAATACTCCGTTCTTAAAATTATTAAAAGTGCATTCCAGAACGTTTCAAATTGAACATGAATCATTAGAATTCAACTTTTCTTCAACAGCATGTTCCTTTCTGAGTTGCGTCAATAAAATAGCTTCACTGTTAATAGTTACAGTATTCAGTCACTATCAGGCATACAGCACAAGAGATTGAACACCTTTTCCACAACTTCGTTCCTCGGGATAAAAGCAGATTCAGAGAGGCTACTCGCCATTTGGCTTGGGTGGTGGCTCTCCAAATCTTTCTGTTTCCTGAGAAAGTAGTGGAACCTACAATGTTACAGTGTAAATTACTCGGATGGAGACAACTGCATTAGTGGAAATGAAACACGTATTACGCTGACTAAAGAACAACGTTCACCGAAACGATGATCCTCGTCATAATCCCAATATGTGCACCGTAGGATATAATTTGGAACATCAAATAATTGTCCACCGTGGAGAAGTACAACAGGTAAGATAGGTAAATGTAACCAGATTAGAGGATATGCAAAAATGTAACAGTCAGTTGCTAAGTTTCGTTCGATCTGAAAGTGGATGAGGTTTTATTTATTCCAGAGTATTCCCATTCATATTTTTCTCATCGGCCAGACTTGCCGAAGGAAAAAAAAACAAATCTGTTCCCTCAAACTACCTGACCTGCAGGGAACCTATAGAATTCTACTCCTCACCATGAACATTCTCTTTCTCATCCATCATTAGAGGAAAGTTTCCCTTCCCTGCCCTGTTCCATCGCCAAAGAGAGATCTCTCCACATGGATACCCTACAAACAAGATAGCTGCCAGGTATTCGATCGTGATTGTAGCTTGACGTCCTCTTCTCAGGCCCATAAGAGGGAGCCTGGTACAGAGGTCACAGCGTGGCTATGGAGAGGCAGATTAGGCAATGTAAATCTGCATAGTTTCGGGGAAACAACTCCACCGGTACTGTTACCATGCCAGCTGCTTTGGAAGAGTTTTAAGTCAGACCTGAAATGGAATGCAGGTAGTTCAAAACGCCAGCGATGCATTGATAGCATGTCAGTCACGAGGATATTTGACTGGATGCCGCAGGCATCCACTACCAGTGGAGTGGTTTCCTCGAAACGATGCAGATTTACATTGCCTAATCTGCCTCTCTATGGCTACGCTGTGACCTCTGTACCAGGCCATCCTAAAGCGCGTCAGGCTTATTACAGGAGGAATTAGGCTGAACGTTTAAACACCTTCGTCGTATATTTCTATCGTCTGTACACATTGCATATACTTGGAACGTTCAGATTCACATATGCTTACTAACAACGTTCTTAACTTCTCCTGACACTTTCAAAATCTTGTATACAAACACTCGATACTATCTGATGGTCATTCTCTGCCAGGTGTTTCGGCGGGGAAAACCCATTCCCGCAATAGGGAGGTGTCATCTTTATTTTCTCAAATCAGAAGCATTGTACAGGCTCTTAGATTAATAAATCTTAAGTTTGTGGGGTGGGAGGAATTATGTCAACAAAAATATGGGGAGATGTCTATTCTACAGTATTTCTTTCGTGACAGTGAAGTGATGAAAGTATGTATTTGTGTGTGTGTCTGTGTGTGAAAGAGAGAGGGAAGGAAGTTATGTATAAATGTATGGGAGGGTATTGCGGAAGTGTGTCTCTGCCTCTGCATGCGCATGCGCGTTTGGATTTGGGTGATAAATGTGTGTGCGTTTATGTTTGTGTATGTATATGTATGAATCGGAGAGTGTTCTGTTTAATTGTCTGTCTGCCTTTGTGTGTGTGAGAGAGTTTGAGTGATAGTTGTGTGCATGTCGCTGCGAGTGTGTGTCAGTGCGCATGATTGTGCGTGAGTTCGAGTGCGAATGTGCATGATGCGTGTTTGTGTTCGTTTTTCTGTGTTTGTGTGTGAGTACAGGTGTGTCTGGGAGCGTTTTTGTCTGTTGTCGTTTGTATGTCTGCAATTATATGTTTCAGGATGCTCGTTGTGTGTGAATATCTTGGTGAACGAAACTATTTGAGATTGTGTGTTTAGTTATGAATGTACGTGTTTGTTTAAGTGTGTGTGGTTGTTTAAGAATTTGTGTGCAAACTGTGTTTGCGTCACTGAGTCTGTTTGTGTATGAGTCTATGTGTGTGTCTATCTGAGTATTTGTTTGTGTGATATGTGTATCTGTGTGCACACGTGCGTGGGTAATGTATGAGCGCGTGTGTGCATGTGTTTTTGTGCAAGCGGACTTCCGGTGGTGTCTGTGGAGTGAGTGGTCGCACATTTGGCAGCTCCGGCTCCGGTTTTTTCGGACCTACTCGCTGCTCGTCGGGTATTTTGCTGAAAAAAGCTGCAGGAGTAATTGGGAGAAACCCCATTGGTGGGGCTGGTGGATGGTTCCACGGACCAGAAGTGGGGCGAAAAGGAAGGAAAAGTTGGAGCAGGAGAAACATTGTGCGCCAGAGGGCAAGATGGCGGGGCGTAAAGAGCCCGTCCTGCCGCCCAGTGGTCGATGGAGCAAATGGTGGACTTCTTGCACGAAAAGATCAACTGGCAGAGTACGGAAACTCAGGAGGGCCTAGCCAGCGTGTTGAATCCACTAAACGTGGGAATTGACCGCATGAAACAGAGGCTGGGGTCCCAGGGCCAGGCTATTTGGAAAGTGGAGGCGGTGGTGGAGGAGCACGAGGAGAAACTTTCCCCATTGACGGCTGAGATAGGTGTGATGCAGGACACCCACAAGCAGTTGACGGAAAAGGTGGAGCACCTGAAGTATCGTTCCAGGAGGCAGAATTTACGAATCTTAGAGTGTGCCTGAAGGCATCGAGGGAGCAGACGACTGGCCGTCTGTACCCAAGATACTGGAGGCATTTATGGGGGAAGAGGGCCTTTGACTGGCCCTTGGTGGTCAGCCGGGCGCATTGGGCACTGATTATGAAGCCACAGGCGAACGAGCCGCTGAGGGTGATGGTGGTGCGCCTCTAATGGATAAGGAAATGATATTGAGATGGGTGAAGTAGACGAGTAGGTGCACGTCGGAAGGGAACGAGCGCCAGTGTCCCAGGTCTGATTCCCTGCTGGGTCACTGTCTGTGTGGAGTCTTCATGTTCTCCCCATTTGTGCGTGGGTGTCCTCCGGGTGCTCCGGTTTCCTCCCAGTCCAGAGACGTGGAGGTTGGGTGGACTGGCGATGATAAATTGCCCTTAGTGACCAAAAAGGTTAGGTGGGGTTCTTAGGTTACGGGGATAGGGTGGGCGTGAGGGCTTAAGTGGGTAGGTGCAGACTCGATGGACCAAATGGCTTCCTTCTGTACTATATGTTATATGTGTGGTAGTATGCATTAGGGGTCATGTGGGACTGTGAAGCCGTGATGTCATTGGCTGACAGATCCCGGGTCCTGGTTGGCTGTTGACCTCTAGCTCCGCCCTGAAGGCAGAGTATAAGAACCAGGAGTTCTCCCCCGCAGGCCAGTCTGTTACTGAACTGCGGGGAACAAGTCACGCTTAATAAAGCCTCATCGACTTCATCTCTATTCGTCTCTCATGAGTCTTTGTGCGCTACAATTTATTAAGCGTGCTTATTAATAAACGAGCTCAGGATCATCCCGGAATGCCTGAGGATCAGCCCCCACGCAGTGAACTCAGCAGCAGTTTTCAAACACTGGCAGACTTGTTTCGAGGCCTACCTCAGAACGGCCCCCGGCCGGGTCACAGAAGACCAGAAACTACAGGTCCTGCAATCGAGGGTAAGCCCGGAAATTTTCCCTCTCATCGAAGACGCAGAGGATTTCCAGACGGCGTTCGCAGCACTAAAGAGCATCTATGTTCACCCAGTGAACCAGATCTACACACGCTACCAACTCGCAATGAGACGGCAAAGTCCCGGAGAATCGCTGGATGAATTCTACGCCGCGCTGCTAATTTTGGGATGGGCCTGCAGCTGCCCGCCAGTAAACGCGATTGAACACATGGACATGTTGATGCGCGATGCTTTTGTCGCAGGTATGAACTCTCCCCAAATCCGCCAAAGACTTTTGGAAAAAGAGTCGCTGGGACTCTCAGAGGCAAGGGACCTTGCAGCCTCCCTGGATGTAGCCGCGCGAAATGCCCGCGCGTACGGCCCCGACCGCGCGGCAGCCCCTTGGGCTCCATGGACCCCCGTCGCGACAAACCCCCCCCCCCCCCCCCCCCCACCCCACAGGCTTGCGCGGTTCAGACTCCAAGTTGTCCCGGGGGAGCCCGCTGCTATTTCTGCGGGCAGGCGAAACACCCCCGGCAGCACTGCCCGGCCCGCGCAGTGATTTGCAAGAGCTGTGGGAAAAAGGGCCATTTCGCGGCTGTGTGCCGGTCCCGGGAGGTCGCCGCTGTCCCAGGAGAAGAAGCAGTCCTGCGCGTTTCTAACGCTCCCCAACCCCCCCCCCCCCCCCAGTGCCCTATGTACGACCCGCAAGCACAGCAATTTTGGGTCCCGGCCACCGCTGTCCCCGGAGAACAAGGAGTCCTGCGCGTTTCAAACGCTCCCCAACCCCCCCCCCCCAGCGCCTCATGTGCGACCCGCAGGCGCCGCCATTTTGGGTCCCGGCCACCACGAGGGGTGGAGGGGTGCCGCCATCTTGGGACCCCCCAGCCATGTGCGAGGCATGGGGGCGGCCATTTTGCTCACCCCCGCCGCCATCTTGGACGGCAACAACGGACCCCAGTGTCGACGGCTCCACGGGGTTCGAGGAAGATGCTCAAGCACTACGATCACGTCTGGCCTCAATGACGCTGGACCAAGCACAGCCCCGGACGCTCCAGATGACGACAACAACGGTGCTGATAAACGGGCACGAGACACCATGCCTATCGACTCCGGGAGCACAGAAAGCTTCATCCACCCCGACACGGTAAGACGCTGTTTTTTGACCATCCGTCCCAGTGCGCAAAAGATTTCCCTAGCCACAGGATCCCACTCCGTACAGATTAAAGGCTTCTGCATAGTAACCCTAACGGTGCAAGGGAGGGAGTTTAAAAACTACAGGCTCTACGTCCTTCCCCAACTCTGCGTGCCCACATTACTGGGATTAGACTTCCAGTGCAATCTGCAGAGCCTAACCTTCCAATTCGGCGGCCCAATACCCCCACTCACTATCTGCGACCTCGCAACCCTCAAGGTTGAGCCCCCATCCTTGTTTGCAAACCTCACCCCGGATTGCAAACCTGTCGCCACTAGGAGCAGACAGTACAGCGCCCAGGACCGGACATTCATTCGGTCCGAAGTCCAGCGACTACTGAAGGAAGGCATAATCCAGGCCAGCAATAGTCCCTGGAGAGCACAGTTGGTAGTAGTAAAGACAGGGGAGAAGCAAAGGATGGTCATAGACTATAGCCAGACCATCAACAGGTACACACAACTAGATGCGTACCCTCTCCCCCGCATATCCGACATGGTCAATCGGATTGCCCAATATAAGGTCTTCTCCACCGTGGACCTCAAGTCCGCCTACCATCAGCTCCCCATCCGCCCAAGTGACCGCAAGTACACAGCCTTCGAGGCAGACGGGCGATTATACCACTTCCTAAGGGTCCCATTTGGTGTCACAAACGGGGTCTCGGTCTTCCAACGCGAGATGGACCGAATGGTTGATCAACACGGGTTGCAGGCCACGTTCCCGTATCTCGACAATGTAACCATCTGCGGCCACGATCAGCAGGACCACGACGCCAACCTCCAAATATTCCTCCAGACCGCTAAAGTCTTGAACCTCACGTACAACGAGGACAAGTGCGTCTTTAGCACAAACCGGCTAGCCATCTTGGGCTATGTAGTGCGCAATGGGATAATAGGCCCCGACCCCGAACGCATGCGCCCCCTCATGGAATTTCCCCTCCCTCACTGCTCAAAAGCCCTAAAACGCTGCCTGGGGTTCTTTTCATATTACGCCCCAGTGGGTTCCCCAGTACGCAGACAAGGCCCGCCCCCTAATACAGACCACGACCTTCCCTCTGTCGACAGAGGCTTGCCAGGCCTTCAGCCGCATCAAAGCGGATATCGCAAAGGCCACGATGCGCGCCATCGACGAGTCCCTCCCCTTCCAGGTCGAGAGCGACGCCTCCGATGAAGCTCTGGCGGCCACCCTCAACCAAGAGGGCAGACCCGTGGCCTTTTTCTCCCGGACCCTCCATGCCTCAGAAATCCGCCACTCCTCAGTGGAAAAGGAAGCCCAAGCCATAGTGGAAGCTGTGCGACATTGGAGGCATTACCTGGCCGGCAGGAGATTCACTCTCCTCACGGACCAACGGTCGGTAGCCTTCATGTTCGATAATGCACAGCGGGGCAAAATTAAAAACGACAAGATCTTAAGGTGGAGGATCGAGCTCTCCACCTTCAACTATGAGATCCTGTACCATCCCGGAAAGCTGAACGAGCCGTCCGATGCCCTATCCCGTGGCACATGTGCCAACGCACAAATTAACCACCTCCAAACCCTCCACGAGGACCTCTGCCACCCGGGGGTCACTCGGTTCTACCACTTTATAAAGTCCCGCAACCTCCCCTACTCTGTGGAGGAGGTCCGTACAGTCACAAGGAACTGCCACATCTGCGCAGAGTGCAAACCGCACTTTTTCAGGCCGGATGGTGCGCACCTGATCAAGGCTTCCCGTCCCTTTGAACGCCTTAGTCTGGATTTCAAAGGGCCCCTCCCCTCCACCGACCACAACACATACTTCCTGAATGTGGTGGACGAGTACTCCCGTTTCCCCTTCGCCATCCCCTGCCCTGACATGACAGCGGCCACAGTCATTAAAGCCCTTAACACCATATTCACACTGTTCGGTTGCCCCGCATACGTCCACAGCGACAGGGGGTCCTCCTTCATGAGTGACGAGCTGCGCCAGTTCCTGCTCAGCAACGGTATAGCCTCGAGCAGGACGACCAGCTACAACCCCTGGGGGAACGGGCAAGTAGAGAGGGAGAACGGCACGGTCTGGAAGACCGTCCTACTGGCCCTACGGTCCAGGGACCTCCCAGTTTCACGGTGGCAGGAGGTCCTCCCGGACACCCTCCACTCCATCCGGTTGCTACTGTGTACTAGCGCTAACCAAACGCCTCATGAGCGCCTCCTTGTCTTCCCCAGGAAGTCCTCCTCTGGAACGTCGCTGCCGACCTGGCTGGCGGCCCCAGGACCCATCTTGCTCCGAAAACATGTGCGGGCGCACAAGTCGGACCCGTTGGTCGAGAGGGTTCACCTCCTCCACGCGAACCCGCAGTATGCTTACGTGGAGTACCCCGACGGCCGACAGGACACGGTCTCCCTGCGAGATCTGGCGCCCGCCGGCAACACGCACCCCCCCCCGACACCAATCACCCCCTCCCTGCCACCGGCGCACCCCGCCACCGCCCCCTTCCCGGGAGGATCGGTCCTCCTCCCAGGTCCGACCAGAAGTGAAGCTGAAGCAGAAAACGTAAGGCTCCCGGAGACGACAACACGGGAACAAGCACCACCACCGGGGCCGAGGCGATCGACAAGGACGACCAGACCGCCCGACCGACTCGTGGCATGGATGTAACACTCCAATGTTGTGGACATTAACGAGAACTTTTTTTTCTTTTCCCCCTTACGACTACTGTAAATAGTGCAAAACAAAAAAAAACCCTGTACATACTGTGATGACATGCAAAAGTTTTCCTCCCAGGACCAGCCTTGTAAACCCCTACCACCATGCGAAGCACCACCCCGTCGGGTTCATTTTTAACAAGGGGTGAATGTGGTAGTATGCATTAGGGGTCATGTGGGACTGTGAAGCCGTGATGTCATTGGCTGACAGATCCCGGGTCCTGGTTGGCTGTTGACCTCTAGCTCCACCCTGAAGGCAGAGTATAAGAACCAGGAGTTCTCCCCCGCAGGCCAGTCTGTTACTGAACTGCGGGGAACAAGTCACGCTTAATAAAGCCTCATCGACTTCACCTCTATTCTTCTCTCGTGAGTCCTTGTGCGCTACAATATGTTCTATGTACTCGGGCCGTCTCTGGGTGACCTTTAACGGCCGGGAACATTACTTTGGAACGCCAGAGGAGGTGATGGATTTTTTGAGAGACAATGGACTGACAGGAGAAGGAGGATATCGAACTTTAGAAAGGGTGGGAGGAGATGTATGATTGTTTTTGTCTCTTCATTTGACGGTTGTTGGAGAACTTTTCTCCTGTGATATGTTTTGTTGGCTTTGGTGATGGGATGCTTGGGGAGTATTGAGGGTGAGTGCACCTATTCTCTGTTTAGTTGTTGATTGTTTCATAAAGGTGTGCGAGTGGGAGGAGGGAAATTATTGACTGGTAGGAGGCTCAGAGGCCTTGGGTGGTGGCTACCAGGCTAGCTGGACAGGCTAGCTAACGGGACCGCAGTGGGTGCTGGCCAGATGGTTAACGTAGGGGAGGGGGTGTTATTGATTTTTTATTTGACGGGAGGGGAGGGACGGGGCCTGCTGAAACACGTGTGGCTGTTGTGTCGCACCAAGAAGCGGAATGATGATGGTGAACATCCGAGTGTGGGTCTGGGAGGTCGTGTGACATGGACCAGGGGCTGGATCAAAAAACGATATTGTTGATTGGCAAGGAGGTGGAGGGATGCCGATTCCCCCGCCCCCCCCCCCCCCCCCCATCCCCGACCAGGTTGGTCACGTAGAATGTGACAGGGCTGAATGAGCCAGTCAAATTGTCGTGTGTGTTCGAGCACTTGACGTGCTCGAATGAGAACATGGCTCCTTTTACAGGTGACACATCAAAGCATCGGAGCTCACACTAGGTTAAGGAAAGGATGGGTAGGGCAGGTCTTTCACTTGGAGTTGGCCATAAAGAGGGGTGGCAGTGCTGGTAAACAAGCGGGTGGCATTCGAGGTGGGGAACATTGTGTCAGATACCGGGGCAAGTTTGCAATCGTGAGTGGGAAGCTGGAGGGGCTACGCATGGTTTTGGTTTATGTTTGTGCCCCTACCTGGGACGATGTGGAGTTTATGAGCAGGCTTTTGGGAAGATCCCGGACCACGAGGCTTTATGAATCGGAATCGCCAGCCGGGAGGGAAGGAATTCGGAAGTTCCTGGATAGGTTGGAGTTCCACAGGGTGGAGGAGGAACTTAAAGAGGAGCTGGGGGTCCTAATTGGGCTGATGGTGATGGAGTGTATGGGGGCAATTCAGCCAGTGAAGGCCCCCGACCCAGATGGGTTGCCGTTGGAATTGCATGAGACGTTCGGAGGTACTTAGGGCCTCTGCTGGGGAGGGCTATAATGAGACGAGGGAAAAGTGAGAGCTCCATACTACACTATTGCAGACATCCACACACGTAATATCGAAGAAAGATTCAGATCAGTGTGTGTCCCACCACCCAAGGAAAGTCCGTCTATCAAGTGGCTACCAGGGAGGTAGCCACGGCTACCTGATAACATTATTAAATGTAGAACCTAAGTTACTAGCGAAGGTTTTGGCCTCGCGGCCTGTGTGCTGTGCTGACGGGGAAGACCAGACTGGGTTTGCAAATAGAAGCTAATTAACGGCGAATGTCAGGAGCTTGTGATAATGATGCCCCGGGGGGATAGGATGTGGAAGTGGCAGTGGCAATGGATGCAGAGAATGCTTTTTTCCAGGTTGAGTGGGAGTATCTGTGGTAAGTGCTGGACGGTTTGGGTTCGGGCAGGTGCTTGTGGATTGGGTCGGCTTCTGTGCAGGGCATTGGTAGGGAATGTGAAATGAACAGGGCGAGATTGGGCTACTTTGTGTTGAAATGTGAGACAAGGCAGGGATGCCCACTCTCCCCGTTGCTTTTTGCCTTGGCAATAATGCCACTGGCAATGCCGCTTAGAACACTGACGGGTTGAACAGGGATTGTGCAGGGAGGAGAGGGGTGTAGTACAGTGTCTCGCTGCATGTAGACGACCTGTTGCTATATATCTTGAATTCATCAGGGAGCATTGGGGGGGAATGATGAGTATCCTAGAGGAGTGTGGCCGGTTTCCCGGATATAAGAAGAATATGGGAAAGAATGAGGTGTTCCCGATCGAGGTCAGGGGCCAGGAGCGAAGGTTGCGTTAACTGGCGTTCAAGGTGTGAGGGACAAGCTTCAGATTCTTTGGAAGCACGGTAGCACAAGTGGCTAGCACTGTGGCTTGACAGTGCCAGGGTCCCAGGATCGATTCCCTGCTGGGTCACTGTCTGTGCGGAGTCTGCACGTTCTCCCCGTGTGTGCGTGGGTTTCCTCCGGGTGCTCGGGTTTCCTCCCACAGTCCAAAGCTGTGCAGGTTAGGTGGATTGGCCAAGTTAAATTGCCCTTATTGGCCAAAACGGTTCGGAGGGGTTATTGGGTAATGGGGATAGGGTGGAAGTGAGGGCTGAAGTGGGCCGGTGCAGACTCGATGCGCCGAATGGCCTCCTTCTGCACTGTATATTCTATGTTTTATGTATGCATTCAGTTGGCGCGTGGATGAGCGCAGCTGCTTAAGCTGAAACTGGTTCTGTTGGTGGAGCAAGTTAAGGGGGATTTTAAGAGATGGGATATGTTGCCACTGGCGGGATGAGTGCAGATTGAAAATGACTGTGCTTCAAAGACTCTTTGTGTTTCAGAACCTCCCGATCTCCGCCCCAAAGTCATCTTTTAAGAAGGTTAATGCTTTGATTTCAGTGTTTTTGTGGGCTGATAAAACCCCACGGGTGACAAAATTGTTGTTGGAGCACGGGCAAGAAGGAGGCGGGCTGGCCTTGCCAAATATAATGCATTATTACTGGGCAGCTATGATTTGTAAATGGTAGTGAGGGGAGGGGGGGTCTGTGTGTGGTTGGATCGAGGCAGGCCGCTTGCAATGTAATGAGTTTGAGGGCATTGTTGACGGCGTCTCTGCCATTGTCGCTTGCCAGGTACTTCAAGAGCACAATGATAGAGGCGGCCTTGAGGATCTGGGCGCAGTAGCGGCAGCACTTGAGGTTGGAAGGTGCCTCAGTGTGGACACCGGGTTGTGAAAATCACAGGTCTACACCGGGCGGAAGGGCAGGATGCGAACTTTTGGGATTGACGGCACGCAGGTATCGAGCGATAAGGGGACATGCATGTGGAGGGAAGATTTGCATGTTTAGAGAACGAGTAGGAGGAATATGAGCTACCCAGCGGGAAGGGGATTAGATACTTACTGTTTCGGGACATTGTGAGGAAGCACATGCCATCCATTCCCAGTTTGTCGCTCTTGGGGTTGGAGGATAAGGTGCTATCAAAGGAGGGAGTTGGTGCGCCTAAGGAGTCTGACATTCATAAAGAGAGGGTTAGCTAAAGGGGTTAAAATGATGAAGGCAGGTTGGGAATAGGAAAAGGACAGGGGGGTTGGGTGCTGATTAGTTAGTTATTTATTATGACTTTCTGGTTTTTGCATTTGTTGTTCGTATGAATGCCATAATAAAAATATATATTTTTTAAGTATGTTTGTGCATGTGGGTGTGTGCGGGACCATGTGTATTTGAGTGCCTAACTATGAATGTCTGTTTTGTGTGCGTGATTAAGATTTTTATTTTTCTGAAGTGTGTAGTTTTTCCTCAGTGTGTGTATATATGCTTGTGTTTATGTGTTTGGTATCTGTATGTGTTTCTGACAGAGAGAGACAGAAGGAGGAACATGTGTAAGGGTAGTGCTGAATGGGTCCGCATGATTCTGAGAGTGTGTGCGTATTTTGTGTGTCTGTGTATCAAAGCGTGTATCTGTCTGTGCGTGTTCGTGTGCCTATGCACATCTTAGCATATTTAAATATTCGTGTTTGTGGACGGGTTTGTGTTGATGTTCATGTTAGTATGTTTGTGTGTGGGTGTGTAGGACCCTGATTTATGTGATATATTTTCAAGACGGCGTGGTATGTGATTTGGAGTGGACACTCAGAAGACGGGGGTTCGCAGGTATCTGCTGCTCTTGCCCTTCTTGATGGTAATTGTCGTGTGTGTGGAAGGTGCTCCCTCAGGAAACTTGGTGGGTTACTGAAGTTCATCTTGTATATGGAACACACGGAAGCCACTGGTCTTTGGTGCTGGATCGATTGAATGTTTGTGGAAGGGGGAGCAATCAAGCAAACTGCTTTGTGCTGGATGGTGTCGAGGTTGTCAGTGTTATTTGATCTGCGCTCATCCAGGTAATTGGAGAGTATTCGATAACATTCCTCATTTGTGTTTTGTAAATGATGAACAGGCTTTGGGGGCCCTATGTTTCCTAGTCTTTGTCTTGCTCTGGTAACCATAGCATTAAAATGGCTAATGCAGTTCAGTTTCTAGTCAATGGTAACCCCAAGGATGTTGATTGTGTGTTTGCGGGGGGGCGGGGGGGGGGGGGAGGGGGGGGCGAGGGGGGTTCAGCAATGGAAATGCCATTGAATATCAAGGGGAAAAGTGTAGATTCTCTTGTAAGAGAAGGTCTTGCCCAGCACTTCTGTGGTGTGAATGTAACATGCCACTTGTCAGCACAACCCTGGTTACTGTCCAGGTCTTACTGCATTTAGGCACGGGCGACTTCATTATCTGAGAAGTGGCAAATGATTCTGAACACTGTGCAGTCACCTGAGGACCTACAACCCACTGAACATATGTTGGATGGGGCTCATTGAAAAAGCAGCTGAACATGACTGGGCTGGCGGCACTACTCTG
The DNA here is from genome assembly GCF_047496885.1 of Scyliorhinus torazame. Classification (NCBI taxonomy): domain Eukaryota; kingdom Metazoa; phylum Chordata; class Chondrichthyes; order Carcharhiniformes; family Scyliorhinidae; genus Scyliorhinus; species Scyliorhinus torazame. The sequence goes on along the minus strand of NC_092728.1, from coordinate 27,794,262 downwards.
AAGGACTCATGCAGTCATGTCCAGAACTGGTGATTAAGTTCAAACCACCACAGTCTTTGTACAAAGTATGGCTCCAAACAATGGAGGGATTCCCACCTGATTCCCATTGATTACTTTATGCCATATTCGGTTAAATATTGCCTTGATGTCAAGGTCAGCCACTCTCACCTCACCACTGGCATTCAGCTCGATTGTCCATATTAGAACAAAGGCTGTAATGAGGTCAGGAGCAGAGTGACCCCAGCGGAACCCAAACTGAACGTTCATTGGAAAGTTATTGCTATGTAAGTACTTGAAAGCACAGTTGATGACTCCTTCCATCGCATTTCTCAAGTTAATTGATGAGGAAGAATTGGCTGGGTTGTATTTTTCCTGCTTCTCCTGTACAAGGCACATCGGGGAGATTTTCCACATATCCGGGTAAATGCTAGTGTTGTAGCTGTACTGGAAAGCTTGACTAGCGGTGCGGAAAGTCCTGAGTACAAGTCTTCTGTACTATGGCCGTAATGGTTTCAGAGCCCATAGCCTTTGCAGTATCTAGTGCCTTCACGCGTGTCTTGATATCACGTGGAGTGAATCACATTGGTTGAAGACTAACATCAGTGATGCTGGGACCTCCGGGGGAGACCAAGATGGATCATCCAGACAACACTTCAGGTTGAGGATTGTTGCGAATTTTTCAGCCTTGCCTTTTGCAAAGATGTGCTGGACTCCTCCATCATTGAAGGTGGGGATATTTGTGAGCTTGCTCTTCCAGTGCTTTTTTTATTGCCGACGCCATTCACGCCTAGACATGGCAAGACTTCAGAGCTTCGATCTGATGTGTTCATTGTTGAAACGCTTCATTATATCTATTACTTGTTGCTTATGCTGTTTGGTCACAAAACGTCCTCTATTGTAGCTTCTCCAGGTTGAAAACTAATTTATTGGTATTGCTGTTACTGCTCCGAGCAAGCTCTCCTGGTTTCTTTTTAAAAATATTTTTTATTAAGGTTTTTTAACAACACAATTTTTTCCCCTTACAAACAAGGCCTCTTTCACCTCCTGCACTCCCGGCTCATCCACTACTCCAAGTATTGCTGGTCCCCTGCTTGGCTTGACCCGGACTTTTACCACCTGGGATATTACTCCTGCCACACCTCTCCAGAACCCCTCCAGTGCCGGGCATGACCAAAACATATGGACATGGTTCGCCGGGCTCCCTGAACATCTTTCACATCTATCCTCTACCCCAAAGAACCTACTCAGCCTCGCCCTCGTCAAATGCGCTCTGTGAACCACCTTAAATTGTATCAGACTGAGCCTGGCACACGAGGAGGAGGTATTAACCCTGCCCAGGGCATCAGCCCATAGCCCTTCCTCAATCTCCTCTCCCAGCTCCTCCTCCCATTTACCTTTCAATTCTTCTACTAGCGCTTCCCCCTCTTCTTTCATCTCTTGGTATATTTCCGACACCTTGCCCTCCCCGACCCATACCCCCGAGATCACCCTATCTTGAACTTCTTGTGCCGGGAGCAACGGAAATTCCCTCACCTGTCACCTCACACAATCCCTCACCTGCATATATCTAAATGCATTTCCCGGGGGTAACTCAAATTTCTCCTCCAGTGCCCCTAGGCTCGCAAATGTCCCGTCAATGAACAGGTCCCCCATTCTTCTTATCCCTGCCCGATGTCAGCCTTGGAACCCCGCTCCCGTCCATCTTCCCCGGGACAAACCGGTGGTTACCCCTGATCGGGGACCACACTGATGCTCCCATTGCACCCCTGTGCCTTCTCCACTGGCCCCAGATCCTTAGTGTTGCCGCCACCACCGGACTTGTGGTGTGTTTTGTCGGCGAGAGCGGCAGCGGTGCCGTTACCAATGCCCCCAGGCTCGTTCCTTTACAGGACGCCATCTCCATCCTCTTCCATGCCGCCCCCTCTCCCTCCATGACCCACTTGCGGATCATCGCCACGTTTGCTGCCCAGTAGTAACTCCCTAGGTTTGGCAAAGCCAACCCTCCTCGGTCCCTATTGCGTTCCAAGAACCCTCTCCTAACCCTCGGGGTCTTATTTGCCCACACATACCCCATAATACTCCTACCTACTCTCTTGAAAAAGCCCTTGGTGATCACGATGGGGAGGCACTGAAACACGAACAAAAACCTCGGAAGGACCACCATTTTGACCGACTGCACCCTACCCGCCAGCGAGAGCGGGAGCGTGTCCCATCTTTTAAAATCCTCCTCCATTTGCTCCACCACCCTCGTCAAATTCAGTTTATGTAGGGCCCCCCAACTTCTGGCTATCTGGATCCCCAGATACCGAAAACTCCTCTCCACCCTCCTCAGCGGTAGGTCCCCTATCCCTCTTTCTTGGTCCCCTGCCTGTAATACAAAAAGCTCACTCTTCCCTACATTAACCTTGTAGCCCGAGAACTCTCCAAACTCCTTCAGAGTCTGCATGACCTCCACCATCCCCTCCATTGGGTCTGCCACGTATAGCAGCAGGTCATCCGCATGTAGCGATACCCGATGGTCCTCTCCATTTTTTAGACTCCCTTAGTGATATGGCCAAGGGTTCGATCGCCAATGCAAACAACAGGGGGGACAGGGGGCACCCCTGCCTCGTCCCTCGGTACAGCCGAAAGTACTCCGACCTCCGCCGGTTCGTCACTACACTCGCCACCGGGCCGCTGTAAAGGAGCTTAACCCATCTACTAAACCCTCCCCCGAACCCAAACCTGCGCAATACCTCCCAGAGGTACTCCCACTCTACTCGGTCAAAGGCTTTTTCCGCGTCCATAGATGCCACTATCTCCGCCTCTCCCTCCTCCGATGTCATCATTATCACGTTTAAGAGCCGCCGCACATTGGTATTTAACTGCCTGCCCTTTACGAATCCCGTTTGGTCCTCGTGAATCACCCCCGGGACACAGTCCTCAATCCTAGTGGCCAGTACTTTCACCAATAGCTTAGCATCCACATTGAGGAGCGAAATCGTCCTGTACGATCCACATTGCAGTGGATCCTTGTCTCGCTTTTAGAATCAAGGAGATTGTCGCCTCCGACATTATCTGGGGCAGGGTTCCCTCCTCTCTTGCCTCGTTGAAGGTCCTCACGAGTAGCGGGGCCAGCAGGTCCACATATTTTCTATAGAACTCCACCGGGAACCCGTCCGGCCCTGGGGCCTTCCCCGCCTGCATGCTCCCCAAACCCTTACTCAACTCCTCCAACCCAATTGGTGCCCCCAAACAAACCACCTCCTGCTCCTCCATGCTCGGGAACCCCAGCTGGTCCAGGAATCGCCTCATCCCCCCTTCCCCCCATGGGGGCTGGGATCTGTACAGCTCTTCATAGAAGGCCTTGAATACCTTATTTATTTTTGTTGCGCTTCGAACCGTGGCTCCCCTTCCATCTTTGATTCCCCCTATTTCCCTCGCTGCCACCCTCTTACGGAGCTGGTGCGCCAGCATCCGACTAGCCTTTTCCCCGTACTCGTAGGTCGCCCCTTGCGCCTTCCTCCACTGTGCCTCCGCCTTGCCCGTGGTCAGCAGGTCAAACTCCATCTGGAGCCGTCGCCTTTCCCCAAGTAATCTTTCCTCCGGGGCCTCTGCGTATCTCCTGTCCACTCGCAAGATCTCCCCCACTAACCTCTCCCTTTCCATTCCCTCTGTCTTCTCCCTATGAGCCCTGATGGAGATCAGCTCTCCCCTGATCACCGCCTTCAACGCCTCCCATACCACCCCCACTCGCACCTCCCTGTTGTCGTTGGCCTCCAAGTACCTTTCAATACACCCCCTCACCTTCCCACACACCACCTCATCAGCCAGCAGTCCCACATCCAGCCGCCACAGCGGGTGTTGGTCCCTCTCCTCTCCCAGCTCCAGTTCCACCCAGTGCGGGGCATGGTCCGAAATGGCTATGGCCGAATACTCCGTCCCCTCCACTCTCGGGATGAGCGCCCTGCCCAGAACAAAGAAATCTATCCGGGAGTAAGCCCTATGTACGTGGGAGAAAAAAGAAAATTCCCTGGCCTGCGGTCTTGCAAACCTCCATGGGTCCACTCCCCCCCATCTGATCCATAAAACCCCTGAGCACCTTGGCCGCCGCCGGCCTCCTTCCCGTCCTTGACCTGGAGCGGTCCAGTGCTGAGTCCAGCACCATATTGAAGTCCTCTCCCATTATTAGTCCTCCTACCTCCAGGTCCGGAATGCGCCCCAACATGCGCTTCATAAATCCAGCATCATCCCAGTTCGGGGCGTATACATTTACCAACACCACCCACGTCCCCTGCAACCTACCACTCACCATCACATATCTCCCTCCATTATCTGCTACGATAGTCTTGGCCTCAAAATGACACATGCTTTACCACCAGAATTGCCACCCCTCTATTTTTCGCGTCCAATCCCAAGTGAAATACCTGTCCTACCAATCCCTTTCTTAACCTGACCTGGTCCGCCACCTTCAGGTGTGTCTCTTGGAGCATTGCCACGTCTGCCTTCAGTCCCTTCAAGTGCGCGAACACTCGCGCCCGCTTCACTGGCCCATTCAGGCCCCTCATGTTCCATGTTATCAGCCGGATTGGAGGGACTCTCACCAGCCCCCCCCCCCCCCCCCCCGCCGACTAGCCATCTCCTTTTCTGGGCCAGTCCCTTGTCCGCGTCTCCCTCATTCTCCAGTCCCCCAGCCGGGGGACCCCCGTCCCAGCCACCTCTTCTGTGTCCCGTTCTCTTTCGGCCAGTGCAGCAGCAACCCTATCCCCCCCCCCCGTCCCCCTCTCCCTCCTCTCCCCCCCTTCACCCCCCCCTCGCCCCCCGCTAGATCCCCGTCTACCTTTTTTGCTCCCCCCATATCCCTCCCGTTAGTCAGCTGACACCTGCTGACCCCGGCTTCCCCCGCCATCCCTTTGACCCCCCCCCCCCCCGTGTGGGAATCTCCCAATCAATGTACATTCCTTCATTCCCCTTCCCGTCTTTCTTGCCGCGCGCGGGAAAGAAAACCCCGCGCTTTCCAAAGCCTGCCCCGCCCCCCATGGCGCAGCTCCTGTCGTGGCCTTGTCCCTCTCCCCCAGCCCATATAGCATTTCCTGCGCATGGTTCACCCCCTATGTACAACAACCATCATACTTCAACCCTCAAACACCCCCCTCTCACACAAACCCTCAATTAGAGTCCAATTTTTCAGCTAGTTAAAAGGTCCACGCCTCTTCGGGCGTTTCGAAGTAGTGGTGTTGGCCATTATGTGTAACCCACAGTCGCGCTGGCTGCAGCATTCCAAATTTCACCCCCTTTCCGGTGCAGCACCGCTTTGGCCCAGTTGAAACCCGCTCTCCGCGTAGCGACCTCCGCGCTCCAGTCCGGGTATATTCTGATCTCCGCATTGTCCCACTTGCTGCTGCGTTCCTTCTTGGCCCATTTCAGGACCTCTCTCTGTCCGTAAACCGGTGAAATCTCACCACCATCGCCCTTGGCGGCTCATTTGCCTTGGGCTTCCTCGCCAGCACTCGGTGCGCCCCATCCAGCTCCAGCAATCCCGGGGGGGCCTCCGCACCCATCAGTGTCCCGATCATTGTGCCCGCATATGCCGCGGCATCAGCCCCCTCCACTCCTTCTGGAGACCCAGGATCCTCAAATTGTTTCTCCTTGACCTGTTCTCCAGGTCTTCGAGTCTTCCTGCCCACGTCTTGTGCAGCGCCTCGTGCTGCTCCACTCTCTCCGCCAGGCCCACGAGCTCGTCGGCGTTCTCGCTCACTTTTTCCTGGATCTCCTGGATCTTCACCTCTTGGGCTTTCTGGGTTGCTCCAAGTCTTTCAATCATTGCCAGCGTAGGCGCCACCATCTCCTTGCGCAGCTCCTCGAAGCAGCACTTGATGAACTCTTGCATCTCCTCTTTGTCCGTGGGCGCCGCCATTTTGCTTTTTTTTTCTTTCTTCTCCCGCTGCTCCAGGGCCGCTTTTTTCGCCGTTTCGCTGCGGGTCCGGTCCATGCAGGTTAGTAGGGGACGTTTCTCCTTCCTTCCCCACCGGTTGGTTTTTTAAAAAAGTGCCGTTGGGGCTCCGTTAGCGGGCCCAAAAGTCCGTCTTCGCAGGAGCTGCCGAATCGCGCTTGAGGGGGCAATTAAGACTCAACCAAATTGCCGTGGATCTGGACTCACACCAACATCCCTATAGTCAAACAGATATTTAGAAACACGCATCGATACGCACAATAACCCAGAGAAACGCTTACATTTACAGACAAACTCGCTCATCCCCACTCGCACATCACAGAAATGCAGATGTTAATCACATAGGTATATGGAAAGACAAGGACAAACACATGAGAAACAAATACATTCACGTACATACAGGAGCACCCGCACATACGCCCAAGCACACAGGTATTGCCTAAGCATTTAGAGACACAATCATGTGTAAGAACACACAGATAAACACCATTACATTTGCAATTACGCAGGCCCACGTCGCATGGACGATTTTTAAAATTGCACACAGTGCACACAGGGACATGGGCACATGTGCAGAGACACACAAGAACAGACAAAACCAAAGTGAAATGAAAAAAAGTCACTTCATCGTCCTCGTGCACTCTTAAAAACACAAAATAATCGCCATGCCTCTCTCTCCCCCTCTCTCTACATACATACAAACCCACGCTCACTTGCACAAAAGCGACACAGAGACACATGTTAACACACACACTCACATAGAAACACACTGTATCACTCATAGACACACAAGCACAAAATCTCAGTCACAGAATGCACAGTGCTGTCACAAAGGTACTTATATTGAGAAAGGCTGTCCCGATTCACTCTCTCCGGCGCAAATGCGTGACACAAAGGCATGCAAACACACGCACACATATTAACATAAAGAAAACTATAAATGCACACGAAACAAACTCCACACAAAAATGTCCCTGAAATACTCATGGCCGCAGGCCTTCACACATCCCAGCACAACTCACATTTTGACTAACTCTCACACAAAGCGCACACAAAGCGAGCACACAGACACAACCACACATACACACTCACAACCAGACACACAAGCAGGCACTTACACTTGCACATTCACACTCATGTCAATTGACAATGATTCGCACACACAAACACACACACTTGTGAATTAACGAACCCACATTTCCTCACAAAACACACATGCAATCAAGTCTCTCAAACACTCGGACACAGTGCATCAACGATGCACACACACAAACACAGAATATCACACATGAACGATCGCAAAGCAAATGTGTCGATGATTTCAAACATATACATTTACAAACTCACATCTATATATATAATATCCACAAGGAATGTCATTGTCTGTCTGCCTGATTTCTGCGTTTGTTTGTAAAAAGGTGAGTTTCTGTGAGAATTTGCGGGCGTAAGTTATGTTTGCATCGTTGATGCATTGTGTCCGAGTGTTTTAAAGACGTGATTCAACGTGTGTTTTGTGCGGGAATGCGGGTTGGTTAATTCACCCTTGTGTGTGTGTGTGCACGTGAAAGTGTGCGTGTGTCAGAGAGAGAAAGCACGTGAACATTTGTATGCAAGCTTGGGTATTTTGATGTGTTTCTCTGTCTGTTCGTGAGAATGTGTGAATGCTAGTGAGCCCTTAAGTGTTTTTGTATGTGCCAGTGCGCGGGTGTGGTATTTCTATTATGCGTGGTCGAGATATGGTGAAAATGTGAATAGGAAGGTGTATGTATGTGCGATAGGTGTAAGAGAAACTATGTGAGTGGGAGTGTGCATTCCATTATTATTTTTTGGGTCCATCCTCAAAAAAAAATCAAACATGTGGACTGCTAGTTAATCCAGTGGATGCTTTTGAGTTCGCCACATTGCCGTCGAACTGGAGTGAGATAATTTCCAAACTGAGTGAGGGCTA